>NC_090648.1:321407376-321744608 GCF_040937935.1 Hyperolius riggenbachi
CAGGTAAAATGATATACATTTATACTACACATGTTCTTATTTGCTGCTTGTTATAATTGTGTTCAGTGCTAATGTTTATGTCAGTCCTACTAGTGTCTGTTGAGCTGATCCTCAGTGGGGAGGTGAACCTGGGATTATTGTTCAGCTTGAAGCACACACTATAAATTGAGGGAAGTTGGCCAGGATGGATGGGGTTGGCGGAATATTGCTTATGTTTCCCTCATTGCCTAATTGTTATTCAGGGCTTTAGGGCAACAGTTGAAAACATTTCCAAGGCTTGTGATTTGCAGCAGCAAGCGAATCTAATCGTAGTTAATGCTGAGCATTAGCATTTCTCTTGCCAAATTAGTTTATTAAATATATGGAAAAATAAATTATATAGCAGATGATTAATGAAATGCACGTATGGAATGGGAGCATGGCTCACACCATCACATTAACATTGCTGCCTATGAAACAAGTCCATACATTGGTTTCTTGTAGAGAACCAAAAAGTCAAATCCTGTGAAGAAAAGTGAACCTGTGAAAACTTTATACCTGCTGTTCTGTTACAATTACTCGATGTCTGGCTCCAAAGTCATATTCCTCTGTTGGGATATTGCTCTTTTTTCGATGTGAGAGTGATATGGAGGCTGCCATATTTATTTTACTTCAAACAGTACCAGTTGCCTGGCAGTCCTGCTGATCTCTTTGGCTGCCTTATTGTCTGAATCACACACCTGAAACAAGCATGCAGCAAATACAGTAAAGCTTCAGTCAGACATCAGATATACAGTACATGCTTGTTTGGGGGTCTATGGCTAAACGTATTAGAGGCAGAGGAGCACCCAGGCAATTTGCTTTATTTAAAAGGAAATAAATATAGCAGCTTCCATATACCTCTCACTTCAGGTGTGCTTTAAGGAACCTCGACCTGAGTATTGATTTGTTCACGTCTCACCTGGCTGCTTCCCTAAACTGTTCACATTGGCCAACTTTCACCATCTCTGGTCATGTGACCCTGGTCACTGTGGACACTAGTCTTCAGTTAACCTAGTATAGCCCTTTGTGTGTGATAAATGGACTAAACCAGATAAAATAGCAACCCAGGACCTCCGAGGTATGAAGTACTTGTTGTGATAGTTGCTCATGGAAACCTATCATATTTCTTGATTCAGTTGCAAATTAACTCCTTAAAAGCACAGTTAGAAGGTGAACAGACAGAACAACAGTTTCAAGAGGAGTAAAGTGTTTGGGAAATTAATTTCTTAAAATAACAAACATACTTACCTCATGCGTAGTCTGCTCATCAATCTCTTTCTCCTCTCCTGCGTCCTGTTTGTCCACTGTGATCAATGAAATTCTCTATCCTCCATTTTAAAAATGGTGATGACCTTGTAACAGCTTCAACGTCAGCACTTCGTTAACCAGCAATATCGATTGGGCCATAGGGAAACATGGACTTTACCTTGCACATTAGTTGTCCTTTCAGTTAAAACTGACAGCAACTGATACAGTGAAAAAGGGCCCTGAGGCAGGGAACACACTTGACTGTTTTCGTGCTTTTCTGCACAGAAATTCATGTTAATCAATGGGCTAGTTCACACTTCATGCATTTTTTGCATTCAGTCTATTACATTAGCTGCTGTGAAAAAACCGTGCACGTTTTTCTTCATACAAACACCCTTAGTGTGCAGATAACGCATGCAGAAAAACACGTGCGCAAAAAACTGAAACACAAGTGTGTCCCCTGCGTAAGGGCCCTTTTCCATTTGCGGATGGGAGCCGATGCGGGTACACAGCACTTCCGCTCCCATCCACGTCACTTCCGCATCTCCCGATGTGGAAGTGTATTGAAGGAGACGGCGGGCGGATGTGGCTGTGCGAGAATCTGCAGCATGGGATCCCCCGGGAGGAATGTAAAAACGCTCCCGCTGCGCGCATTGCTCTGCACACAGCCTCCGGTGGCTACCCCGAGCAGAGGTTGGGATTACCGCTCTTAGCTGCGGTTTTCCGCCCCGACCCTAGCTCGGGATTACCACCAAGGAGGTTAAAGTGAGGTGAGCTTCTGAGAGGAACTGACAGCGAGGTAAGTATGTAATACTCATTTGCAGACACATCACGCGTTTAAATAATTTCCCAAGTTCAGGTTTAAAGAGTAACTTTACTGAATGTAACTTAATGATTAAAATTGCTTATATTTTACAATATTCATTTCATTTATAAATTATTTAGTCAATGTTTTTACCATTGTAAAATCTTTCCTCTAATTCTTAAATTAGTCACAGCTAGTAATTTCTCTTTCTAATCACTCCTCATCATCTGCTCTGTTTGCCCCCACTTTCTCAATAATGTAACCTAGGTGAGGATGGCAATGAGTTATATACAGTATATTTTTTGTTTTTAATTTAGGGAAATAATTACTGGCTATGAATTGGACTGTGTGTGACTGGTGAACAGGGGGCACTATGGCAGAGTTTAAAGGGAAAGTCAGAGTGTGCGGCTCACTGGTCCCACTGACGTAATCCGGACTGCACTGTACTGATGCGCAGTACAGTCTGGATGAAGTCAGTGTGGCTCTGAGAGCCGTTCGCACATGCACAGTGGGGATCTTGCGCTGGAGGGGACCTCGGACGACCAGCGTGGAACAGAGCTGCAGCGAGGGCACAGGATGGCTGGCAGGGGCTGGAAGAAGCCCCAGGTAAGTGGATTTTTTATTTTTATACTGCTCGGATGTGTCCTTTAACAGCAGGCTCCAAGTGACCTGCGGCCAGTCCTGGGTATATACTGTAATGACATTGTATGATATTATGAAATGATTGCTACCTTTCACAAATATCCCAGGGTAATGAGTAGTTAGGTATACAGTGGATGACTTGCTGCAGTGTCAGCACTCCAGGTACCCATGTGTGCTCTAATCTGCAAGTTACCACTATCAATGTGTGAATCACATCCGTAGTAACCACACTAGGAGGAGCCTCCTGCTACAGGTGTGACAACACCATCCATGACAACTCAGACATGACTAATATTTTCCTCGGTTGGCATAGTCTGGTTCATTAGCAAGTATCATGTGGATGAAGATTAATGCAGAGCATAATGCACAAATGCAAAACAACCTCATATGAAATGCTAACTAAGAAAGATTTTTCCCCATTTCTTACAATGCGCACCAGGTGTTAAATGACAAGTAATATTTCACAAATATGAAACTCCATTTATTTCCTGCACAATAAAGGAGAGACAAAGTAATTCAGCCATTGCATGATTTCAAATAGATGGCATTTAGAAAAGTTGAAAAATTGCCTTCCAGGAAAATGTAAATAATCACCAGTTCCTACATCATTAAACACAACTACAGCATGACGTATGGAAACACTCAGCAGGTTAATATGCTGCTTAGCAACAGTAGCTGTTTTGGCAGCTAAATGAGAAAGTATCCAAAATACATATATAATAAGCAGCAGAGAAAATTGAACCATATTAACATAAACAGGATTAATTTCACATGGAAACTTTAATAGTACAAAGTACATAAGTTTTTGTAACAATCCCATTTATTTCGCATTCAGATGACTTTACATCTTGTCTGATGTTTGCCTCATGAGCCATAATCAAGTCAATGGCCCAGTGTCTCAGCTTTAATAAGGATGGCCGCAATAATTGTACACCTGGCCACACCCTCCCCACCAATTAACGGAAGAAATGTAATAACCTGATACCTGTACAACCTGTTACCTGTTCTCATGGTTTCACCTGTTTGTTTCTTACTCTCGCCACCTGCTGATTAGTAGTAAAGATGTTATATTCATATACAATACTTCATATTTACCTTATCAGGTACTAAAACAAAAATCAGATTTTTATTATTATACTTTAGTATTTATATAGCGCTGACATCTTCTGTAACGATTTACATATTCATATTGCTACTCGCTAGCTGTCTCTCAGAGGAGCTCACAATCTAATCACTACCTTAGTCAGTCACTGTCTTGTGTTCCTATTGTTGCCTAAGGCCAATTTTTTCAGGGGAACAATAAACTTCGCTGTATGTTTTTGGGTCATTGGAGGAAACTGAAGTACCTAGAGAAGTGATGTCAAATCGGTCCTCGAGGGCCGATGTCCTTACACATTTTTGACACAGCTCAAATTAATTGATGGGTCTGAATCAGGAAAGGTGTGGTCCATCAGGTAGTACACATTTCTCTCTTTCTCTGTCCATCCTAAACACTGGCATGGATCTGGCCCTCCAGGCCTGGAGTTCGACACCTGTGACCTAGAGGAGGAATCATTGAAAATGGCTGCACAGCATAATTTGGGTGCTGCCATAGCAAACAATGTAATTACCAGCTATGGCAGTGCCTGCAGGGTAATTTGGGCACTGGTGCTTGATTTTGCCTGCAGCTGCTATGAGTTTTTGCAGCTCTGTGCAGTGCCCCCCAGCTTTCTCCAGCTCCTGCATTGACTACCCTTTGCATCACTAGGGTACCAGGTTTTGGCAGATTTCAGCTACATCTAGCATTGTAATTAGAGTGCCAGACACCCACTTCCTCCTGCTCCAGGTTTCCTGCAGTGGTTTTCCCGAGCATTGTAATTAAAGTGTCGGGCTCCTGATTTGGGCACATTCTGGCTACCCTCAGCATCATAAAATGGGACGCCGGGTGCCCACTTAATCCAGTGTATACCCCCAGTTTGGTAATTAATGTTCTGGGCCGGTGCTGGATTATTGTACGTAAGTTTAAGAATAGATTGTGAGTTGGATAGTGTTAGGAGTAGGTGGGGGATGTTAGTGTTAGGAGTAGATGGGGTAGGTTAGTGTTAGGTCGGTGTAGATGAGAGAATAGTGGTATAGTGAGGGATACTAGAATATTGATGTAATTACAGACATTACACTATCAGGCATAGTATATTAGTGGTAAAATTACTGATATTCTACTATCGGTAATACTAGGTGCCCATATTCTTAGGCACCTTATTTAAATGTACGACCCAGAGGAGACCCATTCAAACATAGGAAGAACACACAAACTCCATGCAAAGAGGGTCCTGGCCAAGAACTAAACACACAAAAAATACATTTGTTCAGCTTATTGTTGGGTCTAGAGACCTTACTATACAGTCGCAGCTCAATGTTAAAAGGAAGAAGTCATAAAACTGCCAGCACTGTCTGGAAGAAGAAGTAATGGTTTTATTAGCTGACTTTAATTTAACAATAGGAAGAGACTACCCCTTATCAGTACTGTGTTTGAGCAGGTTATTTGGCGGCTTCAAGCCTTTCAGTGCATTGAAGTTCAGAAAAAATATATGGGTATAGAATAAGACAAACAGATGTAGATTACCAATATATGTTTCTGATTGGCAAGCTTTAGACAAATGTGTTACGTCCTTCACAGTCTGATAAATGGAATAATGTTTATGAGTTTATTGGCAAGGAAGACAAATAAGCTTATTATCATAAAATGAACATAATTGCACACAGGCATGACATGAATAACTGAACACTCCTATGAATATGCATGCAGCACATGACCACCAGCTAGTGATCCTATGGAGCAAATAATGAAACAGGTCAGGAAACTAGTGCATATCATTATTCTACATTTTATAACTGTTAGCCCTACCTCTTATCTGCAGAGACAAATGCAAATGCCTGACCAAGCTGAATGTTTGTGTTTATAATGCTAGGTACACACCATACAATTTTCTGCTTATTTCCAACATGTCCAATCTGAATTCCGAATTCCGATCTGAATTTTTTAAATCTTTTTTGATCAATTTTCATAGAACTTAATGGAAATCGATCGGAAAATCTATTGGAAAAGCGATCAAAAAATCAAAAAATTGATTGAAATTCAGATCGGACATGTTGGAAATAATCCATCTGGCAGGTAAATCTGCCAGAAAATTGTATAGTATGTACCTAGCAAGCATAAGGGAGTGTGTTAGTTTTTTGACCTGAAGGTGATTGGCGCATATGTCTGTGAAACACTTTACCAGCTTTACATTTTTAGCCATTTTAGCCTACATACATACAACATACAATACATGTTGCCTAGTGGGAAATGGGACACGCTCCCTCGGGTGACATTAAAGGGGTGAGGCTGTACAGACCTGTAACTAGCCTGCAAGCTAGCGACTTGTTATGTTGCCATGCGGGATGAGGATGGAGAGCTGACAGAATGGCGC
Organism: Hyperolius riggenbachi; assembly: GCF_040937935.1. Taxonomy (NCBI): domain Eukaryota; kingdom Metazoa; phylum Chordata; class Amphibia; order Anura; family Hyperoliidae; genus Hyperolius; species Hyperolius riggenbachi. The sequence goes on from NC_090648.1 coordinate 321,413,542, forward strand.
GGCCATGACGTCACGTGGTAGCTGGGTAAGTGGGTAGAAAAAAGCTCATGGCTGTAGCTCGGCCAAGTGATCCACCATCCTGATCACTGGTTGAGCAGCCGGGGAGGGCGGATGAACACACATTGGATTCTCACCAGAAGCGGTCATAGTTTCATTGAACATGCTAGACTGTAGTGATCATTTCTGGTGACAATCTAGCACAAGGGTCAGGAACCTTTTTGGCTGAGAGAGCCATAAACGCCACATATTTTAAAATGTATTTACCTTAGAGCCATACAATATGTTTCAAACTGGGACAGTGCACATGCACAGCAGAGGGCTAATGTTGCCATGGTGATGTGTATACAGTTGATCCGCCGGGCAGTGGAATTGTCAGACGCGTCTTCAGCTTCTCTTGGGTTTCAGCAACATCAGCAATTTCCCCAAGAGCCAGACAGGAGATATATCAACTAACAGCTTGTACAATTAGCTGGCTGACTTGGGGTTTGATTCACTTTGTAGGATGAGATCCCTGCACTTTGGCCCAATAGGCTGCCTGTCAACTGACAGGCAGCCTATTGGGCCAATCAAAGTGTGGTGACCTCGTCCTACAAAGTCACTGGACCTGACAGGGTCCAGGGTGGGACAATTGGAGCAGCTGTTTGTTTTGGGGGAGCATGAGTAGGTTAGTAGTGCATGCTACAGCAGTAGTGTGCCTACTTTGAAAATTTTACTTGAGCTGCTTGAGCAGTGTAGCTTAGTGAATCAACCTCTACTAATTTATCTGTGAGCCACATGCAGCCATCAAAAGAGCCGCATCTGGCTCCCGAGCCATAGGTTTCCTACCCCTGATCTAGCATGTGCACAGCTGGCCTTAGATATTGGCAGTCTTCCTTTCATTAATCTGTTGAGCTAGGTAATACTTGGATGACCATTATTGACAGTTTTGGAAAATCTGTTTGGGGTGGTTGTTGTCAATTCTCCTCTATTCTCAATGAAAAGATAAGTTCGATGTTAGAGCACACCTGTTATGTGTTTAAAATATAGTACATTTATTTTTGCAAAAGGGGCTCATTTCCCAGGAATAGAAATTCAGACATGCCCCCTGATCGTGCCATATAGTCATAAGTAGTGAAAAAGTTATTGGTGATTTGGGGCATAGCTAAAACATCAAAACTGCTCTGGTAGTTAAAGCTAATGGGAATTGAAAAAAAACAAACAAAAAACAAACAGATAGTTACCTAAGAAGAGGGAAGGCTCTGGGCCCCATAGAGCCTTCCTGCTCCTCTTACGGTGCCTGCGTTCCAGTGATGTCACCCCGTTTGAATCCCCCGCCATGGGAGGCTTTGGGAACCCGACTGCTCCTGAAGACGGTTGGCACTGTACTGTGCATGCGCCTGTGTGCACAAGAGGGTTCTTGTGGCGGTCTTTGGGAGCATTCGGGCTCACAAAGACTTCCGAATCCTCCTGCGGTGGCAGAGGGCAGTGTCCGACCGATCGGTTGAATACTGCTACTGGTGGGGTGACAGCGCTGGATCGCTGGGACCGTGAGAAGAGCGGGAAGGCTCTATAGGACCCTAGCCTTCCCTTTTCTTAGGTAAGTATGTGTTTGATTTTTTTTCCAATTCCCAATATCTTTAAGTGAAAACAGGCAGGATGCAAAGTGGTTAATAAATATTTATAGTCGAGTTAAAGCATCAAGAACGGTTTGTAAAGCCCTTATACATAATTGAGGAGTATTCCTAACAACTACACATATCAATAGGCTCTAAAGTTCATGTAATCCACAACTGGGGGTACTTGGCCAGGGCAGTCATTAATGAAGGGGTACATGCAATAATAATGTTGAGGAAGACTGAGATCACTATTTTCCGTCATTCTAGCACAACCAACTTTGCACTATTTTATGAATCTCACAGATCTAAGCAGAACAAAAAACACATTATAATTACTTGCAGTAACTGCCAAAGATCAAAAAGAACTGGGTTCCAAAGCAAACTACATTTCTCCTGCTTCAGTGCATATTGCTGCCAGATTCACCTCTCCCTGACTTCCAGGCATGTCTGTGTACAGTTTATTGCATATAAATCTCATACTTTTGCCATTCTTCTGTTCTTACCTTTTTGTCACAGTTCATTCATGCTAGAAACACAGCTGAATGGTGTCAGATAAAACCTTTCACTTTCAGAAACATGGAGTGTGCCCAGTGATTGTCATTGATTTATCCTGCAGATGCAATCTTGGGGTAATGAATTTCTCACATTGTACAAAAGACATCACTGATCTGTGGGCCTGGATGAGTGGAGCCGGAGACAGCCAGGAGAGCATGGGAGGATGGCGGAGGAGGAAGGCAGGAGTCCCTCCTTTGCTCCGTGCATCGGGGGTGGGGGGTCTAAATGTAGGAAGGGGGTGCATAAACGTTTTATAGATGGACCCCGTGAAACATAGTTGTGCACCTGAATTGATCAAATGATTTACAGCTGTCCTAAATGAAGAGATGGATGAAGATTGCGAAGATGTGGAGTCCGTTTGGGTAAATATTCATGGTGCAAATAAAGGTTGCCAATTGCTTATTGGGGTATGCTATAGGCCACCACATACTCATGAAGCTGCATAACTGAAATTACTACAGCAGATTGAAAAAGCTGCAAGTAAAAATTAGGTCATAGTTATGGGTGACTTCAACTTTCCAGACATTGACCTCAATTCACGGAGCATTATCAAACGTTTATCAAACACTTTATCAAACGTTTGATAATTTACCTCATGGGTAAAATCTCATTTTAAATTCACTAAGGTGTTATATATTTATCGAATGTTTTACCGATAAAACGTTCAACAAATATATAACACCTTAGTGAGATTTTACCCATGAGGTAAATTATCAAACGTTTGATAAAGTGTTTGATAAACGTTTGATAATGCTCCGTGAATTGAGGCCAGTGACTGGAGTATTGAGGCTACCCATTCTGGTAAAAGCAGCAGATTTCTGGCATCCCTACAGGACAGTTACCTGACTCAAATGGTAACGGAACAAACTAGGGGGAATGCGTTACTGGATTTGATCATTTCAAATAGACTAGATAATGTATCAAATAAGCAGGTTCAAGAACATTTGGGAAATAGTTATCACAACATGATAACGTATGATCTGGTGAGTGGTAGGCCGCGGGGCAGCGGGACCACTAAAACTATGAATTTTAGAAAAGCAAAGTTCAATCAACTCAGGCAGGCACTAAGTTTGGTGAACTGGGATACTGTTCTACAAGGGGAGAACACTGAAGGGAAATGGCAAGCTTTTAAACTTATTCTCAATCAATATTGTAGTACATATATCCCATATGGAAACAAAACGTCTAGGAATAAAAAAGGCCTCTATGGATGAATAGAAAGGTTAGAGATAAAATTAAGGGGAAAAAGAATGCCTATAAGGTCCTAAAACAGGAGGGGACCGAGGCTGCAATAAGCAATTATAAGGAGTGCAATAAAAGTTGTAAAAAAAGATATTAGTCTGGCAAAGATTAAAGCTGAAAATCAAATTGCTAGGGATATCAAATATAACCCAAAGAAGTTTTACAACAACAACAAATAACATTTGTAAAGCGCTTTTCTCCCATGGGACTCAAAGCGCATAAGCATGGCTCCGACTATCGTGGTACAGAGGAAGAATTTTATAAGTCCGGAAATGCCAGGCTAAACAGGTGGCTTTTCAGTCTGGATTTGAATAGCTCCAGGGATGGTGCTGTCTTTACTGGGTGAGGCAGGGAGTTCCAAAGAGTAGGGGCAGCATGACAGAAAGCTCTATCTCCAGATTTTTTGAGGTGCACTCTGGGAGTGACCAAGTTTATAGAACTTGCTGATCTGAGGTTGTGAGAGATGTGGTGCAGCTTCAGCAGGTCCTTCATGTATCCAGGGCCCAGATTGTGCAGGGATTTGAAGGTCAGCAGTCCAATCTTGAAGAGTATTCTCCATTCTACTGGTAGCCAGTGCAGTGAGTGAAGGATCGGTGTAATGTGACAGTGGCGAGGCTGGTTTGTTAGCAATCTGGCAGCAGCATTCTGCACTAATTGCAGGCGACGCAGGTCCTTTTTGGGGAGGCCAGCATAAAGGGCATTGCAGTAGTCCAGCCGTGATGTGATGAAGGCGTGGACTAGGGTTGGAAGATCCTCTGGGGGAATCAGATGTTTAATCTTTGCAATGTTCTTCAGATGAAAGAAGGAAGATTTAACTACAGATGAAATTTGGTTTCTGAAACTCAATTCCCCATCGATTAGTACTCCAAGGCTGCGCACAAGGTTGGAGCTGTTTATGTCTGAATTCCCAATCCTGATTGGTGTTGCTTTAGGATAGAGCTGTTTTGATGGCGAGTGCTGGCTTTGGACAAACAGGACCTCAGTTTTGTCAGCATTCAGTTTCAACCAGTTATCATTCATCCATGCCTGTAGCTCAGCTAAGCAAGAGTTTATTTTTGGGGTAGGGTCTGTTCCACCAGGTTTGAAGGACAGGTATAGCTGTGTGTCATCGGCGTAGCAGTGGTACGTCAGGCCATGACGTAGGATAAGTGTACCGAGTGGCAACATGTAGATTGCAAACAGCAGAGGGGATAGGATTGATCCTTGTGGCACTCCGAATTGTAGAGGTGCAGGTTTGGACATTATAGGACCTAGGGATACTCTCTGTGTTCTGTCAGTCAGGAATGATCTGAACCACTGGAGGACTGATCCACTGATGCCACAGTACTCCTGCAGTCTGTTAAGCAGGATTTCAACTCTAAAAAAAGAAAGGTTGACTGTATTGGACTCCTAAAGGAAGAGGGTGGGAACTCAATGGTGGATGACCAAGGTAAGGCAGAGTTATTAAATGCTTTCTTTGCTTCTGTCTTCACAAGGGAAACATCACTCTTGCAAATTACATACGCAGAAGAGTCTCAATCTTCCAATTGTAATATTAAATACTTAACGCTGGAAGAAGTGAAGGCAAGACTAAATAAATTAAAAATAGACAAGGCACCTGGCCCGGATGGCATGCATCCTCGGGTCCTAAGGGAATTAAGATCCGTTGTAGATAAACCCCTTTATCTTATCTTTTGTGACTCTCTTTCAACTGGCCATTTCCCATTATTTAAGTAGGGCAAAAAAATCTGATCCAGGAAATTATAGACCTGTAAGCTTAACATCAGTTGTATGCAATCTATTTGAGGGGTTACTAAAAGATACTATACATGACTTCATAGTAGAAAATAATCTTATTTCTCAGCATCATCATGGGTTTACTAAAGACAGGTCCTGTTTGACTAACATGCTCAGCTTTTATGAGGTAGTGAACGCTAATGTGGATATTGGGAATGCTGTAGATGTGATATACTTAGACTTTGCTAAGGCCTTCAACACTGTTCCCCACAAAAGTCTGGTGCAAAAGTCGAGGATGCAAGGACTGGGGAAGAGTCTGTGTGCATGGATAGGGAACTGGCTAATGGACAAATAACAAAGATTTGTGGTCAATGGATCATACTCAAAATGGGTTACTGTTAGCATTGGGGTCCAACAGGGATCTGTACTGGGTCCAATGCTCTTCAATTTATTTATTAATGACCTAGTAGATGCAGATCCATCTGTTAAGGTCTGAAGTTTGTAGACGACACAACAGTATTTGGTCTCATACAAAACGGGGACGAGTCTGCAAGCAGGCATGTGGTGGGACAGCTTTCCTCCTGGTGCAGCAGCAACAACTTGGAACTAAACGCTCTCAAAACTATGGCGATGATAATAGACTTTAGGAGATCTCCCCCCAAGCACCTCCTCTTAACCATAAATGGATCCACAATAACCCAGGTGGAGTCATTCCAGTTTATTGGGTCCACGATCTCAATCGACCTAAAATGGGAAAACAACACTGCCACTATTGTCAAGAAAGCGCAACAGAGGATGTACCATCTACAGCAGCTGAAAAAGTTTGGCCTACCTCAAAATCTGATGGTGCAGTTCAACACTGCAATTATCGAATCCACATCATCTATGACTGTATGGTTCGGCTCCTGCTCAGCATTAGAAAAGGGGAGGCTGCAGCGCATCATCCGATCAGCGGAAAGGATAATTGGCTGTAGCTTACCTTCCCTGCAGGATCTTTACGCTAGCAGGTGCAGAAAGAGAGCAACCAAAATTGCCTCTGACCCCTCTCACCCAGCTCACTCCATCTTCCAGTGCATGCCTTCAGGAGTAAGATTCCAGTCAATCACTACCAAAACCTCTAGACACAAGAACAGCTTTTTTCCTCAAGCGGGAACCATACTTAAAGGGAACCTAAACTGAGAAGGATATGGATTTTTCCTATTAAAATAATACCAGTTGCCTGACTCTCCTGCTGATCCTGTGTCTCTAATACTTTTAGCCACAGCCCCTCAACAAGCATGCAGATAAGGTGCTCTGACTGAAGTCAGACTGGATTAGCTGCATGCTTGTTTCAGGTGTGTGATTCAGCCACTGCTGGAGCCAAAGACATCAGCAAGACTGCTGGGCAACTGGTATTGTTAAAAAGGAAACATCCATATCCCTCCCAGTTTAGGTTCCCTTAAATGCTGAACCACGTTAGAGCTGCTAGGACTTGAAAGTAATCAGCACAAAACTGAAAATGAACAATTCTCACATTGCTTACTGCCACTATACTTATAATGTCCTTGACTCTTGTAATGTACACACTGTCTGTCCTTGTATTGTTTTTGTTTGTGTTTGTTAAGCAACTGCCAAGACAAATTCCTTGCAGGTGCAAACTTACTTGGCGAAAATAAATTGATTCTGATTCTGATTCTAATGTTGCTATTTTTGCAGATGATACAAAATAGTGCAGAATCATCAACTCTCAGGAAGATAGTGTCACATTGCAACAGGATCTGGATAGGATGGCTATATGGGCACATACATGGCAGATAAAATTCAATGTTGAAAAATGTAAAGTCATGCATTTTGGTCGTACCAATGGTCTAGCACCATACAAAATAAATGGGATACAGTTGGGGACATCAAACTTGGAGAAGGACTTAGGAGTACTCATTGACAACAAGTTAAATAATCGTATTCAATGCCATTAAAAGGGAAATAAAAACTCAAGATGCTAGCATAATATTGCCCCTGTTTAAATCTCTAGTAAGGCCACATCTGGAATTCAGTTCTGGGCACCACATTACAGGAAAGATATTGCAGTTTTAAAGCAGATGCAGAGACGAGCTACAGAACAGAACCAATTAATAATTACACAGAGAATTCCCTTATCCCCCCCTAAAATACACAGCCATGTATGCCTCTGTTGTCAGCTGACCATCCACATTCACTCACAATTACAGACAATCCCCATACTTGAAACTATGTGACAAACAGATAAATGATACTCCACTCGCTAGTGATCTGAAGAGCTAAGTTCACTCCATAAGACACAACAGTTCAAAAATCAAGGGGTTAATAGCTGTCTTCCATATGGAGTTGCTAGCACCGCACAACGCTAATGCCAAAGTAAGTTCAAACACTTCAGGGATCTATACATAGACTCCAGGTTACACTGCTGTATATACCATCCGCTGTTTCTCCAGCCCAACAAAGCGCAGATTCACAATGCAATTAACAGTCCTGTACGCATTTGTATCAACACCACAGCTTGCCAAGGACACCGGTTCAGCTTTTAATAAGGTAAGTGAATTCAACCATAAGGCTTGCATAGGATTACTATCAGGTGCCCATGCAGGCTCTCACCACCGCTGGGCTTCGCTGTATACTGCGTCGTCCTTTGTTGCTTAATGGGCTGTATGCTGGCTGTAAGTATGCTGGAGCATGATGCAGATATGGAGTACAAGGAGCGTCCCTCAGTTTGATACATGCCGAACAGATCGGCTCCTGGCTTAGCGTGGCTGCACGAGTGTGTGGATGTCTGCTGACAGGCTGGCCGTGTCACGTGACATGTTTCGCCCGGCCCCCTCCAGGCTTTTTTTGAACGTAAGGGGGCAGGACCGCAAGGTTCATTTAAAAAGTTAAGCCCTCAGCGGGTTTGGTCAATGGGAGCACTCCTAACTTCTGCCTAGTAACGGATGACCTGATGCAGAGACGAGCAACAAAATTTATACGTGGGGTGGAAGGTCTCACTTACCAAGAAATGTTAGATAAACTGGGTTTATTTAGTCTTGAGAAAAGACGCCTTAGAGGGGATCTAATTAACATGTATAAATACATCAGAGGGCAATATAAGAGCTTGGCGGATGAGCTTTTTGTCCCTAGGCCTTCTCAAAGGACTAGAGGACATGATCTGCGCATGGAGGAAAAACGTTTTAGCCATTTATTTAGGAAAGGGTTCTTTACAGTAAGAGTGATTAAGATGTGGAATGCATTGCCACAGGAAGTAGTTATGGCAAATTCTATACCTGCATTTAAAGGAGGCTTAGATCCTTTCCTTGTGTTGAAAGACATCCATGGCTACAATTACTAGGTAATGCCCAGTGATGTTGATCCAGTGATGTTGATCCCAGCCATCTGGAATCCAGGAAGGAATTATTTCCCTTTTGGGGCTAATTGGACCATGCCTTGTAAGGGTTTTTCACCTTCCTCTGGATCAACAGGGATATATGAGGATGCAGGCTGATGTTGTACTTTGTTCTCTGGTTGAACCCGATGGATGTATGTCTTTTTTCAACCCAAATAACTATGTAACTATGGATGTTTTACTATATACTAGATAGTCCTTATTTTCCTGATATGGAACGAATACACCTTCAACCTTTAACAGAACAATGTTCAGTGCCAGACTTCCAATCTGATGATTGCAATTGGATGGAAGAGTGTTGATAAATCCTTAACAAAACAATTATATTTTCTGATCAGATTATCAATCTGTTTTGCAGATCAATTCTATCTGAAATTATTTTATTGGTTATATTTTCATTACCATTCCAATCTGAATTTGCATGACAAGAGCCAATAGGCACAGATGTTTTGGCACCCTAGACTTTGCTCTCCATGAACCCAAAAAGCCCCACCAAGCTGCACTGTAAGTGTGCTGGCTGGCCTAGCTGTTACTCCTTTCTTACTTCCCTTGCCCAGCATCGGTAGATACATGTCTCATGTAGTATTATGGTAGCCAGAAGTACCCTCAGTATATGAAGGGAGATCTGGTCAGTGGAATGCTGAGAGTCGGGTGAATAACCTCTCATTTACACTCCACTTTGGATCCTGCATAGAGAGGGAAGCACTTGGGGAGGGAAGTGGGCTGCCTTTCCATCACCAAGTGCCTGTAGGCGCAAGCCTACAGTGCCTTATGGTAAATCCGGCCCTGATACCATTTATGGGGCCCCTTGATGATTTACAATAGGGAGTGCAGAAGTTGCAACCACACTGGGGCCCCTTGACCTGAGGAGTCCACATGGGATCCATCTCCAGTCACTGCATTAGCTCCTCCATTGGTGCTGTAGCGGTAATGATCACCTCTATATGTGATTGAAATGGTGGTAATTATTAATTTTGGTAGTCTGTATCATGGGACTATTATACACGGGGGCCCCACTGTAAGATTTGTACTAAGACCTAAGGGTCTATAGCTAAGTCATGGACTGTATAGTCTCATTTCTGTTACTGGAGGAATGCTTTAAATGGGCAAAACAAGACATAGTGATCTCATGCCTGCGGGTGCCTTATATTTATAATAATGGTTGATAAGAAAGGATATTGCTTCTGTGTTGGACTTTTTATTTGACTTCCTATTGGTTCTCAAAGATAAGCATAGAACTGAGAGCATATAAGTCTGCACATTCATAGAAAATATGTATGCATGCATAACAGCGGTATAACATTAGAATGGGATTTTTTTTCTTTTCCTTTTTTTAATTTTTGCTATAATTTTTGCATTTAATATTCATAATAAAAAGTAATGATTACTGTACTTACTATGCTTCATCCAGTGGCGGATTACACGTTAGATGTACTGAACATTATTTTATAACCTTAGCCTGATTCCTTGTAAGTTAATTTCAATCAGTATTTGGCAGACTGCCCAAAGTCAAACATTTCCATTAATACTTTAATTATACATGAAAGCAGGGGGCACGTCAATGAATTTATTAAAATTCAGACAGCGAATTATTTTATCCTTCCCCAAAATACATCTAATATTACTAGTACTTCTCATTGACAATCGCTTGCTTGTGTCTTCTGAACTTCATGTAATATTTATCTGTATATTAAAGTGACCCTGTAGTGAAAAGGATAGGGAGGCTGCCATGTTTTATTTCCTTTTAAGCAACTGTCTGGCTGTCCTGCTGATCCTGAGCCTCTAATACTTTAAGCCACTCACCAAGAATGAGGCTGTAGAACAGGTTCTCTGACTAAACTCTGACTGGCATTGTTTACAAAGAAACAAATATGGTAGCCTTCATATTCCTCTTATCACAGGATAAACTTTAAAGTGGACCTGAACTCTTGCACAGGACAGAAGGAAAACGTAGAGAAATACACCCTGAATGTATTTAGAGAGTTTATCCAAACTCTAGTATCCAAATATGACACACAGAGCAAAGGATCAGAATGACAGCAGATTTTATTTGGAGGCTGATCCTTTTCAGTATGGGTTCTACTTAGATACAGTACGTATATTGGTTTAGAGTGGACACCAGAGGTATACATAGAAACTGTGATGTCAGTCAACTTGCTTCAAATTTATCTGCAAATAAATAGAATTAGCATCTAAACTTTTAATGAAGGTTAAAGTGGACCTGAACTTTTGCACAGGACATATAAAGGGGAGAGGACACCAAGAGCCCAATATAGTTTAGTATGGTACAGATTGGTGAATGTAGAGTAGATAAGTAATACTCACAAACCAGGGTTACCTCAAAGGCAACCACTGTAAATGCAGGTGGGAAGATTAGACCTGTCCCCACTCAGGATTAAAAGGTCGCTCTGTTTAGATCAGAAGAATGAAGGGGGTAAAACACCCCTCTACCCGGGGTGGACACTGGTATAATATACAGTGAACAGAGGCGCCAAAAGGGTAAAATTCACAAATTTTTTTTTTAAAAAGGCTTAGGAGGAAGTGGTGGACTTACCTTCTTGAAGCAGACACATAGACTGTCAGATTCAAGAAAGACATTTATTGACATACTCCGATTACAATGTTGCAACGCATTTCACAGGTGTGATCCTGCTTTATCAGGCACAAAAAGGGGGGGGGGGAGTATATAACAGCATAAGGTCTAGGTTGCACTTGGTTATCAGCTGTAACAAAGAAATGTTTTTTGTTTAAAGGTTATAATGCTGTTGCGTATCTTTTACAGCAGAGAGGACATTCTGAGTTCAGGTCCACTTTAAGTCAAGAATGTATTGTAGACCTTCTACTTCAAAATTTTTTAAGATATGAAAAGAGGACAACTTTAAGATTCACCCTGATCATGCCTCTAATCACGCCTCCACCACACCCCTAACCACCCATACAATAAAGAATTAATAAGCAAAATATATAGTTTTATCATTTAAACCACAAACCACACTGGTCCTTTTATATCATCATTCGTTTATCTTCACATTTACACATGAAAATAAGAAATACATTCATTTAAAGGATGGTAATAAAGTTTAGAGTTTATTAAAGAGACTCTGTAACAAGAAAAAAGTTTCCCTGGGGGGTACTCACCTCGGGAGGGGGAAGTCTCAGGGTCCAAATGAGGCTTCCCCCATCCCTGTAGCCGCAGGCAATCCAGCTCTGGCTCCCCCGAAGCATCTCGCAATCCTGGCTCCACAAGCCTGACAAGGCTTGATACATTTACCTTCCCTGGCTCCAGCGGGGGTGCTGTTGTGGCTCTCAGCACAGAGATAGCCGAAAATAGCTGATCTCTGTCGGATCCGCTCTACTACACAGGTGCAGGAGACTTGCTCCTGCGCAGTAGAGCGGACCAACAGCGATCAGGTATTTCCGCCTATCTCCAAGCGGAGAGCCGATACTGCGTCTGCGCTGGAGCTGGGAAGGTAAGTATTACATTCCCGCCATTCCAGGAGCTTTTTCGCTGCCGCCATGGGACACAGGAGGACGGGGGAAGCCTCAATAGGATCCGGAGGCTTCCCCCACCCCAAGTGAGTACGCCCCCAGGGGAGGTTTTTTTAGATATGTGAAAAATACACGTTTATTTTTCAGTAGAAAAATACATATACTTACATAGGTTTGTACATCAGCCCTGAAGAAGGGACACATGGTTAAGAAAGAGGGACAGAGGGATTTGTTCCCGAAGAGGGACTGTCCAAAATGATCACATGTAAGGACGTAACTACAGGGGTCCCCAACCTTTTCCGGCCCGGGGACCACTTTCTGACCAAATTTCTCTCCGGAGCCCGGCGGGGGGGGGGGGGGGGGGGGGGAACGACACAATGGACAATGTTGTGCGCATCGGGTTACCGGGGAAGGGGGGGGGGCATAGCTAGCATAGTTGCCCCAGTATAGGGAGTTTAGTTGCCTCAGCATGGCTAGTACAGTTGCCCCAGTATAGCTAGTATAGTGCCCAGTAAAGCTAATATAGTGCCCAGTATAGGTAGGCAGTGCCCCAGTATAGCTAGTATAGTGCCCCAGTATAGCTAGTATCGTGCCCAGTATGGCTAGCATAGTGCCCCAGTATAGCTAGTGTGCCCCGGTATAGGTAGTATAGTGCCCCGGTATAGGTAGTATAGTGCCCCAGTATAGCTAGTATAGTGCCCAGTATGGCTAGTATAGTGCCCCAGTATAGGTAGTATAGTGCCCCAGTATAGGTAGTATAGTGCCCCAGTATAGTGCCCCAATATAGCTAGTATAATGCCCCAGTATAGCTAGTATAGTGCCCCAGTATAGGTAGTATAGTGCCTCAGTATAGTTAGTATGCCCCAGTATAGCTAGTGTAGTGCCCCAGTATAGCTAGTATGCCCCAATATAGCTAGTATAGTGCCCCAGTACAGCCAGTATAGTGCCCAGTATGGCTAGTATAGTGCCTAGTATAGCTAGTATAGTTTCTAGTATAGCTAGTATATTGCCCCAGTATAGCTAGTATAGTGCCCCAGTATAGCTAGTATAGTGCCCCAATATAGCTAGTATAGTGCCCCAGTACAGCCAGTATAGTGCCCAGTACGGCTAGTATAGTGCCCAAGTATAGCTAGCATTGTGCCCCAGTAAAGCTAGCATTGTGCGCCAGTATAGTAGCCCCCGCCCACACCCCTCCCCCTGCAGCCGCCGCTGCAGTTACCTTTGCCGGCCGGCGGTCTCTTTACATTCCCCTCTCTCTCTCGCCGGAGTGTGAGTCACAGCAGCGCGCCCCGCGGCTGCTGTGATGGAGAGGGAAGAAGCAGGAAAGAGAGAGCGGTTCCCATAGTAACGGTGTGCCACTACAGGAAGCCGCTCTGTCTCTCCTGCTTTCTCCCTCTCTATCACAGCAGCCGCAGGGCACGCTGCTGTGACTCACACGCTGGCAAGAGAGAGAGAAGGGGAATGTAAGAGACCAAGTGGCCGCCAAAGGTAACAGCAGCGGCGGCCGCGGAGGGGGACGGGCGGAGGGGGCAGGCAAGAGGACAGTCCCGCGGCCCAACTGAAAACGTCCTGCGGACCACAGGTTGGGGATCTCCGCTGCAATAGCAGGGGGCCCAGAGCTGTAATGGGGCCCCAACTACTACTGTACTCCCTCTGATAAAGGGGTCCATTCAGTTTTTGTGGCTATCCTTGTTATAAGTGTGAAGATTATGATGTAAGATGGTCCCCCAGGCTGTGAGGGTCACCAAGAGGAGGCAAGGGGAAAAAGGTGTGAAAATTGGGGACCCCATCAAAGTTTTGCTGTGGGCCCCATGATTTTTAGTTATGACTCTGATCACGTGCTTATCAAAATGATCACATGCTTCTCCATGTGTTCCTCTATACACGAGCAACGCTACTTACAGAGCACATTCTTCATTATTCAGTCACTTGTAACAGCCACGTCTAACCTAATCTGTTAAGCTTAAGGCACATTAGCAGTCAACCGCTTTTCAGGTCAGCTCATGGAAAATAAACCTCATTTACGATGTTAATCAGAGAAGTTATGTAAAAAGAGCAGAGGACATAGAAGCACATGTCTGTTTAGATTGTGTGGGCCACACAGCATTGTAACCCTGGCCTCCACTGCATGTCTGCTCTCCATAGCAAATAGGGGCTGCTGTCCTGTTCAGAGCATTCAGCATGGTTAAGAATCCAGGGCCCTGATTTAGTTTGCTTTTTTCCCCCAAAGTTTAAACTTCGAACATTTTTCATTTTCTGTTTAAAATAACTTTTCAGCACCCTGCAAGTGAAAAAGTACCAAAAAATACATGGAAAGTGCTGTCAACACCATTCTAAATCTTTTTCTTGCTTGCTGGTGGCATAAAGGGCATGTTATTAATAAGGTGTGTAAATATTACCTAGGAAATAACTTAGGAGAAAAAAACGCTCAGGCTTCTAAATGGCAGTTTCTCTGTTACTGAACTGTAGTCAGACTATTATGTAACACTGAAAGAACATCTGTAAGGAAAAAAGTGCTCCTGGGGGTACTTACCTCTAGAGGGGGAAGCATCTGGATCCTAATGAGGCTTCCTGTGAGGATCCGCGTGGCTGCCTGCGCAGGCAGGCAGCCTTTTGACCACTGTTCAGGTCTGCATTCTGCAGGTCTCTGGAAGAGAGACCTTTTGTCAGTATTGCAACTTGCTGCTGAGGAATTTGCATATGTTTGTCATGCAGATTGCCTAGCCACATCCCTTGTGGGCTTGCTCTATAAATACTATGTGATATCACAGACCTGGGCTGGTCATAAGAGTTAGATCCTGTGTAACATTCGCCTGGAGTGTCAGCCTTGCTCTTTGTTGAAGATTAGCCTAGAGTTATTCCTGGAACTGCACTTGGCAGGTTTCCCTAGTGCAGTTAGGATTGCATATCTGTTTTGTTTGTCTGTTGCGATTGTCCTGTCCCAGCGGTGGTCAACAGGAAATCGTTCTGTGTGTCTGGGTGCTAACCGGAGCAGCGGTTGTTTCTGGTAGCCCCTTCTGATCTGTTTCCCTGGATCGCACCAGCCTCCTGCGCTAGTGCTGTGGATCCTTCTGTTCTGCTACTCTGTACTTGGATCACACTAGCATCTTGCGCTAGCGCTGTGGATCCTTCTGTTCTGTCTTCCTGGACCGCACTAGCCACTTGCGCTAGTGCTGTGGATCCTTCTGGTCTGCTACTCTCTTGCTGTACTTGGATCGCACCAGCCTCTTGCGCTAGTGCTGTGGATCCTTCCGTTCTGTCTGCCTGGATCGCACTCGCCTTGCGCTAGTGCTGTGGATCCTATCTCTCGTTTATTCCTGCTTTCGTGTATCTGTCTTGTCTGTTACGAACGCTTGCTGGAGGCTCGGTGAGGTAACCGTTAAGCAAGCGCTCGCGTCCTCTGTTTCATGTTTGTCTGTCGGTGGTTAGTTAGGCGTGTTTGTCTCTATTGTGCTTATTACGTGGAGACCGCGCATAAACGCATGCACTGTTGCGAATGAGTGCGGTGTTCGCGTTTAGCTAGCGTTTGTTATTTTCCGTATCTCCTCATTGTATGATTTGCTGTGCCTTTGCTACACTCGTGCTCGGCCTTGCTGTAGCCTTGTGTCACGTCTGGCAATCGCACCTCTCGCAATCGCGTTCCTACTTCATATCTGCTGTGGTGTGTGCACTGTCGCGGGTTGGCGACTATTTTGGTGCACACACATACAATCTGTCTCTGTGCTCATTCTCAATCGCTTCTCTTGTGATTGCGTTTCTTCCCTTTGTACAATTCCTGTCTGGCGTGTGTGGTAGGGCAGAGGAGCTGTTCCTCTGCACTCCACAGCTCCACCTGCCGACAGGAATTTCCCTCTACAGGTGCATTGCACCTTCTGCTGGGTTCCCGCAAATTATACATTTGTGGAGGATTTCCGCAGTGTCAGCGCACATCCTGTGCGCTGATCACGGAGAGAATTCCACAATCGTTACAGTATGACCAGCCCAACCAAAATTCCCAGTGTAGAGGGAATTTCCGATTTGTATGATTTTGTCGAGTATGGCTCCTGTTCCTTTAAGAGATTTAAAAATCTTGAACCTGAAACAGCAGATGAATTTTTGTATTGTATTGAGTGTACTAAACTTTTGATGAATCCTGAATTCCAATGCACCCCAGTATCTACCAGGGCACCCCAAATGGCCTACCTTCTGTTTGGGGGCGAAATGTTAAAGTGGGCTTATGATGTGTTAGATCATACCACCCTGAGTCAAAGACCCCTGGAATTTTTGGCCTTTACAATTCATAATTGGCTGAGACTACCTCAGTGACCATATCCCCTTAATGAGTTGTTGTCGGCAGCTCAATCAGCTGTTCCATCTATTCAGTATGATAATGATGTTTACCATGATGTTGATTTGTCTCCGGATTTTTTGCCTCAATCCAAAGCTTGTGTGGATCCTACTATAGGTAGGATCGCCCACTATATTAAAGCAGTTAAAAAATCTGTCCTTGTGTAACGATCCGCTCGGCTGCCTGCGCAAGCAGGCAGCCTTTTGATCATTATTCAGGTCTGCATGCTGCAGGACTCTGGAAAGAAGACCTTCTGTCAGTTTTGCAGCTTGTGCTTGCTGAGGAATTTGCATACGTTGTCATGCAAATTGCCTGGCCACATTCATTGGAGGCGTGTACTATATGTACTATGTGTGTCCCACAATGCTTCGCTGCTCATAGAGGTTTGTTCCTGCTGGACTCACCTGGAGTGTCAGCCACTGCTATCTTAGTATAGTTAATTCTTGGGGAGTGCTCCTTGCATTCCTAGTTAGTGCAGTCAGTTTGTGTATAATTTGTACTGCCTATTCTGTCCTGTCTTGTCTGTCGCGATTGCGCTGTCACCAGCGGCGGTTGATAGCGAATCGCTCTGTCTTGTTTGGATCGCACTAGCCTCTAGCGGCTGTGGATCCTTCTGATCTAGTTCCTGGAGTGTAAGCTGGAGCAGCGGTTGCTACCAGCTACCTCATCTGATCTGTCTTGTTTAGATCGCACTAGCCGCTAGCGTTAGCGGCTGTGGATCTTTCTGATCTGTGTTCCTGCTTGGATCACACTTGCTCTGGCGGAAGAGCGGTGGATCCTTTCTGCCTAGTTCCTGTTTCTCGTTCGTCTGTCTTGTCTGATACGGGCGCTTGCTGTAGGCTCGATGAGGTAACCGTTAAGCAAGCGTTCACGTTCTTTGTTTCGTGTTTGTCTGTTGATGGTTAGTTAGGCGTGCTTGTCTCTATTGTGCTTATCACGTGGAGACCGCGCATAACCGCGTGCACTGTTGCGAATGAGTGCGGTGTTCGCGGTTAGCTAGCGTTTATTATTTTCCGTATCTTCTCATTGTATGATTTGCTGTGCCTTTGCTATTCTCGTATTCTGTTCTGATCTGCCTTGTGTCACTTCTGGCAATCGCCGTTCTTGGCGGTTGCGTTTCTGTTTCGCACCTGCTGTTGTGTGTGCGCGGTCGCGGGGTAGCGACTAGATTGGCGCACACACATACAACCTGTCCCTTTGCTCGTTCTCATTCGCAATCGCTTCTCTTGCGATTGCGTTCTGCGCTTCGTGCAATTCCTGTCTGGCATTTGTGGAGGTGCAGGGGATTGGTTCCTCTGCGCTCCCCAGCGCCCTCTGCCGACAGGAATTTCCCTCTACTGGTGCTTGCACCAAAAGCTGGGTTCTAGTATCTTGACACGCTTGTGGAGGACCTCCGCAGTGTCAGCGCACATCTTTGTGCGCTGAACACGGAGATATCCCACAATCGTTACACCTTGTTCCTGAACTCCACCCATATGGAGATTATCTGGATACTGGCCTGTTTGAACCTCCATTTGCCTCATGGGACATTGGGGCCTTGATGGAGGAATTCGATTTTGATTGGAAAGCCTTTTGCGATTTTTACATCGCAAAAAGCGAAGATGTCTCGAATGATTGTCTCGATTCTATGTACCTTTTGATTGATTCCAATGAATGTGTTGTGGATGAGGGTGATGTGGATCTGATGATTTATGTGTGGCAGACGATTTTGGATGGGTTGCACACACACCAACCAATTGATTCCAATAAAGAGACATCGTTGTCGGATGATTGTTCCTGCCTTTCTGGGGTAAAGCATGTGAGTCGTGATATTGTGCGATCTGAAGTGAGTGGGTGTGCCACTGTGGTTGATTCCTGTGCGAATCCTGGAGGATTCTCTCCTGACTGCGTGCGGTTTGAATCCGTGCGATCTGATGCCCGTTTCCCTGATGTTGTCGCTAATTCTACTGCAGATGCGTCTTTGTCTCACCCTGTTCACACCTGTAAGGGCCCGTTGCCTGGTGACAGTTGCTCCAGTGTTTCTATCCTGAACGCCTTACAGTCTGCCCCGCAGATCGCCGAGGTTTGCGCTATGGAAGCGTCAGTTTCACAACCTGAAGCGATTTTTGATTCGCAAGTTTTGCGTTCTGACTCCTCGGATTTGACATTGTTAACCGAATCTAAGAGTGAGACAGCGCTTCGGTTTTGCGAATCTGATTCTGAAGCATCTTTGCTGGGTCCAGAAAAAGTTTCTCTGAGCCTGCCCTGTACCATGAATAACAATATGATGTTAAATCACACTGACATTTGTGAGTCCCTTTCTTGTTCTGAGGAAAATGCTGATTCTGCACCCTGTACTCTGGATGAGTTAATATGGCCTTGTTTAGAGTCCCCTGCAGTGTCCCTAGAGGCTCGTCTAGGTATTGCCACTATACTCACCTGTTTTTCTGCAGTTTTGGAGTTGCAAGCTAGTTTGACTGCTACACAGAATTCTGGGTGCAGTGAGATCAAAGTTAGGGAGTCAGTGTGTGTTCCAGTAAATATTCCTGTACTTTCCGCTCATGATTATGAAATTCAGTCTCAGTTAATGGTGGAACTTTCCCTGGGACATCTGCCCTGTCCACAAAATAAAGTTCCACTTTTGCCCTGTAACATGGATAGTTCAGAATCCTTCTCAGAAAACTTGAAAAATGATGTTCCTGAGGTCTTGTCTGATGTCCTGGAGACCTCCGAGTTCCTCCCAAAGGGTCCAGAACTTGTAGGGGATGTCTCCTGCCCCTAAGTCTTTCTGAGGTGCTGCCCACTTCAGTAGGCATTGCTGTTGTGCTGACTACCTTCGCAGCTCTGGTGGAGCTTCACTCATATGTAGTCAATGATGATATTATTGTCACAGAGATTTCTAGGTTTGAGTCCAAGCCTTCTTTTGAGAGTCCTGTGCTTGAGACCACTGCTCATGATGATTCTCTGCCCGGTGCAGGTTTTGGTCCTATCGTGCCGGGCTCTGAGGTTGGCAGTTCCCTGACATGTTCTGAGGTGTCTCCTATGCTGGTGTACCCCAATGTGCTCTGTGACCCAGAAAGCCCAAGTGTGCCTCGGTTACCAGCATGCTCAGATGCTTCCTCGGTGGAGACATGCTCTGATATGGCCTGTCTGCTTGCATGCCCAGAAGTGGTCCCTGAAAGTCTTGATCTTGATGGGTGTCCTCGTAATTCTGAATCCGGAATTGTCATTGGTTCCATGGGGGTTCTTGATAATTCTCCATGTGAGCCTGGTGATTGTTCTGCCCTCTTGGGATCTCTGTGGAGCTTCGAAGGGTTCTGGGAGATTCCGGGAGAAAGTTTGCTTGGTACCCTGGATAAGATCAACAGTGGCTTTTGTGTAAGGGACACTTCGAACAGGTATTGTGGCAGGTTTGGTATTTTTGGACGCTCCTTGGAAGGTGGTGGGTATTTTCTGGGGGGTGTCGATGGCTTCTTCTCTGGCGTTCACAGTCCTGATGGGTGTTATACTGAGACTGGTAGTACTGATGGGCATGTTTCGGTGGCGTTTGCTTCTGATGAGGTCGGTTTCGGCTGGACTGACTCTGGAATTGGGCCTTGTCGGGCTGTCCTGACCTTCATGAGTCTTCAGTTAGAGTCTGTTGCAAATATCAGGTTAGAGGATCGTCTGGAATCCGACCCTAGAGGGGGGGGGGTACTGTGAGGATCCGCGTGGCTGCCTGCACAGGCAGGCAGCCTTTTGATCACTGTTCAGGTCTGCATTCTGCAGGTCTCTGGAAGAGAGACCTTTTGTCAGTATTGCAACTTGCTGCTGAGGAATTTGCATACGTTTGTCATGCAGATTGCCTAGCCACATCCCTTGTGGGCTTGCTCTATAAATACTATGTGATATCACAGACCTGGGCTGGTCATAAGAGTTAGAACCTGTGTAACACTCGCCTGGAGTGTCAGCCTTGCTCTTTGTTGAAGATTAGCCTAGAGTAATTCCTGGAACTGCACTTGGCAGGTTTCCCTAGTGCACTTAGGATTGCATATCTGCTTTGTTTGTCTGTTGCGATTGTCCTGTCCCAGCGGTGGTCGACAGGAAATCGTTCTGTGTGTCTGGGTGCTAACCGGAACAGCGGTTGTTTCTGGTAGCCCCTTCTGATCTGTTTCCCTGGATCGCACCAGCCTCCTGCGCTAGTACTGTGGATCCTTCTGTTCTGCTACTCTGTACTTGGATCGCACTAGCATCTTGCGCTAGCGCTGTGGATCCTTCTGTTCTGTCTTCCTGGACCGCACTAGCCACTTGCGCTAGTGCTGTGGATCCTTCTGGTCTGCTACTCTCTTGCTGTACTTGGATCGCACCAGCCTCTTGTGCTAGTGCTGTGGATCCTTCCATTCTGTCTGCCTGGATCGCACTCGCCTTGCGCTAGTGCTGTGGATCCTATCTCTCGTTTATTCCTGCTTTCGTGTATCTGTCTTGTCTGCTACGAACGCTTGCTGGAGGCTCGGTGAGGTAACCGTTAAGCAAGCGCTCGCATCCTCTGTTTCATGTTTGTCTGTCGGTGGTTAGTTAGGCGTGTTTGTCTCTACTGTGCTTATCACGTGGAGACCGCGCATAAACGCGTGCACTGTTGCGTATGAGTGTGGTGTTCGCATTTAGCTAGCGTTTGTTATTTTCCGTATCTCCTCATTGTATGATTTGCTGTGCCTTTGCTACTCTCGTGCTCCGCCTTGCTGTAGCCTTGTGTCACGTCTGGCGATCGCACCTCTCGTGATCGCGTTCCTACTTCATATCTGCTGTGGTGTGTGCACCATCGCGGGTTGGCGACTAGTTTGGTGCACACACATACAATCTGTCTCTGTGCTCATTCTCAATCGCTCTCTTGTGATTGCGTTTCTTCCCTTTGTACAATTCCTGTCTGACGTGTGTGGTAGGGCAGAGGAGCTTTTCCTCTGCACTCCACAGCTCCACCTGCCGACAGGAATTTCCCTCTACAGGTGCATTGCACCTTCTGCTGGGTTCCCGCAAATTATACGTTTGTGGAGGATTTCTGCAGTGTCAGCGCACATCCTGTGCGCTGATCACGGAGAGAATTCCACAGTCGTTACACTTCCCCATCCTCCTCGGTAAATCCGATCTTGTGCTGGGAGCGCCAGACAAAATACCACCAAAACAATCCCCGTTGCCACTGTGCGCAGGTGCAGTAATGGCTTCCTGCTCGGGTGCTAGTCGAAATAGCTGAGCCCGATCAGGTCTGCTCTACACCTGTCTGCACTTGCGAGGTAGCGCGGACCCAATGGGGCTCAGCTATTTCTGCTAGGGGGTCGAGCGGGAAGCCACTAGTACGCATGAGCGCACAAAGACAAGGAGATCTTTGGGGGCTGCCAGCGCTGGATCCCCTCTACTGCGATGGATGGGAGAAGCCTCTTTTTTCTTATAGCTGTTCTTTAGGCATTACTCTATAGTCCTCAAACTAAGGCCCGCGGGCTGATTGCGGCCCCCTGAGGCTTTTTCACCGACCCCCCACTCTCAAAATCTATTACTTATAGATACGGTCCACTGCATCTTTAAATATCTGCGACCCACATATAGATTAGCAGTGCTGGCACCCACCCATCCACATGGGTCCCATTGGAGTGCAGGTTGTCACCTGGGTATGCTTCACTGTCTGTAGCAAAGTTGTTCTTCAGGTGCCGCATGAATGGCTGCTTCTCCTGTGCGCTGATCACGGAGAGAATTCCACAATCGTTACACTTCCCCATCCTCCTCGGTAAATCCGATCTTGTGCTGGGAGCGCCAGACAAAATACCACCAAAACAATCCCCGTTGCCACTGTGCGCAGGTGCAGTAGTGTCTTCCTGCTCGGGTGCTAGTCGAAATAGCTGAGCCCGATCAGGTCTGCTCTACACCTGTCTGCACTTGCGAGGTAGCGCGGACCCAATGGGGCTCAGCTATTTCTGCTAGGGGGTCGAGCGGGAAGCCACTAGTACGCATGAGCGCACAAAGACAAGGAGATCTTTGGGGGCTGCCAGCGCTGGATCCCCTCTACTGCGATGGATGGGAGAAGCCTCTTTTTTCTTATAGCTGTTCTTTAGGCATTACTCTATAGTCCTCAAACTAAGGCCCGCGGGCTGATTGCGGCCCCCTGAGGCTTTTTCACCGACCCCCCCACTCTCAAAATCTATTACTTATAGATACGGTCCACTGCATCTTTAAATATCTGCGACCCACATATAGATTAGCAGTGCTGGCACCCACCCATCCACATGGGTCCCATTGGAGTGCAGGTTGTCACCTGGGTATGCTTCACTGTCTGTAGCAAAGTTGTTCTTCAGGTGCCGCATGAATGGCTGCTTCTCCTGTGCGCTGATCACGGAGAGAATTCCACAATCGTTACACTTCCCCATCCTCCTCGGTAAATCCGATCTTGTGCTGGGAGCGCCAGACAAAATACCACCAAAACAATCCCCGTTGCCACTGTGCGCAGGTGCAGTAGTGTCTTCCTGCTCGGGTGCTAGTCGAAATAGCTGAGCCCGATCAGGTCTGCTCTACACCTGTCTGCACTTGCGAGGTAGCGCGGACCCAATGGGGCTCAGCTATTTCTGCTAGGGGGTCGAGCGGGAAGCCACTAGTACGCATGAGCGCACAAAGACAAGGAGATCTTTGGGGGCTGCCAGCGCTGGATCCCCTCTACTGCGATGGATGGGAGAAGCCTCTTTTTTCTTATAGCTGTTCTTTAGGCATTACTCTATAGTCCTCAAACTAAGGCCCGCGGGCTGATTGCGGCCCCCTGAGGCTTTTTCACCGACCCTCACTCTCAAAATCTATTACTTATAGATACGGTCCACTGCATCTTTAAATATCTGCGGCCCACATATAGATTAGCAGTGCTGGCACCCACCCATCCACATGGGTCCCATTGGAGTGCAGGTTGTCACCTGGGTATGCTTCACTGTCTGTAGCAAAGATATTCTTCAGGTGCCGCATGAATGGCTGCTTCTCCTCCGGAGGAGTTCCCCTCTGTGTTGCAGGACATACTATCTGCACATGCAGGGAGGCATACATCAGATTTGGTTAAATGGGAGACATAAGGGCTGCATATGTTAACAGGTAATAGTTCACACTACCTAGGCTCAATGTAATGTTTTCTACATTTTATGTATACTCCGGCCCCCCAGCAGTCTGAAGTATGTTGACCCGACCCTTGACCGAAAAAGTTTGGGGACCTCTGCTCTATAGTCTGAATGCAGTTTGGCTACAGAGAAACTGCCATTTAGAAGCCTGGGCTATTTTTCCTCCTAAGTTATTTCCTAGGTGATATTTACACACCTTATTAACAACGTGCCATGCTTTAGCACACAGACTTGAAGTGCACAGAATTGCAGCCATAACTGTAAAAAATCCCTAGCGTTCCGGTGGCTGCTACACAAAGTGCTGCTACATTAGTGGCTGGATGGTGTAATGGTAAAGGACACTGCATCTGACACAGGAGACCAGGGTTCGAATCTCTGCTCTGCCTGTTCAGTAAGCCAGCACCTATTCAGTAGGAGACCTTGGGCAAGTCTCCCTACCACTGCTACTGCCTATAGAGTGCGTCCTAGTGGCTGCAGCTCTGGCGCTTTGAGTCCGCCATGAGAAAAGTGCAATATAAATGTTGTGTTTGTTTGTTTACATTAGCTGGCCATGGAAAGGGCTGAGAGATGCTGGTAGCCGCAAAAGATCTACCTAGATCCTGTTTTTCCCTCAGCCTGGTCTACTCTAAGTGGGACACAAACGCTACTGGCTTTTGATTCTTCAAACAGCCCATAGAAACCAGGTGAGACCTGTACACACAGAGACCACTGTCTTCTTTTGTTTTTGTTTCTCATGCAAATAAATTGGAACAGTACTAAATGTGTTTTTCAGTTGCTACAAGTGTGTACTACCATATACCTAAAACCATCTTAGTTTAACTGAAGAAAGTAATATTAAACAGGTGTCCAGATTAACACATCAGTATATCTTTTGCTATATTTATCGTTTCATATTTCTTTCTTTCTGACCACCTACTTGGTGACAATGAACAACTACTTAGGAATGTAGTAAAGAACAAACCAGCCTTCTGGATATTGTCCTAATCGGAGTTCAGTGCAGGGCTTGCACTTTCCCAGCCATTAGCCAGCTGCCCCAGTATTTCATTATCATCATCAGAGTGGTTTTTATGCATCAAGGATATCTCTAAACAGTGTGATTGAGTGGAAGAAACCAAACCTGGCCAGTGTAACTTATAAAGTGCCTGCTCCTGAACTTGTGCATAGTGCACACAGCATTTCACCATCTGCTTAACTTATGGAACATATCTGGAATGGAAATAAAAGCTTGTTCCTCTCGTGTTTACTATGAAAACAGGCTTGATAACGCTACAAGGTCAGAGAGCAATTTCATGTTACTATATTGTGTATTAATCTTTCCTTTTATTTCTAACTGACAAAAGGTGTAGAGGGAAACAAAGATATATTTGGGAAACAAAGAACAAACAAATGAACAAAGTCTAAGGGCTCTTTCACATTAGGGCAGATTTTCTGCGTTTCAACGCAAAGGATAAAGTTTGCGTTACCCAAGGTGAAATGAAAGTCCATAGACTTTCATTTTAGCTTTCACATATAACGCAGCCTTTTTGTGCGTTGCGTTCCACTGCACCCAGGCGCAGTTTTTTGGCCAACGCTAGCTTTATGCGTTACAATGTTAGTCAATGTAAAACGCACACTATGCGCGTTTTTAATCCGTTAACGCAGGCAATCAGTCCCAGAATGCAACAGAGGAACAATGTAGAAAGTTGACAACTAAAAGAAAAAAAAATTACCTGCGTTTTTCTATGTGCAGTAACGCATTGAAAACGGATTAAAAACGCACACTCACTGCAGTGCAACGCATATCAAAACGCAGTAAAAGGCATACAACAAAACGTATGCTTTGAGCGTTCTCCAACGCAAGCTCTGATGTGAAAGAGCCCTAATGGCTGGTGCAGCCATGCAAAGCACTCTCCCACTACCATCTCTCCTGTGACCTATGACAGCTGTACAGACATGCTCAGTCGCCCCAGATAAGTTTGCATGTTTTCTGTTGGCAGGTGCGAAAGGAAGAGGGCGGGGAAAAAGATTTCCCCACTGTTTGAGAATACAATAGCATCTAGTCAACACATTTGATCATTAAGCACCTGAGAAGGGTCTAGTGAAAAGGTTGGGTGATGAATGCATGCAGTGACCCTTAAAGCTGGCTATACACTGGCCCGATTTGCCGCCGTTTCGACAGCAGATTCGATCACTGGGATCGAATCTGCTGCCAATCGTTCGCGCTACACACCGAATTCCGATCCATTTCGTCCGATCCCGACGATCGCTCCGTGCGGAAAATTACCGTCGATCGCCCGCGGGTAGGGAGCGCGTCGCTAGCGGCGTTCGAGTGCCCGACGACCGACGCAATAGAGCGGCAATACATTACCTGCTCCGCCGGCGCGACTACTCCCGGTCACCGCTGCTCCGTGTCCGTGCTGGTCTCCGGCATGCTTCAGTTCCTCCTGCCCGGCAGGAAGTTTAAACAGTAGAGGGCGCTCTACTGTTTAAACTTCCTGCCGGGCAGGAAGAAGTAAAGCATGCCGGACCTGGAGACCAGAGCGGAGAAGACAGCGGAGACCTGGGGACTGGAGTCGCGCCGGCGGAGCAGGTAATGTATGCTGGCATGCGGGCGGGGGGAGCGGCGGCAGCACCACCACCACCACAACAGATTGTGAACGCTTTCAGGCTGAAATCGGTTCACAATCTGTTTGCAGTAAAGGTAGCCATACGATCCCTCTCTGATCAGATTCGATCAGAGAGGGATCTATCTGTTGGTCGAATCTGATGGCAAATCGACCAGTGTATGGCTACCTTAAGGTGGCCATACTCTGATAGATTTGCAGCAGATTTGACCATCAGATAGATTTCTGTCAGAAGCCTGTCAAGTTGAATCTGACAGGAATCTATCTGATGTGTGCCACACACTAGGAACAAATTTCCAATAGATTTCAGAATGAAATCTATTGGAATTCGATCTAAATGCATTATTGGACCATTAGATCCAATGCAACTCTATGGGCCATCGATCTGCTGCCAGAAGCAGATCAACCTAGATTTTCCATCCTGTCAGATAGATCAAATCGATCGAAATTGATCAAAATTGGCCACAAATCGATCGAATGGGGAATTTGATAGAAACTATTTCTGATCGATCGATTCTATAGAATCGATGGATCGATCGATGACTGAAATCGACCAGTGTATGGACCCCTTTATTCAATTCACTTTTTTCCTATGTTGTCTCCCAGGAGATAATTTTCTGTTTAAAATAACTTTTCAACACTCCACCAAAAAGTAGGTAAAAAAAAAGTACAGTAAAAAATATTCTGAGTATTTTCTTGCTTGCTGGTGACTTAATACATTTTATTGATAAGGTGTGAAAATAGCAGAAAATAGTAGAAAACTTGGGAGAAAAAGTGAATAGAATAAGGGGCAGTGACTCACATCAGCACAGATATTGATTCCTATGTGCAACCATATATTGAAGGAGAAAAACAGCAAGCAGCTGGTACATTACTGCTCAGCTGACCTTCTTTTTCGCCTAAGCAGGTCAAGAAAAACTGGACTTCATACTACAGACATGTAATTATTTCCCAGACTGATAATCTACCCATATGTACCCACAGACATGAGATTTTCGTTTGCAGACAGCAGGCCAACAAGCACCAGTGGATACACTGTCACCTGTAGAGCAGGCCATATACACTGCAGACTAATGTCTGTGAAAACAGGGCCAAGTTAAGGGTTAACCTCGCAGCAGTGAAACAGCAGTGATCATTCACTGCCAGTTTAGGGCTGGTTCAGAAGGACATCTGAACCAGCCGTCTGGCTTCTCACTTCAAATGCATTTCTGCAACAAGCAGAAGAACATTTGACAACTTCCTGCGCTTCTTGTCATTGGATTTTTGTGTGGAATTTTGGCCCCTGCACTTGGGGCTGGGGGGAGGTGGGCATGGAACTGTCGAGAAAAAAAAAACAAGTAGATGGGAAATGACACGATCAAGTACGGAACGATGGTGATTGACCATACCAGTGGTCGTCACAGCCATCTTTTACCATCAGGTCAATGTCTCTTGTCTCTGGCAGTTTCACCTAATGCATTGCCTGGCCTTCAACCAAAGCTGGTTGTACAAATGGTACTAAAGCATATCTTAGATCAAAAATAATAATAAAAAATCCTGCAGATAGAACGTAACATGCTCACCTCTCTAGAGGGGCACCCAGTGGTCTGCAGTCCTCCATTTCTTTACTCTGAGCTCCTCTTCTCCTGTGGCACCACAGTGAGTGATTAGTAAGGGTCCCATTGTACACATTGTCATCTGCTTTACTGCTTCCATCCACAGGAAGGGGAAAATGTGAAATTCCCTGTTAATGTATGTTACTCCGCTTACCTTCCCATGTTACCTGAAAGGTATGAATGTGATGGTCAACTTGCAGGATGTGTCTAGAGCATCATGAATGCTGTCACCATGGTGCCAGCCAGGACACAAAAGCCCTGCAATCCTGAAGAGGTAAGAAGAGGAGGAGGACCAGAGCCTATCATAAGCAGACTTCTTGGAGGACATTTAGTGCTGGAATTAGATCAACATCATGTTTTTGGGGGAAGCAATACTTCTTTTTTTGGAGTGTAAGGTTAATATAGCTCTATGAGGAGGGACTTGGGAAACAGTGTTACAGTGTACCCAGTAAGGTCACGGTGATCCATAAATAAAAAAAAACTAAATGAAATTACTGGGTATGCTATAACACAAAGTAGTTGTATAATAAATTACTTATAGACACTGTATTACAGTCTTAATCAGCTATCCTATAATTACCTTGTCCCATGAATAATTACACTTGGTTAAATAAGGTCAGTTAGAGAACTGCACTTGTGTGTTGTGAATGTGAATCAACATTCATTCTGATTTAAGAAAACATGCTAGTCCTACAATATCTTTCTTTTATTGGGTACAAATATAGCATACTTTTTAATACATAAGCCACATATTGTATTATTTAGTAAAACTTTGAACTCCAATCAGTTTCTTTACGCTTAGTTTTAGTTTCCAAACATGCCTGAATCCTTCCTCTTCCTAACAGAAATCATCCAATGGTATCTGCAGGCCTCATACACAATAAGCTAGGTATACTGTACATGCAGGGGTGCAGCTAGTAATCTCTGGATCCCATACCAAGGGTCTCTTTCAACTAACCCTGCAGGATACAGTATGACTTTCCCACTCACACTACAGAACCTCGAATTTCTACCCCCTTTCATCCTTAACCCAACTAACATTATACTTCCTCTACGTACTGCCTCCCAACCTCACATCATAAATCCCCTTACAGACCCCACACATCAAGGCCTCACTCTCAGTAAATATCCCTCTTCCCACTACTCACACAAGACATTGTTGTTCTTGCTGTAATCTAGGTTTAATCTAGGCTTAATGTGCAATGTGGTATAGGAACTAATCACTAGCTGACAAATTTATGACTTTGGAGGGATTGATTGATTTGCCATATCCCAAAGTTATCATCCCGTCTATTCCTGGTTTAACTTTTTCTGAAGTGAGGTCCTTTCCTTATCAAAAGCGGAGATGAAGGGATCAGAGGGAGGGTGATCAGGAGCAAAACAGTGGCCCTGGAGTCTCTGTTGCCCCCAGCCCCATAACATTTGCTAATTCTGCAGTGGAGCTCCCTATTCCACAGTATATATGGCTCAAAAGTGACCCAAAACTGTAAATGAAAGTAATTAATACATTAAACTGCACCACTAATCTCAATAAGAACAGATATATATAAACAGTTGAATCACTGCTGTCCTAATTTTGCTTGATGCAGTATAAAATTTTGTCTTGTTCGAATGCTGTTGTTTATCCAAACACAAGTACCAGTTGTTTTTCAGTGAAGCTTTTAAGTCATAAAAGGTTAGTTTGAAAGGGTTTTGTTTGTTGGTATATGCTGTTCCTGTGTCATTTCCTGTAGAGCAGCATTGTGGTTTTTCTTCCTGTTTGTCTCCACCAAACGACAGTCGCAATGTTTGCGATTGCCATAGTTTGTTGGCTTTTTATGGTGTTTAACCACAACGCCAGCAAAAGCAACTGACTTCTAGATTATACACATAGGGTCTAAGACGACGGGATCTACCGCAATGTTTACACAAATGACACCAACTGCTGTCACCACTGTTTAAAAAATACTTCCATTCATTTGAATGGAGTGTCAGTAGATCCCTTTTAAACAACGCTTTAATTGACCGGCAACAACGTTGCGTTTACCACCTGTGTGAACCAGCCCTTATGCTGATAATACACGGTTCATTTCTGCCGTGCGTTTCTGCTCTTGATCCTTTTTGCTGCTCGATTCAGCTCTCGGTTCTCTTATCTTCCTCTCGTTTTTCTTATCTTTTTCCATTCACTTCTATCAGAAAACGAACGGCCAAAGAATCGAAAGTGAGATTGGACATGTCGGAAATTATCTATCGAACCATCTTATCAGCTTGAAAACGAACCGTGTATTCCCAGCTTTAAAAAGCCACTGGATCTGGCCACAAATGGTCAGAGTGAATCAGGTGACCATCAACTTATATCTATGGCAGGCTTAACTGTTAAGAGACATACTTTATATCAGGATTTCTTTTAAACAATGGCTAATATTTATGTATGACTATTGCATTTGAAAATACTGTACAAGGAGTTAGTTTTGACTGGTTTGAACTAAAGGATGTTGGCAAAACAAACGTTTCACACACTATAATATTCTAAAGAAAAAAAAAAGCTTACCTACATGTCATTAATCACCTATCCAGCTGGTTTGGATTTTTCATCCTTGAAGTAAGGAACGCCTTTCTGTTTGGAATATCAACATTGAAAACCGGTTAAACTGGAATCGGCAACACACAGGCTTGTTATCTCCTAAAGGTCATCACTGCTTCTAATCTAAAATAACCATGTCATATGTACATTTTGAAGATTAAACAAGGATAATCCATCCCCATATAATAGTTTCTTATTGTTAATGATCCTATATTATTACCTGCATGTTTCTGTTGATAGTAAATATTCTTATCTTCTGAAGTTCAGCATAAAAAACTTCACACAGACATTAGATAGCAGTTAGACATGCAAAGAACCATACAGCTTTATGTATGACTATGGCCAGTGGTCCCAGTGCTGACATACATACTTGTCTAGGCTGATCATGCCTGATCTTCTCTTTGCAGAATAAAAAGAATGAGGAAAAAGGGACTCCAATGGCCAAATAAAGCCTTTTTAAACAACTGAGTCCTTCGCAGAAAGGGAAGCCCACTGTAAAGTTCAAAAACAGGGGTAACCCACACAGTTGCCCTTGCAGTGCAGTTTCAGAAAGCATTCTTTTCTCAAAGGGTAAAAATATATAGCTCAGCTGGAGAGGCAAAACAAGATCCAGTAGATCTGGAATATCAATAGTATTTAAGCCACCCCTACTTTTTACAATACAAATGGAAAAAAACAAGCAAAACAAAAGTAAGGGCTTTTTTTTAGACCCAAGTGATGTCAAACAAGTATATAAGACATAACCTTTAATTACACATGTTACTTAAAATGTCCTGTATGACAGCTATAGTAAAAGTCCATAGGTCACAGAATCAGTAAAGGTACTGGGCTTAGATAGTCATACCAGCTGTGGTTTATACATGTCTATAAGCTGGGTGGTCACCTGAGGATGGCTTAGATGAAGGACGCCAAGTGGGTGTCTGGTTGGCGTGGCCGGAGCCAACTGCTCTAGCTATAGCTTCTGCTATACATATGTATAACTCATCGCTGGTATGACTATCTATGCCCAGTACCTTTACTGAGGTTAAATTTGACCACTCGGTATGGAACATACACACTACATGGTGCCAGACTGGGCAGATGAAAAAGGATAATAATCCAATATGTACCTGTGCGCTCAACCACAATTTCCCACCTTAAAACAAAACATATACTTTACACTTTTCAAAAGTCCATCATTAATTTTGTGTCCATGGATCGCAAAATCTGTCACCAAGCATTCAAGTGTTTTTCTCAAATTGTCCTCCAATGATATGCGCTCACATGTATCTTTACAGTGTATCCTCCTCCAATCGTATCACTCAAAAAAAAAGGGAAAAAAGAAAAGAAAAAACAAACATAGCGTGATACTGTATATTACATATATATCTCTCTCCACTTTATATCACCCTGTGATAACCAAAATCTGCACCATCTATCCAGCGCAGACTCCCTTGGTTACCCCACACCAAATCGTAATCACTATGTGTGATAGCTACACCACAAACTCCACCAGTCCACACTTTGTGTTACTTCAGGGCGCCCCCTGTTCCTTAGTGCCCAATCTTCCACCTTCACACGTGGCCTCTCACCTTGTTCCCTGCTGCCCAAATTATAAGACAGCAATAGCGCTTGTGGCTCTCCAGCCCAATGCCTTATGATTCTCCAGCAGAAAAGATCAACCTTCACATATGGGTTCTCTGCAGCCTCACTCTCCACGCTGCACTCCTAATAACTAAAAGAGCTTCCCATAGTGTAAAAATGTAACATTTATTTAAAATTCTAAAAGTAGTGCACTCACATTTCCATGATAAAAACACGCATGTAATAGTCAAAAGCTCCGCTTTGCCGACTTGCCCACGCCTGTAGCTCCGCCCAACGCGTTTCGTACTTCCGTACTCATCAGGGGCTGGAGGTGTGTGGCCAGTCAGCTATATTAAATACCGTTACGCTCTCCGTCTAGCCCAATCCATTACTTGCCCATATCCAATATGTCTACGCTACCATTTCCGCCCTCCATTCTAGCCAATCAGCTGTCTCAAACAAGCTAGACTTACTCCTTCCTATTTCCTCCTACTTGCGCTGTCATTACCATCTTTAGCAATGGCCGCTCACGTATTTCCGCCCAACGCATCTCCATTGTAATCTTCCTATCTCCTAACGCCACGTCAGTCTAGGCGTATACCAGCGGTCACCCTCGGCATGGAGGCTGGAATTACCACCCTCTCCACGTCATACCTTTAGGCAACGCCCCCTTGCATCATACCGTGGCTGCCAATAGGCATTCTAAATCCTGAATCGTACTCATATGATTGGCCAGCTCAACAACCCACATCAGGCAGTGTTACTATTCTATGGGAGCACACTCCTCAAACCCCGATTTACAATTATAATTACGGGTGCCTACTCAATACAATAGTGTCAATCCAATTTTAAACATTAGCATACACAATACCCACATATTTCCACGTACCCCCCATTACATTGGGACACGTAACAAGTCCCACATAGTGACAGCACAGAATAAATCACAAACATGCCCATATAGATAACTGCTAGCAACACCAAAATTTGTCTCATACCTGCCCTCATTCACCCCAAAAAAATTGCCCCCCCTCAAAACAGGGTGAGAATACAACAAAAAGGGGAGAAGAAGAGCACACACATATTACATCACTTCCCCCTCCCCCCAAAAATTACACATACCACATCAATTCCCCTCCCCAATCTTGTCAAGTACAGAACATCTATGGAGCACATATATGTGTGTGTATCCCCCCATGATTCATAACGGGATACACACACCCCCACATCCCCCACCCCCTAATCATCCGCTATATAGCAATTTAAATCAAATTCAACATTAAGGCCCCTCGGATGCATTGTCTTCATCTCATATATCCAACGGGACTCCAACCTAGATAGTTCCCTTACCTTATTACATCCCCTCCATTTTATGCTCAACTTCTCAATACCACAAAAACTCATTAAGGAGGGATCCCGCCCATGCTGCTCTGAAAAATGTTTCGACAAATTATGTGCACCATTCCCCTTCTTAATATTCCTTACATGCTCCCCAATTCTTTCTCTTAATTTCCTAGTTGTCCTCCCTATGTACTGGTACCCACAAGGGCACCAGCACATATAGACGACAAAATTGGAATTACACGTCATGCAATCCCTCATTGAATAATTCTTCCCATTTGTTTTGCTCACAAATTGTTGTCCCTTGTGTCCTCGTGCCTCTCTGCACCCAACACAATCCCGACACGGGAAGAAACCTTTATTCCCAACCATATCCGTCCTTCTGACCTTTGGAGCATCTATAAAACTAGGGACCAAAATCTGCTGCAAATTCTTTGCCTTTCTGTATATAAATTGTGGTCTTATTGGTAATACCTGCCCGAGCACACTATCTGCCTTTAGAATATTCCAATGTTTCTTAAATACTCGTTCCACTTCCTCATATCTAGAATTATAATCCAATAAAATCGCATATTCATAATTCCCAGTCCTTTCCCTCCTATTTCCAGTCTGCAACATCTGGCCCCTATCCATTCTCTCCGTCCAATCTCTTGTTTGCACTAGAGTCTCTCTGTCATAACCCTTTTCCACGAATCTCTCAATCAACATATCTGTCTGTTGTCTATAGTCATCAATCTCTGAACAGTTTCTTCTAATTCTATGCATTTGTCCCTTCGGTATGTTAGTCAGCCAGCTTTTATGGTGGCAACTAGAGTAGGGAATATACCCATTCCTATCAGTCTTTTTAAAATAGGTCCTCATCTGTAGTCTATCGTTTTTCTTATACAAATCCAGGTCAAGGAAGCAAATTCTGTCCATACTATACTCAGCCGTTAATCTAATTCCTTTACAGTTAGAGTTGAGCCACCTCAGATAGTCCTCAAACTCCACTGTATTCCCACTCCATATTATACACAAATCGTCTATGTAACGAAACCAATTTTTAACCGGACTACTTCTTATGTTCCGCAATACTTCCTTTTCCCATTCTCCCATAAAAATATTCGCCAAACTAGGGGCAAACTTTGCCCCCATCGCACATCCGGTAACCTGTCTGAAAAAATCGCCTGCATACCAAAAATAATTATGTAATAACACAAACTCCAAAAGCTGCAAAATAAACAGAATTTGCTCCCTTTTGAGACTCCCATCTTCCATCAATGCTCCTCCAACTGCCTGTATCCCCAAATCATGTGGTATTATGGTATATAAGGATGTTACATCAGCTGTTACTAATAAGTCATCTTTCCCTAGGCGTATACACTCCACTTCTTGTATCATTTGTTTTGTATCCTTAACCCTCCTGGCGGTTTGCAAAAAAATCGCCAGGGGGCAGCAAATCTTTTTTTTAAAATTTTTTTTTTTTTTTTTCATGTAGCGAGACAAAGTCTCGCTACATGATAGCCGCTGCTCAGCGGCATCCCCCCAGCCCCTCCGATCGCCGCCGGCGATCGGAGATCCGGAGATCCCGTTCAAAGAACGGGATCTCCTGGAGGGCTTCCCCCGTCGCCATGGCGACGGGCGGGATGACGTCACCGACGTCATCGACGTCGTGACGTCAGAGGGGACTCCGATCTGCCCCATAGCGCTGCCTGGCACTGATTGGCCAGGCAGCGCACGGGGTCTGGGGGGGGGGGGGCGGCCACGGCGAGAGGAATTGCGGCGGATCGGCGGGTAGCGGCGGCGATCGGGCACTGCACGCAGCTAGCAAAGTGCTAGCTGCGTGCAGCAAAAAAAAAATTATGCAAATCGGCCCAGCGGGGCCTGAGCGGTGCCTTCCGGCGGCATAGCCCGAACTCAGTTCGGGCTTACCGCCAGGAAGGTTAATCAAGTATGGAAGTTTTTGTACAATTGGTTGCAAAAATCGATCTATATACTCACCTATCCTCTGATTTAAAGACTCTATGCCACTAATGATGGGTCTCCCCGGGGGGTTCTCTAGATTTTTATGAATCTTTGGATTCTGATAGATCACTGGTATTCTCGGTGCATCAATCATAAGGTATTTGAATTCTACATCGTTGATTATATTGAGGTCCAGCCCCCCTTTCAAGATGTCTCTTAATTTTTCTTTATATTTCCTAGTGGGGTCTCCTCCAAGCTTCTCATATGTGGCTCTATCACCAACAATCCTATCTAGTTCGGCAGTATACTGATCCTTTCTCATCACCACCACCCCCCCACCCTTGTCAGCAGGTCTGACCAAAAGATCCTTTCTTTCTGCAAGCTTTAGGGCCGTTTTTAATTCTCCATCTTTCTTTTTATCTCGAAGTTCCTCAAGGTCTGTCGTAACTAGACGCTTGAATGTCTCAACTGTGCTCCCAGTACCTCCTCCTCCTGGATTAAAGAGGGACCTATTCTTCAAATCAGTATGCACATACTCAGTCACCACCTCAGACCTGCTAATGGGACTCGGTTTGGATAAAAAATATTTTTTAATATTTAACTTCCTCACGTATTTCTGAACATTAATATAAGTACCAAACTTGTCTAAGCCTTGTCTCGGGGCATACTTTAGACCCTTATCTAAAATGGCAGCTTCCTCTGGCCTCAAATCAACCTGACTAATATTAAAAATACCCTTTCCCTTTATCTTCTTCTTTTGTCCTCTCCCCCCTCTGCACCCTCTTCGATTCCCCTCTTTCTTCCCCCACCCCCTGGGTCCACCTCCCCCTCCCCTACCCTCTGTCTTCTCATGTCGTCCCAAATCTTCCCAAAAAAATCATCCCCCACTTCATTCAAAGGGTCAAATCTATTCTGTACTGTCACTTGCTCAGGTCTCCCATATTGCCCGTTTTGGGGCCTAAAATCCCCCCTGCCTCTCTGCGGTTTCGATGCAAGTCTATATCCTGGAGTCCGAGTTGAATCAGAGTATCCCCTATACTCGTCCATATATCTGCCACCTTGTCCTTGGTACTGGCCCTGTCTGGCCCCTCTGTTAAAATAGGGTCTCTGTGGTTTTGGACTATCCCATCTCGGGGAATTATACAGGGGTCCTCTCAACTTCCTTTGTGGAAGATACTCACCTGAATCCATCATATCAGGTCCATCATTTTTATCTTTCGTCCTCTCCATCATCTCCTTCCTCTTTGTCTGTTCCACCTGCCATTTATAGGCTTGTTTATTTTTATAATCCTGCCAATCACGCTGGAAACGATTCACTCTAATCTCACCAACTTCTTTATCTACTCTCACCAGGTTCTTTACTATTTCTTCTGTGCGCTGTCTAAAATCACTTGTTTCTTTAAATAACTCCATTTTCTTCTTCTGTTCCTCTATCTCACCCTTGATCCTCTCTGCTCTGGCATTTTTCCGCTTTAAAAGTATTTTCAAAAGATTAATCCCACATTCATTAAGAAACTCACCCAATTCTCTATCATTTTCCTCTCCTTCCTCTCCATCATAAACCACCAAATCCCACCTAAAGCGTTTGGGAATAATCCCCTCCTTGATGGATTTTTTAAGACTCGCCATATCCCACCATGTGTTAATTTCTTTGTGCATTAACGTGTGCATATTCCTAAAACAACTCTCAATATTCCCATTTGGCTGTGTGCCCTCTTTCGTGAAAATAGTGTCAATATCAACCTGTGCTCTATTAAACACATTAAACAGCTCCATACTTGGTGTGCTGCACATACAATTATGCTTATATAAACTCAAATAATCCAATATGTACCTGTGCGCTCAACCACAATTTCCCACCTTAAAACAAAACATATACTTTACACTTTTCAAAAGTCCATCATTAATTTCGTGTCCATGGATCGCAAAATCTGTCACCAAGCATTCAAGTGTTTTTCTCAAATTGTCCTCCAATGATATGCGCTCACATGTATCTTTACAGTGTATCATCCTCCAATCGTATCACTCAAAAAAAAGGGAAAAAAGAAAAGAAAAAACAAACATAGCGTGATACTGTATATTACATATATATCTCTCTCCACTTTATATCACCCTGTGATAACCAAAATCTGCACCATCTATCCAGCGCAGACTCCCTTGGTTACCCCACACCAAATCGTAATCACTATGTGTGATAGCTACACCACAAACTCCACCAGTCCACACTTTGTGTTACTTCAGGGCGCCCCCTGTTCCTTAGTGCCCAATCTTCCACCTTCACACGTGGCCTCTCACCTTGTTCCCTGCTGCCCAAATTATAAGACAGCAATAGCGCTTGTGGCTCTCCAGCCCAATGCCTTATGATTCTCCAGCAGAAAAGATCAACCTTCACATATGGGTTCTCTGCAGCCTCACTCTCCACGCTGCACTCCTAATAACTAAAAGAGCTTCCCATAGTGTAAAAATGTAACATTTATTTAAAATTCTAAAAGTAGTGCACTCACATTTCCATGATAAAAACACGCATGTAATAGTCAAAAGCTCCGCTTTGCCGACTTGCCCACGCCTGTAGCTCCGCCCAACGCGTTTCGTACTTCCGTACTCATCAGGGGCTGGAGGTGTGTGGCCAGTCAGCTATATTAAATACCGTTACGCTCTCCGTCTAGCCCAATCCATTACTTGCCCATATCCAATATGTCTACGCTACCATTTCCGCCCTCCATTCTAGCCAATCAGCTGTCTCAAACAAGCTAGACTTACTCCTTCCTATTTCCTCCTACTTGCGCTGTCATTACCATCTTTAGCAATGGCCGCTCACGTATTTCCGCCCAACGCATCTCCATTGTAATCTTCCTATCTCCTAACGCCACGTCAGTCTAGGCGTATACCAGCGGTCACCCTCGGCATGGAGGCTGGAATTACCACCCTCTCCACGTCATACCTTTAGGCAACGCCCCCTTGCATCATACCGTGGCTGCCAATAGGCATTCTAAATCCTGAATCGTACTCATATGATTGGCCAGCTCAACAACCCACATCAGGCAGTGTTACTATTCTATGGGAGCACACTCCTCAAACCCCGATTTACAATTATAATTACGGGTGCCTACTCAATACAATAGTGTCAATCCAATTTTAAACATTAGCATACACAATACCCACATATTTCCACGTACCCCCCATTACATTGGGACACGTAACAAGTCCCACATAGTGACAGCACAGAATAAATCACAAACATGCCCATATAGATAACTGCTAGCAACACCAAAATTTGTCTCATACCTGCCCTCATTCACCCCAAAAAAATTGCCCCCCCCTCAAAACAGGGTGAGAATACAACAAAAAGGGGAGAAGAAGAGCACACACATATTACATCACTTCCCCCTCCCCCCAAAAATTACACATACCACATCAATTCCCCCCCCCCAATCTTGTCAAGTACAGAACATCTATGGAGCACATATATGTGTGTGTATCCCCCCATGATTCATAACGGGATACACACACCCCCACATCCCCCACCCCCTAATCATCCGCTATATAGCAATTTAAATCAAATTCAACATTAAGGCCCCTCGGATGCATTGTCTTCATCTCATATATCCAACGGGACTCCAACCTAGATAGTTCCCTTACCTTATTACATCCCCTCCATTTTATGCTCAACTTCTCAATACCACAAAAACTCATTAAGGAGGGATCCCGCCCATGCTGCTCTGAAAAATGTTTCGACAAATTATGTGCACCATTCCCCTTCTTAATATTCCTTACATGCTCCCCAATTCTTTCTCTTAATTTCCTAGTTGTCCTCCCTATGTACTGGTACCCACAAGGGCACCAGCACATATAGACGACAAAATTGGAATTACACGTCATGCAATCCCTCATTGAATAATTCTTCCCATTTGTTTTGCTCACAAATTGTTGTCCCTTGTGTCCTCGTGCCTCTCTGCACCCAACACAATCCCGACACGGGAAGAAACCTTTATTCCCAACCATATCCGTCCTTCTGACCTTTGGAGCATCTATAAAACTAGGGACCAAAATCTGCTGCAAATTCTTTGCCTTTCTGTATATAAATTGTGGTCTTATTGGTAATACCTGCCCGAGCACACTATCTGCCTTTAGAATATTCCAATGTTTCTTAAATACTCGTTCCACTTCCTCATATCTAGAATTATAATCCAATAAAATCGCATATTCATAATTCCCAGTCCTTTCCCTCCTATTTCCAGTCTGCAACATCTGGCCCCTATCCATTCTCTCCGTCCAATCTCTTGTTTGCACTAGAGTCTCTC
The DNA here is from genome assembly GCF_040937935.1 of Hyperolius riggenbachi. Classification (NCBI taxonomy): domain Eukaryota; kingdom Metazoa; phylum Chordata; class Amphibia; order Anura; family Hyperoliidae; genus Hyperolius; species Hyperolius riggenbachi. The sequence continues at coordinate 321,452,864 of NC_090648.1, forward strand.
TGTCATAACCCTTTTCCACGAATCTCTCAATCAACATATCTGTCTGTTGTCTATAGTCATCAATCTCTGAACAGTTTCTTCTAATTCTATGCATTTGTCCCTTCGGTATGTTAGTCAGCCAGCTTTTATGGTGGCAACTAGAGTAGGGAATATACCCATTCCTATCAGTCTTTTTAAAATAGGTCCTCATCTGTAGTCTATCGTTTTTCTTATACAAATCCAGGTCAAGGAAGCAAATTCTGTCCATACTATACTCAGCCGTTAATCTAATTCCTTTACAGTTAGAGTTGAGCCACCTCAGATAGTCCTCAAACTCCACTGTATTCCCACTCCATATTATACACAAATCGTCTATGTAACGAAACCAATTTTTAACCGGACTACTTCTTATGTTCCGCAATACTTCCTTTTCCCATTCTCCCATAAAAATATTCGCCAAACTAGGGGCAAACTTTGCCCCCATCGCACATCCGGTAACCTGTCTGAAAAAATCGCCTGCATACCAAAAATAATTATGTAATAACACAAACTCCAAAAGCTGCAAAATAAACAGAATTTGCTCCCTTTTGAGACTCCCATCTTCCATCAATGCTCCTCCAACTGCCTGTATCCCCAAATCATGTGGTATTATGGTATATAAGGATGTTACATCAGCTGTTACTAATAAGTCATCTTTCCCTAGGCGTATACACTCCACTTCTTGTATCATTTGTTTTGTATCCTTAATCAAGTATGGAAGTTTTTGTACAATTGGTTGCAAAAATCGATCTATATACTCACCTATCCTCTGATTTAAAGACTCTATGCCACTAATGATGGGTCTCCCCGGGGGGTTCTCTAGATTTTTATGAATCTTTGGATTCTGATAGATCACTGGTATTCTCGGTGCATCAATCATAAGGTATTTGAATTCTACATCGTTGATTATATTGAGGTCCAGCCCCCCTTTCAAGATGTCTCTTAATTTTTCTTTATATTTCCTAGTGGGGTCTCCTCCAAGCTTCTCATATGTGGCTCTATCACCAACAATCCTATCTAGTTCGGCAGTATACTGATCCTTTCTCATCACCACCACCCCCCCACCCTTGTCAGCAGGTCTGACCAAAAGATCCTTTCTTTCTGCAAGCTTTAGGGCCGTTTTTAATTCTCCATCTTTCTTTTTATCTCGAAGTTCCTCAAGGTCTGTCGTAACTAGACGCTTGAATGTCTCAACTGTGCTCCCAGTACCTCCTCCTCCTGGATTAAAGAGGGACCTATTCTTCAAATCAGTATGCACATACTCAGTCACCACCTCAGACCTGCTAATGGGACTCGGTTTGGATAAAAAATATTTTTTAATATTTAACTTCCTCACGTATTTCTGAACATTAATATAAGTACCAAACTTGTCTAAGCCTTGTCTCGGGGCATACTTTAGACCCTTATCTAAAATGGCAGCTTCCTCTGGCCTCAAATCAACCTGACTAATATTAAAAATACCCTTTCCCTTTATCTTCTTCTTTTGTCCTCTCCCCCCTCTGCACCCTCTTCGATTCCCCTCTTTCTTCCCCCACCCCCTGGGTCCACCTCCCCCTCCCCTACCCTCTGTCTTCTCATGTCGTCCCAGTATTTAAGAAACATTGGAATATTCTAAAGGCAGATAGTGTGCTCGGGCAGGTATTACCAATAAGACCACAATTTATATACAGAAAGGCAAAGAATTTGCAGCAGATTTTGGTCCCTAGTTTTATAGATGCTCCAAAGGTCAGAAGGACGGATATGGTTGGGAATAAAGGTTTCTTCCCGTGTCGGGATTGTGTTGGGTGCAGAGAGGCACGAGGACACAAGGCACAACAATTTGTGAGCAAAACAAATGGGAAGAATTATTCAATGAGGGATTGCATGACGTGTAATTCCAATTTTGTCGTCTATATGTGCTGGTGCCCTTGTGGGTACCAGTACATAGGGAGGACAACTAGGAAATTAAGAGAAAGAATTGGGGAGCATGTAAGGAATATTAAGAAGGGGAATGGTGCACATAATTTGTCGAAACATTTTTCAGAGCAGCATGGGCGGGATCCCTCCTTAATGAGTTTTTGTGGTATTGAGAAGTTGAGCATAAAATGGAGGGGATGTAATAAGGTAAGGGAACTATCTAGGTTGGAGTCCCGTTGGATATATGAGATGAAGACAATGCATCCGAGGGGCCTTAATGTTAAATTTGATTTAAATTGCTATATAGCGGATGATTAGGGGGTGGGGGATGTGGGGGTGTGTGTATCCCGTTATGAATCATGGGGGGATACACACACATATATGTGCTCCATAGATGTTCTGTACTTGACAAGATTGGGGAGGGGAATTGATGTGGTATGTGTAATTTTTGGGGGGAGGGGGAAGTGATGTAATATGTGTGTGCTCTTCTTCTCCCCTTTTTGTTGTATTCTCACCCTGTTTTGAGGGGGGGCAATTTTTTTGGGGTGAATGAGGGCAGGTATGAGACAAATTTTGGTGTTGCTAGCAGTTATCTATATGGGCATGTTTGTGATTTATTCTGTGCTGTCACTATGTGGGACTTGTTACGTGTCCCAATGTAATGGGGGGTACGTGGAAATATGTGGGTATTGTGTATGCTAATGTTTAAAATTGGATTGACACTATTGTATTGAGTAGGCACCCGTAATTATAATTGTAAATCGGGGTTTGAGGAGTGTGCTCCCATAGAATAGTAACACTGCCTGATGTGGGTTGTTGAGCTGGCCAATCATATGAGTACGATTCAGGATTTAGAATGCCTATTGGCAGCCACGGTATGATGCAAGGGGGCGTTGCCTAAAGGTATGACGTGGAGAGGGTGGTAATTCCAGCCTCCATGCCGAGGGTGACTGCTGGTATACGCCTAGACTGACGTGGCGTTAGGAGATAGGAAGATTACAATGGAGATGCGTTGGGCGGAAATACGTGAGCGGCCATTGCTAAAGATGGTAATGACAGCGCAAGTAGGAGGAAATAGGAAGGAGTAAGTCTAGCTTGTTTGAGACAGCTGATTGGCTAGAATGGAGGGCGGAAATGGTAGCGTAGACATATTGGATATGGGCAAGTAATGGATTGGGCTAGACGGAGAGCGTAACGGTATTTAATATAGCTGACTGGCCACACACCTCCAGCCCCTGATGAGTACGGAAGTACGAAACGCGTTGGGCGGAGCTACAGGCGTGGGCAAGTCGGCAAAGCGGAGCTTTTGACTATTACATGCGTGTTTTTATCATGGAAATGTGAGTGCACTACTTTTAGAATTTTAAATAAATGTTACATTTTTACACTATGGGAAGCTCTTTTAGTTATTAGGAGTGCAGCGTGGAGAGTGAGGCTGCAGAGAACCCATATGTGAAGGTTGATCTTTTCTGCTGGAGAATCATAAGGCATTGGGCTGGAGAGCCACAAGCGCTATTGCTGTCTTATAATTTGGGCAGCAGGGAACAAGGTGAGAGGCCACGTGTGAAGGTGGAAGATTGGGCACTAAGGAACAGGGGGCGCCCTGAAGTAACACAAAGTGTGGACTGGTGGAGTTTGTGGTGTAGCTATCACACATAGTGATTATGATTTGGTGTGGGGTAACCAAGGGAGTCTGCGCTGGATAGATGGTGCAGATTTTGGTTATCACAGGGTGATATAAAGTGGAGAGAGATATATATGTAATATACAGTATCACGCTATGTTTGTTTTTTCTTTTCTTTTTTCCCTTTTTTTTGAGTGATACGATTGGAGGAGGATACACTGTAAAGATACATGTGAGCGCATATCATTGGAGGACAAGATGAAAAAGGATACCTGGGGCATATGATTTCTTGTATTTCTTGTATCTCTATATTTTTTAACTAATTCTCTGTCACAACTCTCGAAACTACAATATTATGCCTTTGAAGAAGCGGCAATTTTAAGAGCCGCGAAACATGCGTTTGGCTATGTCAAATCATCATTCTGTGACCTATGGACTTTTATTATTGCTGACATACCTGACATTTTAAGTGACGTGTAATTAAAAGTCATGTCTTATTTACTTGTTTTAAATCACTAGGGCCTACAAAAACCCTCATTTTTACTTTGTAAGTTGTATATATATGGTTGTATTAATTTGGTTTATGAACCAATCTTGATTTCAAGAGAAAATGATCTTCCACATAACATCCTGAGCAGATGACATACACTGCTCAGCATAGCACAGAATGTGTCAAAGGCCTGGGCTTGCAGCCTAGCAAGTCTCGCACATGGCCCTGAAATGTGCAGTCCTGATTCTTGCAGGTGACAATATTACTGTGTGTCAACTCAGTCCTTATGTACAGTTGGTAGTCAACTGTTGTTCTCACTGGTGGTGGCTATTATGTATTTGTTTATTCTACACTAGCTGATGACTCGGCTTTGCCCAGGTATGTATTTGGCTGGTGTTGGCTGCGCCCATACAATTACTCAATGACCAAGTTTGTGAGCTTTGTGGTCTATGGCATCAAAATTTGCATTGAAATGAAACAAATCTGATTGGCTGTTTGTGGCTCCACCCCTTTTTCGGAACTTGAACCCCAGTCACCCAATGACCAACTGTACCAGGTTTGAGGCTTGTGCCATTAACAGTGCAAGAATGGCAGCAATTACACATTCCAATTGAAAATCAGTAGGTGAATTTTGATCGGCTTTTGTAAGCTCCACCTACTTTTCTGAATATTAATCCCAGTCACCCAGTGACCAATTGTGCAAAGTTTGAGAACCCTGCCATTAACAGTGTAAGAATGGCTGCAGTTTACATTTTCCCAGTGAAATTTGTATTTGTCTCCGCCCACTTTTTGGTTTTGGGGATAAAAAGTATCCTATGTTATTCCAGGTAATGTACTATGTGTGTGCCAAATTTCATTCAAATCTGTTCAGCCATTTATACGTGATTGAGTAACAAACATCCAAACTTTCGCATTTATATTAGTGAGATGATTGGAAAAGTTGCACTGGTGTTAGCAAATCCTAAATCCTTGAAGAATGGTTAAATAGTTATCTTGGTTGAAAAAAGACCAGTCAATCAAGTGTAAAATTTTCTTTGTGATGTTATCAAATTATCACTATGCTATACCTAATAAATACAGTTGTGGAATCCCATCCATGTAAGTAGAATATTCCCCTTTGCAGACATAGAAAAACAAAAGTTTGCTTTCTTAAAACAGAAAGAATTTGCGATAATTCAGGTTGGAGTGAGCTTGAGATGTCTCCCAGTGCAAACACACCTCCAGAACCGCTGGAATGCAATGATGTGTCACCTTGTTAATTTGTACAGAGCCAGAATAATCCAACATGCATACAGACTGTTTTGGATTGTTTGATCCTCATCAGTGCATGGCATGGATTAATTTGGCTGTATGGAGTAGGGCTTGTAACACCGAGAGGTACAGCTTAGCTTCTAAGGGTAACAATTGTTAATTTGCATATATTCAGCAGTGTTGCACGGGGAGACATCTCAAGCTCACTCCAACCTGAATTATCGCAAATTCTTTCTGTTTTAAGAAAGCAAACTTTTGTTTTTCTTAGCATTTTTGTAAGGGGGCTTTTAGGACCATTGTAGTCCCTTACACACTCCAATGAGTTCTGGTTCACCATGAGCTTGCTGGTTAGTCTGTACTTTGCAGATATAGAATTTGCCTTAGCTAATTCTTGTGGTCAGATATTCCACATCTTAAAGCAGTAGGATCAGCCATACTATTCCAGGGAAAAAAACACATATATAAGTAGATAAATACTTGATCTACTTACATAACACATGTATTATATTGTCCACGTTTTGATTTCAGTGAATGCTATATAGTAAATTACGAGAATTCTGTTCCTGGTGGGGGCCATGTCTTTTGCCCACAGTTAAGGCTAACTCGTGATGTCATTTCTGCCCTTTACTTTTTTCTTGTCACCTCCAATCGCTGAGTCACCTCAGCCTTGCTTGTAAACACAAGTGAGTAGGGGATTAGGTTTCAGATAAGCAGCTAGGCAGGGGAATAAAGGGAAGAGGAGGAATAGACTATAGATAAAAAGAACCCCCAGCATGCAATTCTTTGGCACCGACTACTAAAGAGCCAGTGCTCCTAAGGTATATGATAACTCTAAATCATAACAGCAGAAAACGTTTTGCAAGTTTTGAATGCAGGATTAGCATCTTTATCACTTAATACACTCAGACCAGTTGCTGTTGACATTTGATTTTTATGGTGACGATACCGCTTTAACCACACACTGTGAAGAACCTCCTTCTACACAGGTGGTTAAAAAAACACATTTCTTGATACATTGTTTGTGTCCTTTGTGCAGACCTAGGGATAAGGAGCTCATTTGCAAACCTAGGGCTAAAGAGCTCATTTGCCAAGTTTTAATATTGCCCTTGGATGTAGTTATAAATGCTATTTAGATTGCCTCTAACTCACTTCTTTCTTAAGTGAGACCTTCTATCCCTTGCAGTAATTTAGATGCCCATTTTTGTACCTTTTCTGAAACTCCAAGGACTGTTGTAGGAGTGAATTCATTATGTCTCCTATAAATAACCCAGTACAATTACAGATGCACATCAGTTGTATATTATGCTAGCTCATAGGTTATGTAATCTGCATAGTCGCTTGTATTCTAATTTATTCAAGGAACATTTTACATAGAAGATGTTAGAAAGAGGTCACATCGCTTCATGGATTCTTTACAACTAGCTTTCACTAGCAGAGGGGGATTCAGCGAGAGAAAGGATCTTAAAGCGGTATAAAACCCTGACATAATATTCAATAAAAACAAGTTTTCTTACTTTTTATATGCCATATGGTTCTCATATTTTCTTTTGTACATACGTATTATTATTCATTTAGAAATTACACGTTTCCAAAGTACACTTTTTTGCTCTGAAAGCTGACTTTGCATTTTATTCATAACTGTTTTTTTTTTCATCTTTAAATATAAGCAGAACTGCTTTCTGACAGTCTGTCTGTGTTATTATTATTTTTTTTATTATTTGGTATTTATATAGCGCCGACATCTTACGCAGCGCTGTACAGTGTATATATATTGTATTGTCACTAACTGTCCTTCAAAGGAGCTCACAATCTAATCCCTACTATTATCATATGTGTATGTATGTATTATGTAGTGTAAGTACTGTAGTCTAGGGCTAATTTTAGGGGTGAGCCAATTAACTTATCTGTATGTTTTTGGGACGTGGGAGGAAACCAGAGTACCCGGAGGAAACCCACGCAGACACGGGGAGAACATACAAACTCCTTGCAGATGGTGCCCTGGCTGGGATTCCAGGAGAGTCTGCAGTGTCAGAGAAGTGTTTGTTTACATTCCTCACTTGATACAATAAAACACAAGATAACATTATCTCCAGTTTGGATGCGTCCAGCTTTCCTGGCATTGAGCTTTTCTGTCCTGTGTTTAACCCTTTGAATGCTGTTCTAGTAATAAAAATGCTGGTAGTATATAATATGCTGTAAATAATGTTATAGAGCAAAGAAGAATTGCTGGGTTTAATACGGCTTTTAGAGAGAGGGGACACACGGACCATTAACATCAGTGCATGGTTCAAAGCTTGCTATATCCTCTACAGCAGGGATGTTGAACTCCAGGCCAGACTCCAGGGTCATATCCATGCCAGTGTTTAGGATGGACTGAGAAATAGAGAAATTCTACTTGATGAACTACACCTTTACTGATTCAGGACCATCAATTCATTTGAACTGTGCCAAAAATGTGTGAGGACCTCATCCCGTGAGGACCAGAGTTGGACATCCCTGCTCTACAGCACCTGTTTGTTTTACTGAATAATGGGAATTTACCTATGTTATTGTAATAAGCGTATATATATATTTTATTTTGCAATAATTATTAATCTATTCTGGCAGCTTAAAAACTTATTTTAAAATCTGACAAGGAAAAAAACAAAAACAAGCTTTACCTACTTACAAGCACCTGTAATTCCACCACTTGACCTAAAACGGTACTGCATGTAGGTCATCTGGTACAACAACCAACTGCATTGCAAATGGGCAGACTCTCAGGTAGACGTCTCACTAATGAGGTCTCAGTGAATTATATAAAGCTGGTGGGTGATTACATGAACCATCATCTATTCTTAGCTGTAATATTGCAATAGCTAGAAGAGAGAAAATAATTGTGATTGATTACCAGGCATCAAGTGTACTACTAGCCTCTTATGTACATTTCATTGAGGAAATCTACATTTCATAAGATATACCTTTTTCTGTTGTGTTCCGGCAATTTATCAGCATGCATCACGGCGTATGACATTTGCATGTCATAGTAACAAGTCATTTTGTACGCATTTACGCAGGTACTTATTCACTCAGCAGCGGTTATGGAATAAACCCCTAGGAGGTTTTTCACACTCTTTCCTTGCTATTCATAGCTCTGTTCCTATTAAAATAACAAAAAAAAATACCTTGAAAAAATCAGATTGACAGGAATATTCATACTTCTAATTTATATAACATAGAAAGGAAAAAAAAACATATTCTCTTTAACCAAATATATGCTAATTATATTCATCTAGATTTTTTTTCTCTTTTTCAGTGACAATATGACTGGCAGCTTACAACAAAACAGCACTTAAACCATGTATGACCTTGAATACACATTAGACTGGCAAGATGAAAATTAGTAAAACTCAGCAATCTTCCTAATGAATAGAGGATTTCTACTTCAGCCAGGGCATCAATGTCATGTCAGTGGTTACTTCTTGGCAGCAGGGAAGATCCTTTTCATTCCTTCATCCGGTCTACTTGATTAAATCAGTTAGCATTGTCACATGACACAGTGTCATCACCACATCAACCAGATCATGATTAGTACGTATAAAGTTCTAAATATTGTTCAGTTATCCGTTTACTTGCTCCTGGCAGGCTTTGAGGCCTCAGATTAATAAAGCTTGTTTAAACAACCATACAGATATTAGACATTTGATTCACAAAAAATTGTCTGTGATACTTTTAGCTGGAATTCTGATTCTCATTCTGTACTAGACCCTTTCACTTGCGATGAGTTTTCCCCTTATGGAAAGGGTCCCTACTCTACCTATACCAGTTAGCAATCAAGCAAACATTTCATGCTCATAACTTGGGATTCATGCTGAGGCACTGCCAGGTTTCTACCAATTCTATTGGTAGCAAGTGGGGACTCTTTCCATAAGGGGAAACCTCATCGCTGGTAAAAGGGTCTAGTGCACAATGCTTTTGCAAGTGGGGACTCTTTCCATAAGGGGAAACCTCATCGCTGGTAAAAGGGTCTAGTGCACAATGCTTTTGCATGCAATCCATTTTGGAAGCTAATTTCACTTTCTGCAACTGCATGATTTTGCAACCTAGTTGTTTTTAATGCTGCGAGTGTTCCAGCTTGCTATGAGTGTCTTGAGTACAGATGGTTAATGATTGTTTATAGGTGATAAAGGTTGTCTCTGTGACACTGGACACCAGAGGAGGCCACAATCCACTCAAGTGGACAGGTGAGCCTTCAGCACTGCAAATGGGCATATAGGGTGGACATAGACACTTGGTGGGGGCGGCAGCAGGATGATTTCCCAATAAATTTCAACATATAATAGCTTAGTCCTGTCACCCACTTATGTGGCTAAAACCACTATCCAGAGCTTAGCTTTATAAATGCCTAGCCCCATTACCCACTTATATGGCTAAAATTGTATATCTATAAAGGATAGTGTAATGGTTAAGGGCTCAGCCTCTGATGCAGGAGACCAGGGCTTTTCCTGTTCAGTAAGCCAGAACCTATTCAGTAAGAAGTTCCTGGGCAAGACTTCCTAACACTGCAGGATGGCCTAGTAAGTGCGCCCTTGGCGACTGCAGCTCTCAAGCACTTTGAGTCAGACAGGAGAAAAGCGCTATACAAATGTTAGGATTATTATATAATGCCTAGTCCCTCTGCTGATATCTGGAGCTTAGCTATATAACCTCCAAACCTTGCCACCCCCACTCCATACAGGTAACCAGTGCCCAAATTAACATCACGCTGGGCACTCAGTTTCACTGATTCACTTGGAGTTAGCCTAAAACTATAGAACTAAAGATGTGCTCATTTATGTAGTTCTTACTATCTTATCCAGCTACCTTCCTCCCCTCCCCTGCAGCAGATTGCTATAATCTCCTATGTAAAAGTCCATTTAAACCTGACTTCATTGATGGTTGCACAGAATTTGTATGGACGCTGTTTTTAGACTGCACTGATCCGCCTACACTATGACGTCATTTCGCCCTCACATCCTCATTCCTGTCTGCAGTACGCTTTCACAAACATATTACAATAGCGTGAGAGAAAGTGGGAACATGAAATACTATTAGCTACATACAAAAGGACATATTTACTTAGTTGAATGGTTTTAGGACGACTTCATAAACAGGTAAAGAACAACATTTGAAAATAACAAAGACATTCATTTAAAGAATGGACATAACGTTTAGCAAAGTACTATTACTCAACTTAAAAGACAGTAATAAAAAAATAAATATTCATGTATTAGCAACAGAATAAAATATTTTTTGCACAAACAAAATGTTCAGAAACCCCACTGTTAGTATCTGACTTCTTTCCTGCTGACAGATGCTTGGAGTATACTCTTCATTTAGTCTTCCCTACTCACCAAAACATCTAACAACCGTTACTTTTATGCATGAAGTTGCTGACCTATAATAATTTGCTGCAAATTTGCATAATCTCTTCTTTAAAAGGAACTCTATTGGATGTAGATGTTTTTACAATATTACTATAAAAATTATTTATTCAGTGTTTGCACATTGTAAAATCTTTCCTTACCGTTACACTCCAACATTTATCACAGGTGTCAACATCTTTACTGCTTGTTTGTTGTTTGTTCCGGAGTAAGCAGAAATAACACTTATTTGGTATCAGAGGAGTAACTATAAAGGAAGCAGCCCCTGCAGCCTCTGGACTAGAGTTGTTTGAGGCCTCACCATCTTCATCTACATTCTTCTGATACAAGACCCCACTAGAGATAGTATTGTTGTGGCTACAGTTGCAATGAGTAGAGGGAGTAATTGTGGCCACACTTGTTCTTTGATTCCTACCATATGGGCGCCACGGCTGTCGTGGTCACCATGGGGGATAGAGGTGTGAAAGTCTGGGGGTCCCATCAACATGATTTGTAGTTGTGCCCCTGTTTAAGATACTCGTTTTATATCCATGCATGATAATGACCTGTTGCTAATAAATCTAACTGTAAAATGTTCCATCAAGTCTTTTTCTCCAGTCTTTTTTCCTTTGCCCCAACTGTTTTGACATGTGCTGTTTTTATTTACATTGTATAACTTTTTTTGGGAAATGGCATTGTGTCATCCAACCTAGCTGAACTCTGCTATGGTGAAGTGACAACACATTTGGGCTTTTTAGAACAATTGATCAGTTTTTAGAGCTATTTCTGGTTTGCAGTAGGATAGACCAGATTAGATTGTATGGAACCTTTTTAAAACAAAATAGTGATTGACAGTTAACTGTTTCTGATGACAGGCTGAGGTGACAAAGCATAGGAGACTTAAAACTGCTGTGAATGAATTCTCCATTTTGTACAGTTTAGCATTGCTACTGGCATGGCTGCTCCAGTGCAACTAAAACAATTAAAAAACAGGCAGCAGAAATCAGCTATAGAAAGAAGCAAAAGTAAAGGTCTGTTTCAAATATGAATGACCACTCAGTAGTTGGGTAATTCTGGAGGAGGAGCTGTAACACTGCAGCAGATATCATAGTTTTCAGGTAGATCTTTCAAAATATTTTTCAGCACTTTTAAAGTATGACACACCTCTTATCTACTCCCCCTCAACTATAGTTATGGGGCTTGATTCACTAAGACAAATACCATGCCTTATCAGAGTTAACACACCTTACCAGAGTTAACACACCTTATCAGAGTAGCATAGGGAGCGCTACGGACTTATGCCTGCTAATTGGCAATGACAAGAACTCCACTCATCCTGCCCTGAGCCCCTGTGGGTCCAATCACTTTCAAGGACATTATCCCCGCACTTTGATTGGCTGCCTGTCACTTGGCAGGAAACTTGACAGGCAGCCTATTGAGCCAATCAAAGTGCGGGGATGATGTCCTTTGAAGTGATTGGACCCGCAGGGCTCAGGGCAGGACGAGTGGAGCTCTCGTCATTGCCAATTAGCAGGCATAAGTTTGTAGCGCTCGCTATGCTACTCTGATAGGGCGTGTTATTTGTCTAATGCTGGGAACACATGCTTCGTTTTTGCAGAAAGGATCGTTCCGATAGATACCTTCGATTGATAAATTCCATCATGTCCGATTCTCTGCTAGATTGTTTTCCGCTCGATTTCTCATAGAAGTGAATGGAAAAAAGATAAGAACAACGAGCAGAAGATAAGAGAATCGAACAGAGAATCGAATGGTAAATCGATCGCACAGAGAAACAACCGCAAAAAATGTATTGTGTGTTCCCAGCATTAGTGAATCAAGCTCATAGTTCTTTAGCAACTGCAAACTCTCCACTGGTTGTCAGCAAAATCGAGATTCCATTTTAAGATCTGCCTGCTGACATTCAAGGTTCTAAACTACATGGGACCCAAGTATATAGTGAATGTATATGCCCCTAAACACACCCTTCATTTTGCAAATAAGACGAATTTGGTTATTCCCAGGATCCACTTAAAAACATTTGGTACACGGGTCTTTACCCATGCAGCCCTTACTCCATGGAACTAATTTCCACAATCAGTGCGAGAGGCTCCATCTCTGGACCGCTTTACGAAAAAAGGCTAAAAACCCACCTCTTTTCTCAAACCTTTGAAATGGCAGAGTGCAAGGTTACAGCGTTTTGAGTCCCCAGGGAGAAAACCGCTATAAAAATCTTATTGTTATTATTTTAGATGTCTCCTAATCCTGTACCCTCTGCTCCGAAAGGTGGTCATTATGAAGAACAAAATCACATATTTTAGGAAGATCTAGACTTTTATCTTGGTGTACTAGTTTTACAATTGTCTTCAGTTTGTCAGTTTAGCTGAAGGCACTACAGACAGCAATTAATAACTTAAGTATGACAAGTGTGGAAATATACAAGGTGCTGTTTGGTTTGTTTGACTAGTGTGACAAGGCGATTAACTGATATTGAGGTAGAAAGATCTAAATCACACAAATGGAAGCAACCTCAAAATCATTTTTCTTACAGCACACTGCGTAAGAATTTGTCAGTGAAATGTTTTGGGGCAGAATATAGATTATGGTGTATTTCATGACATGCCACCTATTAGCTGGCCTATAGAAAGGACATATATAACTGATTAATATAGTATTTTTTAACTTTAGTAAAAATGTTAAACAATAACTGACTGTAGTCTAACAGAAATGCAAAATACTATACTAAATAAGTACGGTAACTGTCAAAAGGTCACTTTGTACAACCAATTTTCACTGTAGTACAATGTATTATAGCCTAAAATATCAAGCCTGCTTCAAGCACCTTCATAACATCTTCCTAATAAGTCACAAATAGCTTACAGAGAACAGAACAAATCAAGGTGGTTTTATTCTATTATTTCTATGTCTACTGAGGTTGTTTTTCTGGGTCAGGCCTCTCAACTGTTACATACAATGGAAAACTAGCAACTCACAAGTCTTACTTTCTAATCCTTCCTTGTATCCAAATATTAAAAAAGAGCAAAATAAAAGCAGTTGGCTGCCTAGTGCAGCAAATCACGTTTTATTTTGTAAAGCCCAACTCTGATTTTTTCCATTTTAGTTTTGGATAGTGTGGAAAGGAGTGAGAAATAGTTTGGGGTTAATATCACTGGCTGCATCTCCACTGAAGAACTTTCACCTCACTTCCTGTTTCTGTGACTTCCATGGGGCTTTGTGGCTTTTATATAGAAACTGGTGGTCCTGGGGACAGGACATTAAGTACAGCAAGAGGTTATATTGTTGAAGAGATTGTGTTGTTAAACGTGCCCATAAACATAAATGTTTTATCTGCAAATTAAACACAGTTGGCCGTCCTATTTGAGGAGAACAGGGCTGGGCCTAGGCAGAGGCTCCAGCCTCAGGGCGCAGTGTAGGAGGGGGAGCACAACTCACTCAGCTATCATTCCCCTATTGTGTTTGAAGCAGAGAGAAATGAGAAAAGGGGATACATGGCAGTGACTGCAAGTCCGATAGCTAGAGATTTAAGGTGGCCATACACTTATAGATTTGCAGCAGATTCGACCATCAGATAGATTTCTGTTAGATGCCTGTCAAGTCGAATCTGACAGGAATCTATCTGTGCCACACACTAGGAACAGATTTCCAATAGATTTCACAATAAAATCTATTGGAAATCAATCTAAATGCATTATTGGACCATTAGATCCAATGCAACTCTATGGGCCATCGATTTGCTGCCAGCAGCAGATCGGCCTAGATTTTCCATCCTGTCAGATAGATAAAATCGATCGAAATCGGCCACAAATCTATCAAATGGGGAATTTAAAAGAATCGATTTCTGATCAATCGATCGATTCTATAGAATTGATCGATCGCTGAAATCGACCAGTGCATGGGCCCCTTAAGGTGTTGGGGGGGGGGGGGGGGGTCTGGGGCACCACATAGTCTAATAGCAATCAGACTGGGGTGGGAGGGATGGAGGGGTGCACTTTGGTGCCTCAGCCTTGAATGCTGGAAGACCTTGTTCCGGCTCTGGTGGAGAATCTCATATAAAGTACATATTTAATGCTTGCTGAGAAAGTGCCTTGCCGTAGAGATACTAACCCAGCACTCCATCAAACAAACCCTTCCAGGTAGAGCAATTTTCCTTCCGAGGAGGCTCATTTGTATGGTGTAGCGGTAATTGTCCTTGTAGTAGATGGTATTGGTCATTTCAGACTCCTAATCAGTGGCGTAGCTAAGGAGCTGTGGGCCCCGATGCAAGTTTTACAACGGGGCCCCCCAAGCGTTCTATACTTAATAATTGATACAGCACACCAAAACCTGCCAATGGCACCTACAGTGCAAGAAGGGGATGGGGAACAGCTTGTTAATGATCCCTACTATTCAAAGTATCTATAGAAGTGATTATTATGAGCACAGGACCAATAGAGAGCTAATACTTCAGTTGAGGGAGGGACCTTCGGGGCCCCTCTGGCCCAAGGGCCCCGATGCGGTCGCTACCTCTGCAACCCCTATTGCTACGCCCCTGCTCCTAATGTATTGTGTCCAAAACTTTTAATTTCTACAATTATGTAAATAAAAGTGGACAACATGCCTGTTCCACCCAACTTAGACATACATCACCTGACTTACAAAGGTCATTGAGAAGTGGAAACCTGGCTGGATTATTTTAAAAATTGTCTGCTATTAGATGGTAAAAAGCCGCAACCCTCAACTGTATGTCATCAAATCATAGGAAGGATTACTGAAACATTAGTGAAACCGTCATAGTCATGTGTATGAATCTTCAGTGCATGTATTTTATGATACAGTATATGTAAGTAGTTGTGGGTTTATTACAAAAAATTGCTACTGCAATAGCACAACTGCTGTTTCACGTAACTTTTCGCAATCTGTGCTAAGATCTGTTATAATGTAGGGGATGTATTATTGCCATGTTAGCAGCAGTACACAGCTGATAACACATTGCAACATTTCAGAGTGGCATGCAAGTGACATCACAGGGAGGCTGGGGTGATTGGGGATAACAGCCAGGAATTGGGTGAACCAATCCACAGGGCTGATCGATGGCTGACGTTGACAGGTGGCATTATGGGCCTCTGTATGGCCTGAAAGCCTAGCCAAGTCACACTTTGTTGCACATGTGCAGCCTGGCCAGGCACACTCCACCGTCACACTCCCATGGCTGGGAGAGTTCTGTGCTTGCACAGTATTACTGCACAGGCTCCCAGGGATAGGAGTGTGACGGGGGAGCGCTCCTGGCCAGCCGCACATGCGCAAAGAAGCATGACTCGGCCAGGCTACTGTGCCGTACTGCGGGGACAGAAGCCACCCGGGGAGACAAAAGACTGAGCTTCCTCAAGGAGGTTTATAGAAGCCCCAGGTATGTATACAACCTGAGATAGCATGTCATCAGGTTAACAGTGATGCTTGGCTGTATACCAGACCCTTACTAGTTATTTCTCCTCGATTCGCCTGATGAAACAGGATTGTGCCTGCAAAACGTGTTGCAATTTGGAGTACCTATTAAATGCTTTTTTTGTAAGAAATAACAGAATTGTGTATGTTAAGTCTACTGGGGAGGTAAGTCCACCACTTCCTCCTCTTTTAAACATTTTTTAACACTGTTTTATCCTACTTTGGCACCTCTATTCAAGCTTCTACACCATAGTTTAGTCCAACCCAGGTGGAAGGGTGTAACCCCTTTTTTCCTGTCTACAGAAAGCGACTTCTTAAACCCGAGTGGGGTTGGGTCATAATCTCCCCACCCGCCTGTTCAGTGGTTGCCTGTGTGGTAACCCACTACTGTGAGTATAACTGCCCTAAGTCATATAATGTGTTTATTTGTGACTTACAAACATACTACACCATATTGGGCTCTCGGTCTCCTTTTCTTTTTCCTGAGTGTGGCTTTCATCTCAGGTTCACTTTAAAGAGAATCTGTATTGTTAAAATCGCACAAAAGTAAACATACCAGTGCGTTAGGGGACATCTCCTATTACCCTCTGTCACAATTTCGCCGCTCCTCGCCGCATTAAAAGTGGTTAAAAACAGTTTTAAAAAGTTTGTTTATAAACAAACAAAATGGCCACCAAAACAGGAAGTAGATTGATTTACAGTTTGTCCACACATAGAAAATACATTCATACACAAGCAGGCTGTATACACCCTTCCTTTTGAATCTCAAGAGATCATTTGTGTGTTTCTTTCCCCCTGCAGCTATCTTCCACTGAAGTGTCAGGCTGTTTCTTCCTGCAGAGTGCAGACAGCTCTGCCTGTATGTAATTCCTCTGTATGTGAAAGCCCAGCCAGCTCAGAGGAGGATTTATCCAGCTTGTAAAAGAGAAGAGAGAAGAGAGAAGCTGCCCTAATCTAAATAATACACAGGCAGTGTGCAGAGAGGGGCCTGGAGGGGGGAGATGCATCACAGAACCACAACACTGAAGAACTTGGCAGCCTTCCAGACACAGGCCTGACAAGTCTGACAAGAGAGAGATAAGTTGATTTATTACAGAGATGGTGATAGCAGTAAGCCAGAACACATTAGAATAGCTTTTGGAACTTGTAGGATGATAAAAAACAGGATGCAATTTTTGTTACGGAGTCTCTTTAAGATTAGGAAAGCATCATTATGAACAGATCAGATAGCCTGGCGAAACTTTCAATGCATACAGGATTCGTACAAGAAAACGTAAACATTCTTTTGCTACTTTTACTATACAAACACATTTTTCTTGCTTTTTATCTCTGGCGTATATTTTACTAGTGAATTTTAAAGCCATCTCCTGTACAGAATCCACTTATTTCCAGTCCATGTAAAATATTTATCCACATACCTTTTATGTTACTAGTGAAGGGACTAAGGGCAAAATAAGAAGCCTTCAGAAGCTTAGCGTGCCCTGTGAATTAAACACCAATGTACATTGAAACGTGTCAGCCTAAATATATCTAAGGTGTTGTACAAAGTGCTTCTTCTGGAGATTATGGATAATTTCCTTTACACTCCTGCATGCCACATATATGTGGGGAAGTTTCAGTGACTCATCTTTAGCCTTTCAAAGTGCTTTTAGTTGAAGGTACTTTAATTCCACAACGGTTTGAGAAAACACGATGAAGATAGCTTTCCGTTTAATTCCCAGGATATCAGCTGCAGATGAATTCATGCATTTATTCACAGCTGAATGCCTCTGATGTCAAAGCAGCATAGGAAGAAAGCTCACCATAAACACAGATGATGTTTATGCATAAATACACATAAATGTGCTTACGTATAATTTACTGTCAACAAGAACATTGCAGATTTCATATTTATAGTTTCAACTCACTTTTCATCACAAATTGTAGTGTTGGGGATAGCAAAAACAGGCCACAGCAAATCAGCACCAAATCTATCACTGAACTATCCAGTCACTGATGATTTTTTTTTAGCAGTTATACATGGTAAACTTAGTGCAGCTGTTCAGTCTTTCCTCAAGTAAACAAATAACATGCAGGAAACAGGGCAGCAGCATGGTGGCTTAAGTGGTTTGCCCTCTGACCTTGCAGGTAGAGTCCTGGGATGACAGGGAGTATTTATGTTGTCAAATGTCTTTTTTTGTTTTGCCTTTGTCTATTCTTCTAATGCCCAGAGGCGGATATCTACAAAAACAGAAGTAGACGTTTTCTGTTTTGTTTTGGTGTCCTTCAAGTGTTTTAGTTAACCCTTGATACCCCAAACCATACTGGAAGGGTAACTGTCATTTTAGCAATCTGGAACTACAGCATTTGTGCATATACTGTGTGGGTACACATGTGGCAAGGCCATTAAAATTGAAGCTCCTTTGGGAACAGGAACAGATGTGAGTGGCTCTGTTTTGCAAAGTGCTATGCAGTACAGACTAACCAGCAAGCTCATGGTGACCCAGAACTCATTGGAGTGTGTAAGGGACTACAATGGTCCTAAAAGCCCCCTTACTAAGATGTTAAGAAAAACAAAAGTTTGCTTTCCTAAAACAGAAAGAATTTGCGATAATTCAGGTTGGAGTGAGCTTGAGATGTCTCCCAGGGCATCACTGCTAAATATATGCAAATTAACCATTGTATATGCAGTACATTAAGGCTAAATTCACACTGAGTTTTGCATTGCATGACCTGGAAAAAGAGAATCACAATGGAGGGGAACAGTCGCATCATCACACAGAGTGAAGCACACAGTACAAAAAACTTACTGTATGCTTCACTGCAACTGTACACATGAAGCATTGTGTTGTATTGACGGATTCCACCACACTGCTAAAGTGCCGATGTGAACGTACCATTACAATAAAATCGTATTGCCTTTATAATTACGATGCAATTTTATTGACCCTTGCAGCACATAAGTGTGAAAGTAGCCCAAGGCTATGTGCTGCAATGGCTGCCATATACTAATTAACTGCAATTTTACTGAGCGGATAACAGCACTCAAATTACTTTTTTTGTTCGTGACACTTGATTAGGTAAAAAGCAACTGTCCCATGTATAGCTACATACTGTATGTTTGATGTCATCATGTAAAGAAAAGCAAGCGATGTTTTAACCTCCCTGGCGGTATGATTATTTCCAGATTTTATTTCCAAAAGCACTGCAATTTTTTCACAAGCTATCAGACCCTAAAAATCATACTGCTAGATAGATCTGCAGCAGCCCTGCACATTCCACACTTCTGATGGATCCAGTTCAGGATTACTGCTCTGAGCTGTGGATTTCTGTCCTGAGCCTGAGTTGGAGTTACCACTAAGGAGGTTAAGCATGAGTGACACACACAGGGCCCGTGGGCCAAATGCGGCCTTCCTTGCCGCCATTTTTTGTGGCCCTTGAGATCTTCCATCATTGTAAGCAGCACACTGCCTTCCAATCCAAAGGAGCACACTGATGACACAGTGACCGAAACATTGTTAGTTTGAGCAGGGATGCACCAACAAAAGATGCCCCTCCAGCAACATTAGAATAGGGGCCCCTCCTTGGATCCAAGCGCCCCCACCCCATAACTCATTCACAAAAAAACCTATACACATCCCCCTCCTCTATCTCCCCGCATGGAGTAGCGCAGCGGAGCAGTGTAATGTTTGCCTGCTCCAGCGATATGTTGTCTCATGTTCTTCCTGCCAATCGCATGCTCTGTGCTTCCATACTTTCTTCTTCCGATCACATGACATATAATCAGGAGCCAGAGGTATGCAGTATGGAGCATGTGGCTGTCAGGAAGATTAAAGAAGACCCAAAGCTTTACTGTAGCAGGTAAATATTAAACTACTTAACTGCACTACTCTGAAGAAAGGGAGGAGCTGCTCCCTCCCCCCCAGGTCACTAGTTACGTCACTTCATTTGAGACTGTTCAATAAATGCTACATTTTAAAGGATACCCGAAGTGACATGTGGCATGATGAGATAGACATGGGTATGCACAGTGCCTAGCACACAAATAACTATGCTGTGTTCCTTTTTTTTTTCTCTGCCTGAAAGAGTTAAAATATCAGGTGTGTACATGGCTGACTCAGTCCTGACTCAGGACTCTAGGAACATAGCAGCTTGACAATGGTGATGATCATACGCATCATGGCATTGACGCACAGGCACTGGGCACGGTCACAAAAGAAATAACGACCATAGAACGGGCCAAAGGACACTGACAACAGTAGATGAAAAGTTAACTTCCAAAAAGGACAATGATTTCCAGTGCAAAGAACAAAATCAGTCAAACATATGAAGTCAAACAGACATGATGGCAAATCTAAACCATTGAACTTCAAATTCATGTTCTGTACAATATTATGCAGATCAATAGATTTTGAGTAATATCTGATAAAAAAAATATAGGACCTCTGTGTAGTGGTGTCATCCATCCATGAGCAGACAATTGTTTGCAATGATCTATTCAAAAAATATCTACAACCCCCCCCTTCCCCCCCAAAAAAACACAACACATGGGCCTGCTTCACACAGGCAGCTGGTATTTCATGAAGGTTCATATGAGTGCAGCCACACTCAGATACATAGAGGCGCTCATGCTTGCTACACGGCCATAGAAGTTGAGGTACTTTTTTTCACTGACATGAGGAAACGGGCAAGCATCTGTGAAGCATGTTGTCAATTTTATGTGCTCGAATATAAGACCTTTTTCAATAGATTTCAATAAACTGGTCCAAATTCCACAAGAGTGGTAAGATTACATATCTGTTTATAAGATCAACAGCTTATTATCATATCTTTTTTGTATTAGTTGCCTCTATCCATTTAAAAAACTCAGATGAGACATCAGACAGCTCTTTGCTGCCTGGTAACCTCACCAAGCGTCAAATGCTGACATGCATGGCATTACAAATGCTACCATCCGGCCAGAAGGCATTCAGTGGTGGGCAGATCAGAGACTGAACAGCACTTCAGTCATCCATGTCAAAGAGCCAAAAAAGATGCATTGTTGAAACAACCTTATATAGGTAGCTGGTAGCTTTGTGTGTGCACCAGATACTCCATACCAGAACCTAAAAATAGCTAGAGAAGCTAATTCAGTACAGTATTTACCAGGACTTGCTAAAGAACAGCATGTACAGTATAATGTTATTTTGTTTGCTACTGCTGCTGTAAAATGTAAATAATTCTGTCTTTTATGCAAATGATATGCAGTTTGGAAAAGGAGCAATCAAACATGTCCTTCCTGATGATTTAGACCAGTGCTGTCCAATTTCATGGGTATGGAGGGCCAAATTACTTTCAGACTTCAAGGTTGGAGAGCCAACTTCAATAAGTAGGGTTCCCGCTAGTCCACCCCCCCCCCCCCCCAAAAAAAATACACATAATCTGGCAGCAGTTTCCCCTCAAAATATACAATGCAGCAGCAGTTTCCCCACAATATACACATGATCTGGCTGCTCTTCTAACAAAATATACATAATCTAGCTGCTTTTCCCTGTTCCCAAAAAACACCTGGCTGTTCCGGGACCTTGGAGGGGGGAAAGACACAGGGACAGTACAGGTACACAGGCACAATGCTAGAGCAGGCCACAGCAGGAGGCTTGGCAAGCCACCAGTTAGACAACACTGGTTTAGACTATGCTTACTAAACTACAGGCAGAGCCTGAATTTCCTTCAGTCAATACACCCCACTTCCTATACGAAAGGTCGTTAGCCACGTACACCCTTGTAGGTAACATCATCTCAAGTACCCCTCAATGCATGTATCTAAAAGAAGTACTTCATAACTGTGTATGCTTTTCAATCATTACTCTATGATTTTCATGCAACTAAAAATACCTATTCCACTTTGCTGATAAATATTTATAAGTTTTAACTCATAAGTTTCTGCATTGGATTGACTGAAAGACGTTGAAGTCTCAGACCTTGATTTTTTTTTCAGTGTTCAGGAGACATAACCTCTACGATCTACTAATATGCAAGAAACCAAAACACTTGCTTAAGGCCTAGCATGTATTAGGACCTTTCTATAAAGTTAAAATGTATGTTTACTGGCCTTTTAAGCAATGTTTACATTTGCCCGTCACAGAAAGGATGTTATTGCATATGAAATATGTTTAGCAGAAGGTAGATAAAATAATGTGTTCACAGGCAGTGGTTGAGGCCATCTGATGCCTTGCTAATTTCCCACGTGAGCATATTTTTCCAGTCAACAAGATGTGATCAGCTGTAAAAGGACATTACAGCATGCGTACAATTCCTTGTGACAGACCAATAAGGCCACCTGTGATATATTGTGTCGGCATTGTGTTCTATACACAAGCTAGGTGCTTTGCTAAGAGACAGTTTTTCATCCTAAGAACAGCACAAGCACAAAGCATGTGAAGACTTAACAAAGATCAATTCAGCCTACATTTAAATGTGGTTAGGCTTCTAGGAGAAATCCGATTACGTTCAAAATAAGCTCTGGGATTCAGGCATGAGACAATAAAAATATAACACCGATCAACCTACAGACACAGATGAATAATTAAATTGTGTCTGAATCATCGCTTCTTGATCTATTTACATAACGTTGATGCATACAGCCCATTTTTCTCTCTCTCTCTCTTGAGATATTGGTAGCTCTTTTTGCCTGGAGCAGCTGCTACCACACCCTGTGTCCATTGTCTGCTTTGGCTTCACTTCTCCATCTTAGTACTCACTTTGTGTTATTCTGAAAACAACTGAAAGTGTATAATACATTTTAATGATGGAAATAATGACAACTTGTACCATGTGTTGGTTAACTGAAAAAAACATCACAATATACATTCAGATGTTTTCACTGCAGATGAGGATCAATTCTGACTGCAGGTACATTTTTTTTTTTTGCACGATGGCTAGCAGAATTCAACTAATCCAGTGTTTCTCAAACCTGTCCTCGTGACACCCCAATGGTGCATGTTTTGCAGGCAACCTCACCTATGCACAGGTGGGGTAATTAGTGTCTCAGTTGCATGGAATCCACCTAGCTGAGACACTAATTACCCCACCTGTGCATAGGTGAGGCTGCCTGCAAAACATGCACCGTTGGGGAATCACGAGGACAGGTTTGAGAAACACTGACCTATTCTGCACTGAAAGTTTGCCCAGTGCTAATCAGAGGCTGAAGGCTATTGATTGATTAAACATTGATAGGGTGGGCAACCTTTACATGGTGCAGTTCGTAGACTAATAATGAACATCAAGCTAAAACTTAAAAGTACATTAATTATTCAAGATCGTCAAAAATGCATTAATAAGAAGAGCAAGATTTCTTTGTTACAATACACTTCTTAAGGTTTGTACCAGGGGCGTTACTACAAATCATGGGGCTCCTCGGCAAAACTTTGATGCCCCCTATTTCACACCATTTCCCTTGCCTACACTTATTGACCCTCCCAGCCTGAGGGCACATCTTGCAAGGGTCATAAAACAAGTGTGGACATTGTAATTGCCACAATAAAATTAAAAACAATGGTGCATGAGCCAGCCTAGGGCCCCGGGAACTCTCACTGCCTGGGGCCCCAGAACCAGCATCTAACACCATATGTGAGCGCAGCCAAAGCCTTGGAGCTGCCACCCCCAAGGCCTGTCTCCTACTGCTCTAAAACTTACCAAACACACAAATGGAGAAACTCACTCCCAAACAGTTCTCTGCTGCTTTATAAAGCCTGCAGGCTGCTTATAAGCCAATGAGAAGTGCACACATATGTTACACCTAGCTTGCAGTGATTAATCAAACAAAAGCTGAGCAAGTCAGCTAGTCGTTGGAGAGGGCTTCAGTTGCATATAGACAATGGCTATATGACCAGCAGGGGGCACCAGCGTGCAGGATATTCCCTCTCATCTGCCCCCCTCCTAACTAAACTGCATGGGATACTACAATAAAATTAAAAACAATGGTGCATGAGCCAGCCTGGGGCCCCGGGAACTCTCACTGCCCGGGGCCCCAGAACCAGCATCTAACACCATATGTGAGCGCAGCCAAACCCTTGGAGCTGCCACCCCCAAGGCCTGTCTCCTACTGCTCTAAAACTTACCAAACACACAAATGGTGAAACTCACTCCCAAACAGTTCTCTGCTGCTTTATAAAGCCTGCAGGCTGCTTATAAGCCAATGAGAAGTGCACACATATGTTACACCTAGCTTGCAGTGATTAATCAAACAGAAGCTGAGCAAGTCAGCTAGTCGTTGGAGAGGGCTTCAGTTGCATATAGACAATGGCTATATGACCAGCATTGGGAGAGGGAATATCCTGCACGCTGGTGCCCCCTGCTGGTCATATAGCCATTGTCTATATGCAACTGAAGCCCTCTCCAACGACTAGCTGACTTGCTCAGCTTCTGTTTGATTAATCACTGCAAGCTAGGTGTAACATATGTGTGCACTTCTTATTGGCTTATAAGCAGCCTGCAGGCTTTATAAAGCAGCAGAGAACTGTTTGGGAGTGAGTTTCTCCATTTGTGTGTTTGGTAAATTGTAATCGCCACACCCATAACAAGTGCAGCCACAAAAACACATGGGCTTCAATTGGCCTGATCATTTTTTGCACCATATCCAAGTTAGGCTTCTTGCACACCAAGACGTTGCATTAGGTGCCACGTTAAGGTCGCATAACGTGCACCTAACACAATGTATGGTGCTGCAAGAGCCGACGGTAGAGTGAGCCGCGTTAGGCGGCTCGATTCCTATAATGTCTCCCAGAGTGGCGCTGATTGGCCAGCGGGACCACGTGATGCGGAGCGAGACACTCCGCATCACGTGGTCCCGCCGGCCAATCAGCTGCCGCCAGTGCAGTGAATATTAAGTAGCCATGTGCGCGGCTACTGTAGCTGGCTCTCCCCGCCTCCTCTTCGCCCCCCACTGCGCATGTGCAAACAGTCTAACGCGGCTATAGCCGCTCCAACGCCGTAGCATGCTGCACTTTGCGCAGAACGTGCAGCGTTACATGTAACGCAACGTGGGCTGTGTGAACAGCCCACTTGTGTTACATTGCTGTGCGTTGGGGGAGCATTACAGGCGCACTAACGTGTGCCTGTAACGTCTTGGTGTGTAAGCAGCCTTAAAGAGAAACTGTTGACAATAGGTATTTCCCTGTGTCCCATGTCCCTGTGTCAGTACTTTTGCGCTACTGCGCATGTCCAGCCATTGGGACAGGATGCAGGACGGGCCAGGGGGAGGGCTGGCCGGATGGGCATGTGTGCGTGCGGTGGACGTGTGCGCGCGCGCAGCTGCGCGCTGTAATGCTGCGGCGGTGACAGACCTAGAGCCCATTTTTAAACGGGCTTAGGTCAGCTAGTAATCTATATAAACTGCATGTGTCTTATGCAGTCAATTAATGGAGCAGTCTGTAGCCCAATACCAACATTAAAGTTGTGCTGAACACGCAAACTATGTCACGCTACAATCATGCTTTTACAAATTAATTTCTGAATCAACATTTGCAATGAGATCTGCTTGATTTTAAATTACCAAATCTACTAGAGACCCATTTCTAGCTGGGACTTCTTTAAACTGATTAATAAATCCATTTTCCTGCGGTAAATCGGATGAGCTGAGTGGAAGTGTGGAGCTACAGTAAAGCATGGTACAGGGTAGATGGGTATGCAGGCAATGTACAATGGCCAAAAGTGCAATGCAGCTGCTAACCTAGCTGCTTTTTTGGAACCCAATACTTGGCTTCAAGGGCATGACAAAACCAAGGGGCTTACATAAACAACAAGAGATTTCAACCATCTTATTGGCTCGTCTCACCTATTACAGTGATACTGAGCTGCTTTTAAAAAAAAATTGCACTTATCTGGGGCTTCCACCATAGCCTGCGAGGTCCCCCGGCGTCCTCTCCCGGTCCCGCTGGTGGCTCCGCTAAATGGTGACTTTGGCTTGAAATCGCGAGTACATGTGTCTGCTGTGCACGTTACGCGTCCTGCGCAAGCGCGGTCCTCAAACTCTGAACTGCCCATGCGCAGGACTCTCACGCCGGCGTGATGACGTGTAATGTGCACGGCGGGGACTCATACTAGCGACTTCAGGCCGAATTTGCTAATTAACAGAGCCACCAGTGGGACCGGGAGAGGAGCCAGGAAGAAGCCGGGGGACCTCGCGGGCTACTGTGGGCTGGAGGAAGGTCCAGGTAAGTGTAAATTTTGTTTTTAAAAGCAGCTCAGTATCACTTTAAGAAGGTAAATGCATCAAACAATTTTACAGGGAGCAGAGAGCTAAGCATGTAGCAAACCTTTATTCCTAGTAATCAAAAAAACAAGCTGCTCCTCTTCAAAAATCTTATGATCCCACAGGTTCTATCCCTCCTATCAAGGGCCTCCTACCCCACTCCATTTTGGATGCCAGTCACGAGGAGGAGAGAGAGCAGTAAACCAGGCAGCAAAATATCCAGTTGCACTTTGACGTGGAGGATCTAATAATTAGAAGAGAGTTCCCTGAGCAGTATAAGGTACTCCCCAATTATAAAAATGCCACCCGCACATGCCATTGATAGAAAGACATTGCAAAAACCTTAATCGTAACCCTAATATAGGATGTTGTCATTAAAACTGTCATCTGCAGTCCATTAACAGAGAGAATGCACTGTAATGCAGAAATCAATGGTCAAAATGGAGATTCAAAACAGGAACCAACAGATTACAACATATCCATTTATATGGATACCGTAACGCTCCGGCATCACATTAGACCAACCTCACTCCTGCATTAAAGGACACTTAAAGTGAGAAGGATATAGAGGCTGCCATATTTTTTACCTTTTAACCACTTCTGTACCACGTGGTTTTTTGCTGATCGGTGCTGCGTGGGCTCTCCAGCCCGCAGCACGGATCAGATAGCAGCCAGGCCAATCAGACTTCCCCCCTTTTTTCCCCACTAGGGGGATGTCCTGCTGGGGGGGTCTGATCGCCGCTGCTTGCGCTTGCGGGGGCTCTTCAAAGCCCCCCTCCGCAGCGCTTCCTGGCCTCCTTCCCCTTCCCTCCCTCTCCCCCTGTGAGCGGTGCAGGACGGATTTCCGTCCTGCGCCTGATGGGATAGGCTTTAGCCTATCAGATGCCGGCGATCCCCGGCCAATCAGAGGCCGGGGATCGCCGATCTCCTCTACGGTGCTGCTGCGCAGCAGCGCCGTATATATGTAAACACCGGGGAAGATCTTCCCCGTGTGTTTACATTTACCTTGCGAGCCGCGATCGGCGGCTCGCAGGGTGTTCACGGAGACACCCTCCGTGAACTGACATGGAACGGCCGCTCATACGAGCGGCCATTTCCATGGAATCCACTTCAGGATTCAGGGGCGTACTTAAGCGTACACAGAATCCTGAAGTGGTTAAATAATACCAATTGTCTGGCTATCCTGCTGATCAGTCTGACATCAGTAGTGTCTGAATCAAACACACCTGAAACAAGTATGTGGTTAATCTTGTCAGATTTTTGTTAGAAACATCTGATCTGCATGCTTGTTTCTGGACTATGGCTAAATGTATTAGAGCCAAAGGATCAGCAGAACTGCCAGGTAACTGGTATGGAGAAAGAACTGTAGCCAAGGATTAAACTTCATCTAAGTCCCTTTCCCATTAGAAAGCTTTACCTTTTCTCAAATAGATCATCAAGGGGTCTCTATGGCTGATATTGTGGTGAAACCCTACCACAGTGTGATGTGAGTACCTAGGTCCTGACAGTTTCCCGTCTGTGAGCCTTGTTGCATTGTGCGAAATAACAGCTGTCTCCAACTACCAAGCAAACAGTATCACCATCTGTGCATATGTATATCTATACAAAAAACAAAAACAATTAGCCTATCCCATTGTTAGGGGGTGTGGTTATAGATAATGGCAGTTGGTGCTGTCTGTTTTTTTTCATGTCTGCCAGCAGTAAAGATGGTTATGTGCAGGCTCATTGTGGATCAAACATCATGAACAAATTACATGGTGAATATTAATCATTTCTTGATCGCTCATCTATTTTTAACTTCTCACTTTGCAATGCATTGATTTATTTTTTTTCCCCCTTTTCGATAAAGTTCCCCTTTAAAATGAAATAAGTATGTCAGCATCCATATCTTTCACTTCACTTTCACTTCAGGATCCCTTTAAAGAAGTGATTGGCAGCAGGCTGTGACACATCGGTTTTCAAACAGGTTTCTGTTGAATAGTGATCGAAATTCAGTGGCGTAACACAGTAAGCAATCGCTGTACAAGAACCGCTGTCAAGGAGCGCAAACATCTGTTGTTTTAAATAATAATAATGGCATGACAGCATTACTGCCAGGAACACGGCGGAATTGTTAAGTAAGCAAGCTGAAAACATTATTTGCCATTAATCCCTGCAAAGTATAGAGCTGAAATAGAGGAAATGCTTTTTTTCCCAACAAAAGTGATTTTTTTCCCCTTTAAGCTTTCTGTATTCATAAGTGTTTGAAGAAAGAATTGCCGTAGTTTTTTTTTAGCTATCTTTCAGCTTTTTCCTTTCACCTTCTGAACAGCACTCCCGGCAAGAGACAGTGCTAGTGGACTGTTTGATATGCACACAGTTATATGTGCCATATGAACAATCACAGCTAGCTTTGTGCACCTACTTGAGAGTTTTGGCATTAGTGAGCAGCAGCTGTGTTCCACCGCTTTTCATTATACCAGAGTGCCCGTCAATGACTTATAAACCACAGAGGGAGAGCGCCAAGAAGAGGATGGCTATTTACCAAGCAGCCAAGGAGAAAAACGCTCCCCCTTGATAAATAGTTATATTCTGGTAAAAAGCCTCCCTTTCCACAACACGTTTGGTAAACATCTATCATACATTAAGTATGTTGATTCCTTTCAACCCTCAAATGGTACTAAATCATCATTATTTGTCTCATTTGTACAGTATCAGCTCCTGAGAGTATACCTGTTTTCCTTCTCTGTCATCAATACATTGTCATTCTGTGTTAATATCCAAATACAAATGTGCTGATGACCTTTCTTGTCATCTCAAGGACACAATGAAAAATATTCATTCCAGGCACGGAGGCATTCTTCTCGCTACATTTTCCATATTGTCACACTACTTCCAGGATTAAAAAGGCTTTACTGAGCACAGAGCTGCATGGAAAAAGCTAAAGTGGGTCCTTTTCATGAGGAATAAAGGAAAATAATAATTGCAGGTTTAAGACAAGGCACAGTAACAATGCAGATCAAGTTAACCTCTGGCGTAAAAATCAGAGGTAGAGAGAGAAAGAGGGTGAGAGACAGAAAAGGAGAGAGAGAGTCATAGAGAAGGTGAGAGATATACAGAAAAGGGAAGTCACACGGGAGGGGGGGGGGCAGTAAAGGAGAGAGAGACACTGTGGAGGACAGAGGAAGCAGAGAAGGAAACAACACAGGAGAGAGAAGAGATACAAGGAGGGTAGGTTACTAATGCACCATAAAAGTGTGTATACCAACAACAGGTTATATATATCCAGCAAAAAGTGGTCACTGGCTTTACACTGAAGGCAGGTTCACACTTATTCAAATTTGCTTGTTTTGCGAATGACTGAAAAGCATTCACGGCACATATAAGGAGAGTCAATGAAGAATCACACTTCTGTTAAAATTTGCATCTGCATTTTTTGTATGCACAAAAACGAATATACTTTCTGTAGCATAAATTCACACATCGTATGTGAATTCCCACTGCCTTTCACTAGCTGTGTTGAAAATTGCGCACAAAAATTCGCAAACAGCTATCAGCAATGCTCAGTAGCAGATGAGGATGAAGCTGCTGTGCCAGTACATTTACAGTGAGCTGAAATGTATTAAATATATGTATTAATGTATTAAATATTTTCCCTGCAAAAGTTTACAGTACACCCCTACAATGTTTGTGCTTTAAAAAATATTTTATTTACTTATTTTAATCTTTAAAGAGCTTACACCCTCACTTCTCCCTATATATTGGCTAATGCAGATCAAGTTAACCTCTGGTGTAAAAATCAAACAGAGGTAGAGAGAGAGAAAGAGGGCGAGAGATAGAAATATGAGGCTACCTTTAACCTCTCCTGCCAATACAGGTCCTTACCCACCAAGACCACTAGACACAGAAACCCCTTCTCTCCCCACACTGTTCAAATCCTTAATCTATGCCCCCCTTGATCTAGTGCCCCCACCCATGTTGGCGCCCGGTACGCCACTATTTACTGTATAACCTGTCTTGTATTACGTACTGCCTCTTTATGCACTAAAACATGTCTTTATCATGTACTGTACTGTACTGCACTGCTGAGCTTGTCTGAGCCAAAAATAATTCCATATTCTATCCTCTGTACTTGGCGTAATAAACCTGATTCTGATTGCAAAGCCCGCAGAAGTGAGGATCTATCTATAAGCAATACTAATCTATGTGGTCCATACCATTGAGGGGATATCTGCAAGCCTCTGGTCACCCCCACAACACCTCTCCCTCCTACGAGATAACATCACTGCATAGGTTATCACCTAGCCTAGCCGCTCACTCTGCTCCTCCAATAAACTTCGCCTGACTGCCCCCCCCCCCCCCCCCGCATCACACAATCCCATGCACACCTCAAGGACTTCTCAAGAGCTGATCCAACACTAAGAAACCCCCTACCTCCTCCTATTAGGGTTTCCCCTCTCCTTCAACATCTTCAAGAAGGCCCTCAAAACTCATCTTTTCACTCTGGCCTACCCAACCTCACTAGTGCTCTAAACCCGAAGCTGAACTCCGGTCCCCTACCTTTCGTGTCCCTACCTCTCCCTCTAGAATGTAAGCCTTTGGGCAGGGTCCTCCTCCTTATGTCTCTTACCTGTTCATGCACCTCTATTACTGTACACCCATCCTATGGATCTGAGTGAACTCTTGAGTGAACTCAACTTGCCTAATCTCCATGTTCCCATCCAGTGACTAAGTGTTACCTTGTACTCTGTGTTGCAAGAGCTGGTTTGCATGTATTCCTGTATTGCCGTATTGCTGTATGTCACCCCTAAATATTGTCTGTAACCTTAATTAATGTCCAGCGCTGCGTAACATGTTGGCGCTTTATAAATACAATAAATAAATAAATACAAATAGAATTCTTTTTAAAAAAAGAACGAGGCATACAAATAAAAATTATTTATGAAAGAACATAGAAGTATACAGAGGATGGCATCACTTTAAGATGTATACAGAATAGAAGAAAATGTATACAGATCAGAAGAAAGATAGATGCAAGTGACTTTAGATTTTACTATAAACAAAGAGTTAAACGTGACCACCTTTACCTATTCACCTGGAAGGAGGCAAATAGATGTTCAATGAGAAGCACATAATTCTGACTTGCAGGCAAATATCAAACAATCTCTATGCACAATTGGGCCAATCAAAATTGACAGGAAGTGCATTTGGACAAATGCCAACTCATCTGCAATTGGCAAGTCGGAATTACCATACTGTATTTGCATCTCATTGAGGATCTCTGCTTACACGTACATGTGTACTGTGCATACTGTCAAAAGTGACACTATGGTAGATTTAAATAATAATAATAAAAATAATAATAATCATGATGTGTGACAACAAGTGAGTGAGAGGTCCTGACTCAATTCATTTTTTTCAAGTTTTCTCAACGGTGATATTTTCACATCTCACTAATATTATAAATGCAAAAGTTTGGATGATTGTTACTCAATCACGCAACAATGGCTGAACGGATTTGAATGAAGTTTGGCACACACATAGTACATTACCTGGAATAACACATACAACACTTTTTATCCCCATAACCAAAAAGTAGGCGAAGACAAAAACAAATTTCACTGGGAAAATGTAAACGGCAGCCATTCTTACACTGTTATAGGTAGAGTTCTCAAACTTTGCACAGTTGGTCACTGGGTGACTGGGATTAATATTCATAAAAGTGGGTGGAGCCTACAAAATCAATCAACATTCACCTATTGATTTAATTGCTGCCATTCTTGCACTGTTAATGGCACGAGCCTCAAACCTGGTACAATTGGTCATTGGGTGACTGGGGTTCAAGTTCAAAAAAGGGGTTGGAGCCACAAACAGCCGATAAGATTTGTTTCATTTCAATGCAAATTATTGATGCCAAAGACTGCAAAGCTCACTAACTTGGTCATTGAGTAATTGTGTGTTAGGGTTAGAAAAAGTGGGCGGAGCCAGCACCAGCCAAATACATACCCGGGCAATGCTGGGTCATCAGTGGGCAGAGACAAATACAAATTTTACTAGGAAAATGTAAACTGCAGCCATTCTTACACTGTTAATAGTAGGGTTCTCAAACTATGCAGTTAGTCACTGGGTGACTTGGATTAATATCCAGAAAGTGGGTGGAGCCCACAAAATCAAAATTCACCTCTTGGTTTTCAAGGGGAATATTTAATTTCTGCCATATCTGCACTGTTAATGACAAAAGCCTCAAACCTGGTACGGTTGGTCATTGGGTGACTGGGGTTTAAATTCAGAAAAGGGGGTGGAGCCACAAACAGCCAATCAGATTTGTTACATTTCAATGCAAATTATTGATAACAAAGACTGCAAAGCTCATGAACTACCGTAAGTCATTGAGTAATTGAGTGTTATGCCGGGAATACACGAGTGGATCCGGCGGCTCGAATAGCCGCCGATCGACTCCCGCTGCAACCCCGCCGCCGTCCAGATCGATTCCTGCTCGTCCCCGCGGGCGCTTCCTTATCATCCGCTCGATTCCCCGCTATTGTCCGCCCGCGGGGATCGAGCGGGGAATCGATACAGCGGGTCATCGGACCTGTCAGAAATTATCAATCGAGCCATCAGCGGCTCGAGTGGTAAGGGCACATCGACCCGTGTATGCCTAGCATTAGGGTTAGAAAAGGTAGGTGGAGCCAACACCAGCAAAATACATATCGCAACACCGGGCCATCAGCTAGTTATAAATAAATACCTTTTAAGCCACCAGCAAGCGAGAAAATAGTCAGAATAATTTTGGCAGTACTTTTTCACCTACTTTTTCATTTGCAGAGTGCTGAAAAGTTATTTTAAACAAAAGATGAAAAATTACCTCATAGAAAAAAGTGAATTAGATCAGGCCTATTTGGCCATGGCTGGATTTACCATAAATGAGGCACTGTAGGTTCATGCCTACAGGCACCCATTAATGGAAAGGTGGCTCAGTCCCCTCCTCAAGAGCCTCCCTCCCTCCTTCCCTATACAGAGTCCTGAGCAGAGCATAAGTGACAGGTTACTCGCCAGGCTCTAGGCATTCTATTAAAGTGGTATCATCACCATAAAAATCAAATTTCAACAGCAACTGGTCTGAGTGTATTAAGTGATAAAGATGCTAATCCTGCATTCAAAACTTTCAAAACTTTTTCTGCTGTTATGATTTGGAGTTATCATATACCTTAGGCAGGGGCGTAGCAATAGGGGGTGCAGAGGTAGCGACCGCATCGGGGCCCTTGGGCCAGAGGGGCCCCGAAGGGCCCTCCCTCAACTACAGTATTAGCTCTCTATTGGTCCTGTGCTCATAATAATCACTTCTATAGATACTTTGAGTAGTGGTAATCATTAACAAACTGTTCCCCATCCCCTTCTTACACCTCTGACACTGTAGTTGCCATTGGCAGGTTTTGGTGCACCGTATTAATTGCTATGTATTGGGTGCTTGGGGGGCCCCATTGTAAAACTTGCATCGGGGCCCAGAGCTCCTTAGCTACGCCATTGACCTTAGGAGCACTGGCTCTTTAGTAGTCGGTGCCAAAGAATTGCATGCTGGGGGTTCTTTTTATCTATAATCTATTCCTCCTCTTCCCTTTATTTCTCTGCCAGCTGCTTATCTGAAACCTGATCCCCTACTCATTTGTGTTTACAAGGCAACTCAGCGATTGGAGTAGACAAGAAAAAAAATAAAGGGCAGAAATGACATCACGAGTTAGCCTTAACTGTGGGCAAAAGACATGGCCCCCACCAGGAACAGAATTCTTGTCATTTACTATATAACATTCACTGAAATCAAAACATGGACAGTATAATACATGTGTTATGCAAGGAGCTCAAGTATTTATCTACCTATATATGTGTTTTCTTTCCCTGGCATGGTATGGCTGATCGTACTGCTTTAATGACATCTCCCTTCAGTCTGGGTCACCACTATCTACTTAATTCTGAGGGTAACTTTGGCTACCTAATGCTAAGGGGCACCTGTGGCTACCTATGACAGGTAAGGGAGATGGGACAGCTGGGACAGCCAGCACACTTGCAGTGCGGTTTCTCGGGGGTTTGTAGGCTCACGTGGGGTACTTGGACATCTGTGCCTATAGGCTTCTGTGATGTAAATCCAGACCTGCCGCAGAAAATCTAACTTGCCACCAGTTAGGTATACAACGATCCACTACAGGACTGCTTTCAAAAATCACAATATCTAACAAAAACAAAAAAGAAAAGAACGTGAAAATCACTGAAATGTGTATCCTCCTATACGTATTTTTTCAGTAATCATCAGCGTACAATTGCATAAAAGCTCTTAAAAGTGAAGAGAAACCATTATCATGACCAGCGACATACAGATATTAACATACAGTGTAACATATTAAATTTACTCACTGCTTGAGAGTGTATTTTTATAAGCAGAACAGCTGCAGAGCAGGCAGATGCAAACAGATCTCTGATTAAGCTCTTGGCTATGTGCTGTGTATTTCACAATACAAGAGCAAGCTAGTTACTTCTGGAAACAGCCAGAGCCAGAATACTTAGTTGAGACTGAATAAGGATACACACACTTTTAAAAAAGGAAGGAGAATAAAGACAAACAAAGCTTAAGACAAAGACGTAGATTATTGGTCTTTATGTATAAGATCTAAAGGTATAGTATGTTTGCCCTGGGCAGTAAAAAATATGATGTTGACTGAAGAGTATGGGATACTGGTTGGTAATCTAAATACTGATAGGTTTATCAGTGTCTTTGTTCTAGTCTGCTGACAACCTCCGCCTCCTGTGCAGAGATCACAACACAGTGTCCATTTTCATACACTCCCTGACAAGAATTGCATTACACAGGAGACATGACTCTCAGTTTTGTGGGACAGGAATCATGATGTGAGCATTCACACTCCCAGAGAGATGGTGGACAAACAGGAGTAGGAGATGATAAATATACTCTTCCCTGTGTAAATGTGAAAAAAAGCACAGTAAAAAGTGCGCCAGAGAATAGCCACTAGTAGAACATCTGTAAAATTACCACTATTCTATTCTACGATAGTAAAATATTGATAATTAGTAGGCCTAAGCCAGTTACAACAATGGGCACTAGGCCTCCCTCACAACCACCTCCAATCCCGCCCGTCACCGCCGCATGTCAGCGCACATGCGCGCTCCCACATGCTCGCCCCCTGGGCTCGTCCTCCGCCTGTCCAAACGCCCGCCCGCGTGCCACACATGCGCAGTAACGTAAAGGCACGGACACAGGGACAGTAGAGGACACAGGGACATTTCTTATATAGGATCTTTACCGATATTTTATTATGACCTAACCTAACCCTACTCTCATACAGAACCCTCCCTCCACCAATGCCTAATACTAATGCTGGGCATACACGGAGCGTTTTCTCCTTATCAATCGAGCCTCTGATGGCTCGATTGATAATATCCGATAGGTCCGATGACCCACCGGATAGATTCCCCGCTTGATCCCCGTGGGTGGACAATAGCGGGGAATCGAGCGGAAGATAAGGAGTGCCTGCGGGGACGAGCGGCTATCGATAGAGGCGCCGGCGGGGACGAGCGGGGATGCGCTGGGTTCGAGCCAGCAGCTTGATCCGGCGCATAATCGAGACCGTGTATGCCCAGCATCAGACCCTTCTGGTGGTGCCTAACCTTGACCCTGCTCTGATGGGCGTACATTTCATAAAGGAGCCTGTTTAAAATGGCACAGGATAGCGGTAGTAGAATATCTAAAAATGTACTGCTGTTCTACTACTTCATTCATATATTAAAATATGTTACATTTACTGATATTTTACTATGACCTCACCTCACCTCTCTTTACTCTTACACGGAATCCTCCCCTGGTGGATGCCTAACCTTAACCCTCCCCCCTCAGTAGGCAACTAACCTTAATCCCTGTGGGCAACTAACCCAACCCACCCCCCATAGGTAACTAAAATGAACCCCCCGGGTAACTAACCTTAACACCAGGACGCATCCTATTTAAAAGGATGCCTGGTATAATAGCAAGTGCCAGGCCCTCACTATGTGAACTGCGGCGCCCTTTCAAACAGGACGCATGTCAGGCCCATTTCAACTGCACTGCCCGGTGGTGCCTAACCTTAATCCCCCCACCCCGGTGGTGCTTAATCTTAACCCCTCAGCCTAACCTTACCTTCCCAACCTTAAAGAGAACCTGAGGCAGTAAATCAACATTAAAAAAACACACTACATGATCAGGGGGGCATACCGAATCAGGCAGCATAGATTACCACTGCTTCCTGCTGCTCCTGCTTGTTGTCGCCAATTTTAAATGGGTGACAGCACAGTTTGGTATAAAATACCTAAACTGACCATTAATCTACACATCTACTTTATATACATTATCTATACTAATTATTATAAGCCAACTCTTGAAATCAGTTTAATTCCTTAATACAGTAGACTGTATATTGCACCATACCATAGTGTATACAGTGGTTTGCAAAAGTATTCGGCCCCCTTGAAGTTTTCCACATTTTGTCATATTACTGCCACAAACATGAATCAATTTTATTGGAATTCCACATGAAAGACCAATACAAAGTGGTGTACATGCGAGGAGTGGAACGAAAATCATACATGATTCCAAACTTTTTTTTTTTTTACAAATAAATAACTGCAAAGTGGTGTGTGCATAGTTATTCGGCCCCCTTTGATCTGAGTGCAGTCAGTTGCCTATAGACATTGCCTGATGTGTGCTAATGACTAAATAGAGTACATCTGTGTGTAATCTAATGTCAGTACAAATACAGCTTCTCTGTGAGGGCCTCAGAGGTTGTCTAAGAGAATATTGGGAGCAACAACACCGTGAAGTCCAAAGAACACACCAGACAGGTCAGGGATCAAGTTATTGAGAAATTTAAAGCAGGCTTAGGCTACAAAAAGATTTCCAAAGCCTTGAACATCCCACGGAGCACTGTTCAAGCCATCATTCAGAAATGGAAGGAGTATGGCACAACTGTAAACCTACCAAGACAAGGCCGTCCACCTAAACTCACAGGCCGAATAAGGAGAGCGCTGATCAGAAATGCAGTCAAGAGTCCCATGGTGACTCTGGACGAGCTGCAGAGATCTACAGCTCAGGTGGGAGACTCTGTCCATAGGACAACTATTAGTCATGCACTGTACAAAGTTGGCCTTTATGGAAGAGTGGCAAGAAGAAAGGCATTGTTAACAAAAAGCATAAGAAGTCCCATTTGCAGTTTGCCACAAGCCATGTGGGGGACACAGCAACCATGTGGAAGAAGGTGCTCTGGTCAGATGAGACCAAAATGGAACTTTTTGGCCAAAATGCAAAACACTGCACATCACTCTGAACACACCATCCCCACTGTCAAATATGGTGGTGGCAGCATCATGCTCTGGGGGTGCATCTCTTCAGCAGGGACAGGGAAGCTGGTCAGAGTTGATGGGAAGATGGATGGAGCCAAATACAGGGCAAACTTGGAAGAAAACCTCTTGGAGACTGCAAAGGACTTGAGACTGGGGCGGAGGTTCACCTTCCAGCAGGACAACGACCCTATACATAAAGCCAGGGCAACAATGGAATGGTTTAAAGCAAAACATATCTATGTGTTAGAATGGCCCAGTCAAAGTCCAGGTCTATATACAATCGAGAATCTGTGGAAAGATCTGAAAACTGCTGTTCACAAATGCTGTCCATCTAATCTGACTGAGCTGGAGCTGTTTTGCAAAGAAGAATGGGCAAGGATTTCAGTCTCTAGATGTGCAAAGCTGGTAGAGACATACCCTAAAAGACTGGCAGCTGTAATTGCAGCAAAAGGTGGTTCTACAAAGTATTGACTCAGGGGGCCGAATAATTACGCACACCCCACTTTGCAGTTATTTATTTGTAAAAAATGTTTGGAATCGTGTATGATTTTCATTCCACTTCTCACATGTACACCACTTTGTACTGGCCTTTCACGTGGAATTCCAATAAAATTGATGCATGTTTGTGGCAGTAATGTGACAAAATGTGGAAAACTTCAAGGGGGCCGAATACTTTTTCAACCCACTGTATATGCCATAATATACTGTAGTTATATTTTAATACAAGGAACTGTTTTGCCCCAGTAAATGAGTCCCAGACCTCAGCATGAACAGATTTAGCTGAAGTACACAAACAAAAGCATCATGGATTTGGATTGTTGCTCCCAGGGGGACATTCTCTAAATATTGATGCACAATTACCTCACACTAATACTATTTTTCCATTCATAAGACATATCTTCTAGTGCTTCTAATGGAAACTATGAGCATATGAGGGAGTATTGATCACTCTACTCTTTTGTTTTTATGTTCCCTCATGGTTTCTCTTAAGATGAAATGTGAAACAACTTTTCCCTAAATCGATAAACTATACAGTGTGCAAGAGAATTTTAAAATGAGCAAAAGCAGATAGAGAGATTGTTAAAATCTGTACTACCCAATGTGTACTTAAAGTGGATCCGAGGTGAACTTTTACACATTGCAGAGACACTGAAGCAGAAAAAAAAAATATGATATAATGAATTGGTTGTGTACTATGAATAATTACTAGAAGATTAGCAGCAAAGAAAATATTCTCATACTTTTATTTTCAGGTATATAGTGTTTTTTCTAACATTGCATTATTCTATAATATGTGCACATTACACAACACTCAGCATTCAAAATGAGTCTTTCAGAGCAGTCTGTGAAGTAATGACCTCTCCTCTAGCAGAGGAAAAGTAAATAGTCCAGGAACAGTTAAGATAATAAAAGTCAGATAACAGCCCTCTCCACGACTACCGGTAACTTAGTCGGAGAGATTAATGGCTTGTTTGCATAGAGATAACTGGAGTTTCTCAACTCTTCCCGTACTGGAAACAATTACACTGATGTATCTGATCTTAATGTTTTATTTCTTAGCTGTGCTACACATACAAATCATAATATCATCATTTTTTTTTCGCTTCAGTGTCTCTTTAAGCCAAATACTTTTTTGTTTTTGTTTTAATACTCTAATTCCCTATAAACTTTAAAAAAAAGTTTATAGGGAATTAGAGTTTTCAGAGAGCCTTGGCAGTAGCAAGGGCTCATGGGAGCTCAGTCTGGGCAGGAGGAGGGGGAGGTGTTACTAGCCATTGATTTCAGAGGCAGAGGGGAGGAGGAGAGGGGATTAGGTTGATGGCTCAAGATACAGATAAGCCTGCCTCTATGTAATGTTTACAAACAACATGGCTGCTGTCATTGTATCACAGGAATAAATAATCATATTCTATTAAAACTATTTGCAGCTATATTTGCTGTGTAAACCATCTAAACTTTAGATAAGCTATATAGACAAGTTACTTGTTATAGTTAGTTTTTCATCTTGGATCCGCTTTAACGATAGGAAACAGAAATGTACTAGACTGTCTGAGAGTGCATATACACTTGGCAAGTCTGTCTGGCTACTGTCCTACACATTTGCTCAGAATACCCATAGCTAGGAGACCTCTGGCCTTCTGAGAAAATCTCCTACTGCGCATGCGCGACGTTTCCAGCGACGTGAGCGTGATTGGGGGTAGACGCGGCCTGGGCCATGCAGGCGCAGTGGCCGTTGACAGGCTCTGTTGCCGAAATTGAAGCTTAGGCACTGCGGGAGACAGGAGCATCGAGTAGTGACAACAAAGGCACAGGTAAGCTAACCCCTTTTTTTTTCGATTCACTTAAATTTCACTATAAAGCGAACCCGAACTCAGAACGTCCTCTGTGCTTTACAAGATACGCAACAGCATAATAACCTTTAAACAAAAACATTTATTTGTTACACCTGATACAAATAATAATAATAATACAAATCCTAAAATAAATCTGCACTGTTTCTACTTCCTGATTCATGGAAGCGGACATATTGTGAACACCCTGTGCTTTCAAATGGCCTTATCTGCTATCTCTGCCATAGGCAGTCATGTGACACAGGGGGAAGATCAAATTACAACTTGTGATTAGACACAAATGAGGGGGAATTAAACAGGATAAACTCTCTAAATACATACAGGGTGCAATTCCCTACGCATTTCTTCAGTCCTGCGTAAGAGTTCAGGTTCACTGTACTTGGTACGTTTCAATACTTCCTGCCCTCCTCCTCCAGTGCGATTACTGACACCTCTCACACATGTACGAGTCATGTCACCTGGCAGAGATCGGGACCTGATCTCTCAGGTGACATT
Organism: Hyperolius riggenbachi; assembly: GCF_040937935.1. Classification (NCBI taxonomy): domain Eukaryota; kingdom Metazoa; phylum Chordata; class Amphibia; order Anura; family Hyperoliidae; genus Hyperolius; species Hyperolius riggenbachi. The sequence goes on from NC_090648.1 coordinate 321,493,377, forward strand.
GCAGGGCTGAGGCTGTACAGATGCATCGCTAGCCTGTTCAGTTGCTGTGCAGCAGGCTGGGGTCTGACAGGCAAGCTCAGGCATGAAGTCACACGGGAGCCAGGTAAGAGGGGAAAACAATGCTTTCGGCCATTGCTCGGCCAAACCAATTTGCCAGGATGAGTTTCATCTAGTGTGTGTAAACAGCTTACTAGACTGAACACCTTACTTCTGTCTCCATTTTACAAATATGAGTGTAGTGATTGGCAAAATGTCAAGCTGTAGATAGCATTTTTGGGAGGTATTGCAGTACCCTGTAGGTAAGCGAAGGGCAAGGTTAGGCTACAGCAATGGGATGAAGTGTCATTTAAGGACAACCGAGGTGACATGTGACATGATGAGATAAACATGTGCATGGATAGTGCCAAGCATACAAATAACTAGGCTGTGTTCCTTTTTTCTTTCTCTGCCTGAAAGAGTTGAACATCCGGTGTGCAAGTGACACTTTCGGTCCAGGTCGGACTGGGTCAGACTATAGCATAACCCTCATTGATAAGTAATTACAGCCATAAAACACGTTCCTGGTAGTAAATGGCTTCCTGGAGCAGGAAAGAGATAAAAAGGGTCATAGATTTGAGCTCTAGCATACTTCAATGAAGATGTCATTGAGCAAAGAAAATGAAATGGTAAAAACGTAAAAACTAGATTTAAATATAAAATAAAAAAGTCATTTTTAGGAGAAGAAGGATAGATAAAATTGTTTTTCTCATCAGTGTATTTTCACCTCGGTTGTCCTTTAAGTTGGGCAATAATATTACTGTTTTTTTCTTGTTTTTCAAAGGCTAACTACTCAATAAGTTTTAAAACAGTCTCTCTAACCAGTTGGCGGACTGGGCTGTTTGAAAGAGTCTGGAGAAACAATACTTGCGTAACAGCTTCAAAGACAATGGCAATATGTGTAAACACAGAACTGTGTCTGTTAAAGAGCAACTTTAACCAAGGATTCAACTTAATTCCAATCAGTAGCTTATACCCGCTTTCTCAGGAGAAATCTCTACCTTTTCTCAAATAGAGCATTAGGGGGGGTCTGTGAGTCTGATATTGTGGTGAAACTCCTCCCACAGTGTGTTGGCTTCAGAAAACCTATCAAACAAGCCTCCCCATAAAGGTGCGTACACACCTTTGATGGATGTAGCCTGTCGGAGATTGGGACCCAATCCCTCAGGCAATATCGCTGGGCCAGGCTGCACAGAAGCGAGTTCGTTAATATGTGGGGTGGTGGAGAGACAATAGAGCGGCATGTGCGTGACGTCACGTGGTGGGTAGGGGTGCAACATGATAAAAGAAATTAGCCGTTGCTGGGGTGAGTTGATTCACCAGGCGGATCGCTTGTGGGTTGGGGTTAGGGTTTGGGCGTCTCTGTACACACGCCTGATTATCGGCTGAGGTAGACATTATCGGCCACCTCAGCCAACTTTAATCAAGTGTGTATGAACCTTAAGGGAAGTTTGTAAACTGTGTGGACTTGTGTGTGTGTGTGTGTGTGTGTGTGTGTGTGTGTGTGTGTGTGTGTGTGTGTGGGGGGGGGGGGGGGGGGGGTCAAAGGAGGCTGGGGCTGGTGTCAAAGGAGGTACTGCAAACTTTTCGAACTGCAATAGACTTCAATGGGCAGGAAAACTTTCAAAACTTCAAACATTTCTTCTAGCCACAAAAGTGATGGAAAAGATGTTTCAAGGGATCTAACACCTGAAGGGGGGCATGGAGGAGTGGGATAGACGCTAAAAGTCCCAGGGAAAATTACGGATTTGAAGCACAGTAGGGTTTTAAGGGCAGAAATCACATTGCATGCTAAATTGGAGGCATAAAGTGCTTTAAAACATCTTGCGTGTGTATACATCAATAAGGTAGTGTAATTAGTGTACTGCTTCACACTGACAGACCAAACTCAATGTGTAACACACCGCAAATAGCTGTTTGTGTAGTGATGGCCGTGCTGGACTGTTGCACACCATGGCGAGAGTGCAGGCAATGGCGGTTTTCAAGCCCATATGGTCGCCGGGCTGAGGTAGCTCAATCATACAACAGTGACTGTCCAGCAGATTGAATTTGGTCTGTCCACAATGAAGCAATGACCTCATTATCTTGGGTGTGCTCCCCAACACACTCATTTAGTCGGGGTCATTGCTTCATTGTGATACGCAAGCCCCTTCACCACGGCAAGGTAACGATCATGAAAGGGAATTGACACGTGTACATGCCTTTCGTTTTGTTGTTGCAGCCGCAGTGCAGCCAGAAAAATTAGGCAGGCCTGTACACGCAACAGAAAAAATTATTATTGAGGAAGACACACAAAAAAATTTCCACACCACTGAGCCCTGGGATGGTGGCACTTTGATGGCTGCCGACTAAGTGTTAAGTGGAGTGCGAGAATCAGAGCAGGAGGAGGAAGATATGTCACGGTTCTGTGCGGAAGATGAGGATGAGGAAGATGAGGAAGATGAGGTGTTCTGTGTTAAATAGTCAATTACGTCCTGACAATCTTGGGGGTTGATGGCACGTGCCTTCTGAACACTGTACTTTGGTCCAGGGCCGCACAAAATCACGACAGCATGACCTCGAACAGAGTCACACAGGTGCAGTGAAAAGGTATGCACGGACTGGTATTACAAATGTGCAGCTGTCACACACACAGGTGTAGTGAACAGGTATGCAGTGACTGGTATCAATACAATGTGCAGCTGTCACACACACACAGGTAGGCACTGAATGTGCTGGGCCTGGCACAGTATAGCAATTAGCACGGGCCAGCTGCGGCAGAAAGGGCTGTATATGCAAGTGTCAGTGGGCCACACACACACACACAAAACACATTACAAGAACATGAGCTCTCAAAAGAGCTGTTTTGGGGTGCTTATTAGCAACAAATATCAGCAAGGAGCAAGCTAACAGACCTCCTAACTATCGCTTTCCCCATCTCTCCAATGTCTCTCCCTTCTCTCACTAATACTGCAGCATAGTAGTAGCAGTAGGATATTGTACCGTGTTAGCCATCAGTAAAAGCAAGAAATACTGCAGCACACAGAGTGAGAACATGGCAGACGCTGCTGCCTTATATAAGGTGTGTGTGTGTGTTGAGGGGGGGGGGGGGGCTCCACAAGGGAGTGCAGCCTTATTGGCTGCCATGTGTCTGCTGACTGTGATGTGCAGGGGTCCCCACCCTCTGGGCAGCGGCCCACTGGTGGGCCGCAGGCTGCTCTGTCCTGGGCCGTGTCATCTGTCATCACAGTGCAGAGAGAAGTGTCACTGAAGTTTGCCAGAAGCTATAGAGAAGAGCTGTCTGCAGCCATTGTTACTGCTGCCACCTAGTGTCTGTTATTTGTAATGCAGCATGCTTTATGTCTGTATGGACACTAGGTGGCAGCAGTAAGGATGACTGGGACGCTCTGGTCTCTTGCCAGCCACAGAGTTCAGTCTGCATGGAGGTGAGCAGCTGGTGCTGGAAGCTAGTGTGGGAAGAAGAATGGAAGGGTAAAAGTGAGTGTGGGGAGGAGGGAAGTGTGAATTGGGTGTGGGGAGGAGGTAAGGGTGAAGTGAGTGTGGGGAGGGTAAAGGGGCTGTGGGGTGGAGGGAAAGGTAAAAGCGAGAGGAGGCAGATGAGGGTAGGAAATGACTATGCCAGCAGATAAGGAAGCCCAGGCAATACCCCCCTTCACACCACCTGTCACATCAGATGTACCTTGTGCTGGTGGGTTATACAGCAGCCCCAGTGCAGCGCGAAGACATCTTTCCCAAAGTGCTGACGGTGATGAAGATAGTGGTTAGGTAGGGCTGGTGTACCCTGCCTATAGAACAAGCCCTTGACACCCCCCCCCCCCCGTGCGCGTGCAATAACACCCCCGTCCCCCGCATATGCTTGCATCTGCCCGGTCCTTGGAAAAGTTGCCTGATGCTGAAGCGGTTCTTGGGTCGAAAAAGGTTGGGGACCACTGATGTAGAGGGTCAAAGTTTAGCCCAATGAAGTAGTATAGGGGCCAGGGCGAACTCGCATAAAGTTTGTGTTCGATCGTGCATGCGAACCGTTAGGGCCATCACTAGTGCTCAGTTAATTTCAAGCTCACTACATGATACGCAGTGTTGTAAGCAACAGTAATACTGTTTTCAGCAAAATGTTTGTTATAAGTATATTATAACCATGGTTATTAAAACCTTAATGACAATACATGGCAAATTAGGCAAATATGTTTAATTAGTTTTTGTGTGTTGCATAGCATTTTACCACTAATTTAATTGTTAAAGACCTGTTGCATAGCCCTTGTTTAGGACCATAGGACCTTAATCCACCCCTGATTGTCATGTACATTTCTGCTTCTTCTGGGAGGCAGGTCAACTGAATATGAAAACTCCCAGCAATGCCACACTGATAGGTACAATTGGCTATGCCTATTTTTATGCTAGGTATTGTAAGATTGAAGGATGGCAATTATGTCATACAGTTCATGATGCAAACTAGCAAAACTGTCTACCTTCCAACTGCTTCCTGGAGCACAGACTACAGCAGCAGTGCTGGTAGACACCATCTCGGTCTGGCCCTACTTTTACTCTATTTGTATGTACATTCCTGGGTAGCATTGCAGATGCACTCCAACCAGCTCACGTTGTCAGCTAGCAATGCAGTCCACGCTCTGTCTCAGGGCCCACCACCTCCTCTTGCCTTTCAGTATTCCATTGACGCAACATGTATCTACACTTCTGGGCGGCATGGCCGATGCCCTCCCTCCAGGTCAAACTACGTGTGAGTTCACATGTAGCACCACCCATTCTCAATATCAAGTCCCGTCTCCATGTTCAATTGTTTATGCTGCTTTCTGTACGTTTTCTATCACTCCAAAATACTATTTGCCAGCTGTTACTTTAAAGCCCCATCTACACCATACAATTTTTTATCTGATTAGATTTCAATTTATTGATTTGATTCAATCCAACATGTCCGATCGGGATTCGATTCAATTTCGAATCAATTAATCGAATTGGACAAAAATTGTATGGTGTAGATGGGGCTTAAAGCGGATCTGAACTCAGAACGTGCTCTCTACTCTAAAAGATACGCAACAGCATAGTAACCTATCATTTCTTTGTTACAGCGGCGTGAGCGTGATTAGGCCAGGACAGTGCAAGCACAGTGGCCGTTGACTGGCTCTGTTGCCGAAATTGAAACTTAGGCACTGCGGGTGACAGGAGCATCGAGGAGTGACGGCGCGGGCATAGGGAGGCTGCAGGGGGCTGGTAGAAGCCTTAGGTAAGCAAACCCCCTTTTTTTAGGTTCACTTAAGTTTCACTTTAAAGCGGACCTGAACTCAGAACGTCCTCTCTGCTGTACAAGATATGCAACAGCATAATAACCTTTAAACAAAAATATTTCTTTGTTACACCTGATACAAATCCTAAAATACATCTGCACTGTCTCTACTTCCTGATTCATGGAAGCAGACATATTGTTAACCTCCTGTACTTTCAAATGAGCTTATCTACCGTGGCAGTCATGTGACACAGGGGAGTGATCAAATTACAACTTGTGATTAGACACAAATGGGGGAAGTTAAACAGGCTAAACTCTCTAAATACATACAGGGTGCATTTCTCAATGTTTTCCTTCTATCCTGTGTAAGAGTTCAGCTCCACTTTAACTGCGATTTGGTATTTTTAACATGCTTGGGGGCTTTGGTACTGTAGGACCCCCAAGGTGAAATCAAAAAAGCAATCTTTATTTAACCGGGGCTTCCTCCAGCCCCTAAATGTCTTCCGAGTCCCTTTCCGCTGCTCTCCGCTGACCACTTGTGGCGCTCACTGACCCTTTGGCGGGTCGGTGCTTCTGTGTATGCATGTGTAGACTGTGCTCATGTTATCGGGTGCATACTGCCATGGGCGTCCGCAGAAAATTTTCCAGGGGGGGGGGCAAAAAGTGGGGAGCAAATTTGGGTTGGTGTAGCTACGTCATGCCGAAAAATGGGTGTGGTCATGAACCAGAATGTGGGTGTGGTCGTGGGTGGAGACAAGTTTACATGAACTAAGCAATGGTGGGACATTAGATTAGGACAGTGGTGGCGAACCTTTTGGAGGTCGAGTGTCCAAACTGCAAAGTCACTTTACTATCACAAAGTGCCAACAGCAACTTAAACTAAATACAAATGTTTTAACTCATACATGAACATTATGGAAAATTAAGTTGAAAATAAACTGTGAAGATAAACAATTTCATCCATCGTACTCCTGAAAAAAAATTATTCATTTTTTTTAGAACCTCCCAGTTTCATTTTCTGTTTTAAAAAGCGGAAAAAGTAGGTTTAATGCTATTGTCTCATATGATGATGATTCAGCTTTTTCCATAGTCTCGCAGTTAGCAATCATGTGACCCCCAACAAGACAAATTCAGCAATCATGAGCCCCCCCCCCCCCCCCATCAAGACAAATTCAGCAATCATGAGGCCCCCAACATGACCAACTCAGCAATCATGAGGCCCCCAACAAGACAAATTCAGCAATCATGAGGCCCCCAACAAGACAAATTCAGCAATCTTGAGGCCCCCAACAAATCATGAGGCCCCCAACAAGACAAAGTCAGTAACCATGAGGCCCGCAACAAGACAAATTCAGCAGTCATGAGGCACATAAATAGACAGCTTTTCACATAAATAGGCAGAATGCCCCCTTAATATGTAGACACCTCTCACCTGGCAGCAGTTCCCCAAAATACACTCAATCTGACAGCAGTGGTTCCCCAAAAATAGGTAGCCCCAGGTCTATAGGTGTCCCCAGAATAGGTGGCCAGCGGTATAGATGTCCCCAGAACTGGTAGCCAGGGGTAGAGATGTCCCCAGAACAGGTAGCCAGGGGTATATGTGCCCAGTATATGTAGGCAGGGGTATATGTGCCCAGTATATGTAGGCAGGGGGATATGCCCCAGTATATGTAGGCAGGGGAATATGTCCCAGTATATGTAGGCAGGGGGTATATGTCCCAGTATATGTAGCCAGGGGGATATGTCCCAGTATATGTAGGCAGGGGTATATGTCCCAGTATATGTAGGCAGGGGTATATGTCCCAGTATATGTAGGCAGGGGGTATATGTCCTAGTATATGTAGCCAGGGGGATATGTCCCAGTATATGTAGGCAGGGGGATATGTGCCAGTATATGTAGCCAGGGGGATATGTCCCAGTATATGTAGGCAGGGGTATATGTCCCAGTATATGTAGGCAGGGGTATATGTCCCAGTATATGTAGGCAGGGGGTATATGTCCCAGTATATGTAGCCAGGGGGATATGTCCCAGTATATGTAGGCAGGGGTATATGTCCCAGTATATGTAGCCAGGGGTATATGTCCCAGTATATGTAGGCAGGGGTATATGTGTCCCAGTATATGTAGCCAGGGGGATATGTCCCAGTATATGTAGGCAGGGGTATATGTCCCAGTATATGTAGGCAGGGGTATATGTCCCAGTATATGTAGCCAGGGGGATATGTCCCCAGAAAAAGTTGCCATGTGTGCAGGAGGAGGGGAGCAGCGCAGAGAAGAGGGAGAGCTATGTGCACTCACCTTAGGGGGCTCTCCCTCCCTCTCTCGCTCTCCCCTCCGGAGTCCGGAATGAAGTGTGCAGCGGCTGGCAGCGGGCGAAACTTACCTCCTCTCGTCGCACACGCGCCGGATGGATTAGCCGCTACTCTGGTCTGATCCAGACCAGAGTGCGGCACCAGAACTTCCGGCGCAGGAGCGAGACGAGGTAAGTTCCGCCCGCTGCCAGCCGCTGCACACTTCATTCCGGAGGGGACAGCGAGGGAGAGAGACCCCCCTAAGGTGAGGGAAGGGGGGGGGGAGACGTCCGCCCTTCCCCACTGTGCCCATAGCTCTCTCTCTTCTCTGCGCTGTTCCCCTCCTGCTGGCTGCACAGGCACGCGGCCAGGGGGGGGGCAGCGGGCGGCCAGATGCCCGGTTTTACCGTATGTGCGGACGCCCATGCATACTGCGCCTGCGCAGTTAGTCAGTATGCGCTGGATGACATGGGAGCACCCGCATATGCGCAACAGCATTTACCTGTTCACAGCTGGCCAGCGGGGAGCACTGAAACTGCGGCGAACGACTCAGAAGACATCTAGGGGCAGGAAGAAGCCCCAGGTAAGTAAAGACTGCTTTATTAATTCACCTCGGGAGTCCTTTAACCTAGTCGGTCCATTGACTTTAATGGAATTCGCAAATTAACTTTGCAGAAAATTTTGGTAACCACCCATAGTTCCAGGAATTTTTGCGAGACTGCCAGAGGCGATTTCGCTCATCCCTAGTGCCTACAGTGATGTCACCTAGAACAAGCGGGCTCATGGAGTAACTGTCTCCTTTTACAAGCTTTCATTGGTGGTTATAATGTTGGCATCTAAATGCTGTTTACATGCTTATTACATTTCCAGACCTATCTGGCAGTGTCTGGGATGTCTGAGTTTATACTACCAAATAGACAAGGCTTTTCAGTTGAGTTCACAACAGGAACAATAAAATGCAACACCCCTTTAAAGAGCATCAATGATTGGTTGTAAACAGCCTCTGATGTTCCCTGCAGTAATATGAGCAAGAATGATAAAAGTATCTGCTACCAACTGCAGATAAATCAGTAGTTAATCTTAACTTAACCTTGTCCTAAAAGGATTAGAAACTATACAAAATGATTTAAATACAAAGTCATTCCAATGACAAACAGCTGGACTATGTGATATAGAGCAAGGATATGACTAAAACAAACCCACTGTACTTGACAAGCCTGTGTAAAGACAAACACATTCTGGAGATAGGCCATATTGACCAGACTTGTGCAATCCTGGGGTGTGGAAATACATAGTATCATTTAGCTCTGATAAGAGTTTGTTTTTCCAGTCAGAAGGCTTAGTACCTGCATTAGATTACATGCTAAGGACAGGGCAAGGATGATCATTTTCAACCAGCACAAAAAATAGCTACAGAATTAACAGCCTGTAATATGGTATATGCTAACAAGCTGCCATTAATCTTAGATTGACAGCCATGGTCTAGCAATACATATTTTTAGAATTGATAACTGCAAGCAATGGAAAAAAAAGGCATACTGATGAAAATCAGGACATTAGCTGTGCATTTATTAATCACTAAAGATTCCTAGAGCTGTAAAGGAAGCTCATAGTAGAGAAGAAATTCTTTGAGGTAAAAAGACACCACAACTGCTCCACTGCCCAAAGCCTGTGTGCCCACACCACACTAACCAAGAGGCTGTCCACAATGTGAACATCACCGCTCTAGGTGCAAACTTCATGCAAAGCTAGTACCCCTGCATCACTCTGAATGCCAGAAACAGTGCCAGCAACTACATCACTCCACAGTGCCAACAGTCAGTGTTCTCTACTTCACAGTGCCAGTAGGTCTGCGATTCTTTTGAGAACCAAGGGTTTACTGATAGCAGAGAAGAGATTCTGAGAGCTGAAAGGGAAATTTATAGTGGAGAAGACATCCTAATGGCCCATACTCACAGGCTACAATTGTCGCCGCAACACGCGGCGCGCGCGTGTTGCGGCGACAGGTCGCCCGTGAGTGTGAGGCGTTGCACGGGCGCGCACCCCGAACCATCGCTTGTCGCTGCTGTCGCCAGGCGATTGGCGCGGTCAATTGCCTGGCGACAGTTGCCGCCGCAACTCCGCCGCAACTGTCGCTAGTCCGCGTGAGTATGCGGACTAGCGACAGCAACCTCCATAAAGAACATGGAGCTTCCGGCGGGGGGAGGAGGAACGTCGGCGACAGCTTCCGTCGCACCGCTGGTCCCTCTTCTGCGTGTGTACGCGGAGGGACGTGGCGACGAGCTGTCGTCGAACTGTCGCGCACGCAGAGGCGGGACAAGGTCCTCCAGCACCCAAGGCTGAGACACCAAAGTGCGCCCCCCCCTATCCCTCCCACCCCAGCCATCACACACTGATTGCTGGTAGACTAAGAGGGCCACAGGGCCCACAACCTCTCCAACACCTTAATATCTAGTTATCTGGCTGCAGTCACTGCTATGTATCCCCTTTTCTTATTTCTTTCTGCTTCAAACACAATTAGGAATGACAGCTGAGTGAATTGTGCGCCCCCTCCTACACTGCGCCCTGAGGCTGGAGCCTCTCCAGCCTATGCCTCGGCCCGGCCCTGCGCGCACGCGCTCTCGTGTGCTAGCGACAGCCCCAAAAAGTTGCCCGTGAGTATGGGCCATAAGAGCTGGGCAAAAAGAGGCTCATGTTACAGAAGAGTTTCCGAGAGCTAAAAAAAAAGTTCATGGTAGTGAAAAGATTCTAAGAGCTGAAAAAGAAGCTCATAGTAGAGAAGAGATTCTGAGAGCTGCAAAGCAAGCTCGCAGTAAGGAAGAGATTCTGAGAGCTGAAAAATAAGCTCATGGTAGAGAAGATAGTCTGAGAGTTGAAAAGGAAACTCATAGCAGAGAAGAGATTCTGAGAGTTGAAAAAGAAGTTCATAGTACAAAAGAGATTCTGAAAGCTGAAAAGGAAGCAGAGTAGTTCTGTTTTGTCTATGGCATTGCATGTTAAAGATAGCATGCTATCTGTCCAATAACATGTCCAATGTAAGTCCGGTGTTCAGAAAAATCATGCAGGTTCGGACTTTGTATTCCATTACTGCAATAGCTACAAGACCGAATGGACATGTTGTTACATGCCTGAACAGATTCTATGCTTAACATAGAAGTTTTGCATGCTCTCTGCTACTACTATTATGCTTAACATAGGTTCCCTTGACATGTACATTCAGTGAAACTGACCATTTTAAGCCTTAGGCCCAGAACCCACTATCAGAGCTTTTCTGAACGCTTGGGATTTGAAAAGCTCTTGCAATGTAAAGCTATGGGTGTGTTTCCCACTTGAGGGATGTGATTTTCTAAGAAACACACATACAGTAGTATTACATTAGCAAGAGCTTTCCAAATCACAAGTACCGTACTTAGAAAAGGGCTGCTAGTGGTTCCTAGGCCTTAGCGTGAACCTACCCTAACAGTAGAAAAATCTAATTCTTAGGCCTACTGTTAATAAAGTATCAAGACAATCACTTTAAAGAAGTGAAACATTTGTGGTAAAGTTATTTTAACTTTTTAAAAACTGGACCCAGAATATACAGTAGTGGACATGTGTCTGAAAAAGTACTTGTGTGTTTTTTATCTCTTTTTTGCACACCTTAGCAACTACTGATTATATGCCCAGCTGGTTTCATCTCCATGCACCTCCAGCAGGTATTATCTGTAGTTGACTCACCCTCTTTACAACCCCAGGTATAAGATACCGATGCATATTCAGCTTATATGGGAGTAATTGGTATGCCAGTATCACTGAGCTCCAAATATTATGTAATATATTTTTCCAGAGTGAGTCATCAACTAGGATTCCCAATTCTGTTGTCCATCTGTTTTGTAAATGAGTCAACTTCTGTGTGTTTGTAGATACAGGTTGTCAGAAAATATAATGGCCCAAGAACAAGAGAGAAACAATGAACACTGTACAAGCAGATTATTAACCCTTACCACAGTAACGCACTGCATGCACTGTGGATGCTCCATAGACATACTTTTGCAGTGTGACTTTCTGTGTTAAGATGCCCCCGCACTGCAGCGCCCTACTGTAAACATAGCCTTAGGAAATAATAACAGAATCAGACTTACATGGAAAGGTGTTTTTAATAATATCACAGCATCGTTCACTCACTCAATTTCCGCCACCCTTAACAAAAACGCCTTATTTTGCGAACGAGCTGTTCAACAAGAGCTGTGCTGCCACTGTGTGAATTGGGTGCTCGGAGGTGCCAATAGTAAAAATAATGGTAATTTATTTCACCAATATTTTACCTTAGACCAATTTGGCCTCCATTTTCATACTAACTACCTCGCCTAATGCCTAACACTAACCCCTCCCCCCCCGTAATACCTAACACTAATCCCCCCCCCCCCCCCCCCCGTAATACCTAACACTAATCCCCCCATGCATTGTCTGCATGCTGTATGCCACCTAAAGGTTGCGTATGGCTTATTTCCACTGGGATCTGCAGCCGTTTCCAATTCGGACATGGCTCCTGTTGTGCTGCCTGAATAACTAAGCCATGCCATGTACAGCTGTAGTGATTTGGCTGCGTGCTGCAGAAATCTGCAGCATGCCATCCAGATTCGTACCGCAGTGTGATCTGGACAGCAAAGCAATTGAAAGATAGGCAATTTCTCTGCCCCTCTGGTCTGCGGAAAATGCTGGAGATTTTCATGCCGAATTCGGCACTAGTGGAACTAGGCTGTTTTACAAGGAATGCAATGTCCCACTGTGAACCTAGCCCAGGCATACACAAACTTGGCCCTCCAACTGTTAAGGAACTACAAGTCCCACAATGCATTTCAGGAGTCTGACAGCCACAGTCATGACTCATAAAGGCAAATGCATTGTGGGACTTGTAGTTCCTTAACAGCTGAAAGGACGAGTTTGCCCATGCCTGACCTAACCTAATACTATTGAAGTGTAAAACTAAGCTTGCCTGAGAATATGGTAACAGCAGACAGTTGGGTACAGAGAGCATATCACAGGATTTTCAGCTCTCTGTTTCTGCCGTATTAGTTTAGTGGGTACCCACAAACCGCACAAATGTCCAATATCTCTGCACCTGTGAATAATTTTACGACTTATGTGTAATTAAGTTTCTGCTTAAAAATAAAATGACCTTGTTTTAGGTTTAGTGGTCCGGCTTACATGATGGTGATCAGTGGCGTAGGGGATGCAGAGGTAGTGACTGCACCAGGGCCCCTGGACTACAGGGACCCATAAGTGGCCCTCCTTTAACTGTTGCATTAGCTCTTCATTGGTGTTATCCTTGTTATGATCAACTCTATATATGTTTTAAATGGAGATGTTTATTAATAAACTGTTCTCCTTCCCTGCTTACATCCCTCTGACACCGCAGCTGTTCTTGACAGCTCCATATTAATTGCTTGAAGAGGGTCCAATGTACCACTCACACTAGGGCCCCAAGTTCCTCAGCTACACCACTAATGGTGGTAACTTATTCAGCAGTATTTTTCTTCATAGATTTACACAGATTCACTAGGAATGCTAGTATGCTGTTTCTCCTTACATGTGATAGCCATATACAAGGTTTTCTGGATACTTTGTGGTAGCATTGTCCAAGGATAGCACATACAGGGACTTTTTGGTCCAGCTATTTTCAGTATGTTATCGAGAGTCCTGTGGTAAACACACCCACACCACACAGCATGTACGCATAGTCCTCAGTCTGCAATTTCTTATCAGCAATTACAGTATGTCAGATGCAGCAAACAGTTATTATCCACTGCAATCGTGTTAATTGATATTATTACCAGTGTAATAAAGGACATCTGAAAACAAAAAAATAAATAAAAAGGATGTGTAATGGAGTACATGCTTTTGTTACTAATAGCATCCTTTGGCAAGCTGTGTCCTCCGTTCCCCTGTCTGCCTCCTTTTATCCATTTATAAGTCATGTTCGTAGACCCCCAACTAGTACTAGTCAGGACCTTTGACCAGGAGGTAATAGCCCTCGCACATGCACAGTAGCTTCTATATATATGTATATGTGACTTATAATGGACGAAAGGATGTGGAGAGGGGGCTTAAAGCCTGGTACCAGGGCCGGGCCGAGGCATAGGCTGGAGAGGCTCCAGCCTCAGGGCGCAGTGTAGGAGGTGGCGCACAATTCATTCAGCTGTCATTCCTAATTGTGTATGAAGCAGAAAGAAATAAGAAAAGGGGATACATAGCAGTGACTGCAAGCCAGATAACTAGATATTAAGGTGTTGTGGAGGTTGTGGGCCCTGTGGCACCTCTTAGTCTAATAGCAATCAGTGTGTGATGGCTGGGGTGGGAGGGATGGAGGGGCGCACTTTGGTGTTTCAGCCTTGGGTGCTGGAGGACCTTGTCCTTGCTCTGCCTGGTACAGACCAATTTTTCCACCTACATGTAGTACGAGAGCTTACCTACACACTCTGCTCCTAGTAGGTAAGCTCTAAGTTTCGTTGCGACTTTTTTGGGGCATTGCATTGTGACTTTAACGTTGCATCAAAACGCAACGTCCTACTGTGAAAGAGGCCTAAGTGTGCCAGGCTTTAGTGAAAACCAATCACTTGCATTCCCACATTTCAAACTCTGAAATAGCTGCATTTGGCACTGCTTATTTGAGTTCGGAGGTTGCTGCTGTGTGACTGCCTTTCTCAATCTGCCCATGAGACTTCTATAGGGTTGTCTAAGACGACCATGGTGCAGCACACTAAAAGAAAGTCTGAATGAGTAATTTCACTGCACTGGGATGCCCAGCCCCATTCAGCTTACCATACTGCATAGCAACACATTATTCAGTGTGCTGCCACGCATGTTACATAATGAGGCTGAGCTCTCTCACAATTAAGAGGTGTTCTGTTTAAGCTTGTTATATATATATATATTAGACTGATACATAATTATTTCTAAGTGTGTTATGACATTCTTATTACACTTGGAATACATTTATAAAGTACTCACAATTTGCTTTGTCATTTTTGTGTGTGCGTGGTGGGGAGAGTTCACTGATTTAAAATCACCATATTTATAAAGTCAGCCAACAGGGATATATACATAGTGCCAACCCCTGCTAGCCAGAAAGTACGTTATTGGGATTCCCATAGGGCCACACATGCGCGCCATGACGCACTGCGTTCCATAGTTTACACTATGTGCATCGCCCATAGACTTGCACCACCCCAAGCTCCATGCGCTAAGTGTGGTGCCACACTGCAGCCCTTGCGTCTGAACGGACACTTCTGGCACACCGCAAAAAGTGTACAGGTCTCCATAGACTTCCATTGCTTTTGCAGCCCCTTGCAATAAATTAGGGTAACACAATGCAGGTTTCACCTACAAGTGTAAAAGGGCCCTCACACTTCAGCTGTGTTCTGCTACTTTTGGGTGAACTGCTTGTTGTTTCAGGACATAGATTATATGTCCTAATTAGTACTGCTGTAGGTTTTAGGATGTAAAATCGATGTTCTGCATTAAAAAACGCCGCCTGCCACGTCTGCATGCATGCGCCCCCTCGTTTGCACGTGCATGGTCCTGTGAACAAAACTTACTCTCTGCTCTAAAAGATAAGCAACAGCATAATAACCTTTAAAGAAAAACATTTATTTGTTACAGCTTACGGAACTCCTGCAATTAATCGGCAGTGTGTCTCCTGCATTCATGGAAGCGAACAAAGGGTTAACATCCTGTGTTCACATATTAGCTGTCTCTGCAGATTTCTGTGCTGACACAGCTGAAAGATAAAAATACACCTGTGGTTACTTGAAGATGAGGGAGAATAGGCTCTTTTCTCTAAACACACACAGTGCATTTCTCTTTTTTCCTTGTTCATATTGCTTTTTATTACCTGTATTGTTGTATCTATTGTCTACTACCTGTATTGTGCCGTCGGCCACCTCTGTTATCATTGTCTGTAATCTTATTGTACAACGATGCGTAATATGTTGGCGCTATAAAAATCCAATTAATAATTCTTGTCTTGTTTTCAGGTTTTCGTTAATAAAAATTACACTCTCTGCCACTTTTAGAGTATATTACACTTATATGAATATAAATTGTTATCATACTAAGGCTGTGGAGGAGGGCGAGTCTAATTACTGGAAACTTTGTTTTAATTGCATATAGCTTCAGAATCAATTAGCGCTTTCGAAATAAAAGTTAATATAATCATCATTTAGCTACTGTGTAACTCATTCTTTGCATATTTAGTAATGCACTTTTTCTCGTGACTTCACTATCTAGCACCTACAAATGTCTAAAATTATCTTATATAAGAAACTATTCATGTTTTTTTTCCGAACACATAATTTTAAGTGCAGTAATGTGTTATTTGTTTAGGTTTTTATTGATACGACTATAATAAAATCCAGTGGTAAACCTATGTATATAGAAAACATAATGACCTACCATCATCAGGAGAGAATTTCTTGTTTTGCCAGTCCTGCCATCACGTGAGCTGCTGTTTATGATGCAGCATTACGAAACTGCAGTCGCATAGAGCAGCCACTGGGAAGATTTGCCTTGTTTGGTTAGGAGCCTGTCTCTGATGACGGAAGACATGCACACAGAGCACATTATTTGCATATGCTATTTGTGACTTGCCAGGAGTTCACATTATACAATTATATATGAGCTGCTCATAAAGACATTTTGGGAAAAGGCATCCGTCGTGTTTTAATTTTGAAAAATTACCAAAAGAAGCTGAAAATGCCCTGAAAAAGGCGATTATCCCACTACATTTATATCAGCTTCAGTGCGAAATGTAGTGTTACACTGCCAGCCATTTCCATTTCAAACCAAGGTGCTACAGCTGAATTTATGCACAGAAAGTAGCAGCATATTTGTTCTCCTTTAGCTTAGTTTTCACACGGTTGTTCAAGCTATTCTTTTAGCAATGGCATCAGTTAGAATTAGTGGGGAGGAGCTATTTTAGGAGCTTTAGAGAAGATTAGATGTCAGGATGTGAGTAAGGGCAGGTTTGGGTTAGGCACCAGGCAGGTGGTTACATTGAGGGGATAGGTTAAGCATAAGGAAAGACCTAATGCAGGGAAGGTAGTGAGGCAAACCAGTTAATCTGGCCGCGGAACACACCTGGTAATTAGAGTACCGCCACAGGCCGCTGAGGAAATTGCGGCATGATTTAGCCGCAGTGATTTGTTACACAGTACGTCTTAGGCCTCTTTCACAGTGCGACGTTAAAGTCGCACGTTAGAAAATGTTTCAATGCAGACTAACGCACAGCAATACTAAGTCTGTGCGACATTCACAGGGCACATGTTGCGTTTGTGTGTAACGTGTAGCGTTATTAGAAAGTACTGCATGCTGTTCGTTATACACGTTATTAGCTGCATTGGACTGTTTGCACATGCTCAGTAATGACTAACATAGTTTTCATTGCCTGTATGCTCTACTGTATGCGACCGTAACGGGGTATTAAGTTGCTCCATGACTTTTTTGGGACATTGCGTTGTAATTTGCGTTGCGACTTTAACGTCGCATCAAAACGCACCCTCCTACTGTGAAAGAGGCCTAACACATAGCCAAACTCTGCTTAGCATCTGGAGAAGCGGTAATATGCTGCAGCTGTACTCTGATTAGCAGTAGTTGGCAGTTAGCGGTGGGAAGATTGAAAATAGTGGCGATAGCTATGGGCGAAGGTTGGTCACTAGTTTGGTGTAGGTAGCTAGAGATGGGCCGAACCTCTGATTTTCGGTTCGCGAACTTTCACGGAAGGTTCGGTTCACGCGAACTTTCGCGAACCGCAATAGACTTCAATAGGGAGGTGAACTTTAAAATTTAAAAAAATTTCTGTTGACTAGAAAAATGATAGAAAAGATGTTTCATGGGGTGTAATACCTGGAGGAAGATATGGTTGATTAAAATACACATCAAAAGTCCCAGAAAAAAATATGTATTTAATACAAAGCAGTGTTTTAACCTCCCTGGCGGTATGATAAATGCGGCTGCGCGGACGCGGGAGGGTTTTTTTTCACTTTTTTTTAGCATGTAGCTAGCCTAGCGCTAGGTACATGCTTCCCCCATCCCTGCGGCGTCCCCCAGTACGCGCCGATCGCCGCCGGCGCGTATGCCCATCCGGAAATCCCATTCTGAACTGGATTTCCATGAGGGCTTCCCCCATCGCCATGCGACGTCGGGACGTCAGAGGGAGTCCCGATCCACCCCTCAGCGCTGCCTGGTACTGATTGGCCAGGCAGCGCATGGGTCTCGGGGGGGGCACCCTCTGATGTAGGCGTGTAGCGGCGAATCGGCCCGGGCGATCGTAAATAACACGCAGCTAGCAAATTGCTAGCTGCGTGTATAAAGAAATAAAAAATTATGCAGATCGGCCCAGCGGGGCCTGAGAAATCCTCCTGAGCGGCTTACCCCGTGTCCAGCACGGGGTTACCGCTAAGGAGGTTAAGGTCAGAAATCTCATTGAATTCAGTTGCAGGCCTACACTTCTTTATGACATCAGGAATCTCCCTCTCTCCCGGAGGGAGGAGGATCTCATCTTCCAGGGAATTGTAGTATTTCAAAAGCCAGTTTACATACGGTGGCTGGGAATTGAACCCAAGCTGATAGAATGGTATAGTGGTTAAATGAGTTACCTACCGCACACTGAGACCTGGGTTCAATTCCCAGCCCAGCCTGGGTTCAATTCCCAGCCGCGGTGTATAAGCTGGCTTTTGATATAGTACAATTCCGTGGATTAAGCAAGATAATTTTTCTCTTGGATTGATCATAATGGTACATGCTAGGCTGACTTCAGCATGTAGTGTGGTTGGTGGTATAGTGGTTAAATGAGTTACCTACTGCACACTGAGACCTGGGTTCAATTCCCAGCCACGGAATGTAAGATGGCTTTTGAAATACTACAATTCCCTGGAAGATGAGACCCTCCTCCCTTTCGGGAGGAGGGGGTGGGGGGAGGAGGGGGTGAGGGAGGATAAGGAATAACAATCAGCTAGGAACAAACCTACAAGAGCCTAACTAAAATCTCCCTAGCAGAGTCTGTCAGCAGCTGACCCTTAACTAATTACTGGAGGCAGACGAGTGAGTAAAACGACTGCAGAACCTTGCCTTTTATAAGGGGGGGAGTGGGGCTCCAAGAGTGAGTGCAGTCTGATTGGTGATAATGTGCCTGCTGACTGTGGTGTAGAGGGTCAAAGTTCTGCTCAATAGAGCATTATGGGGCAAACGCCGGCGAACGCGAACCACCTAAAGTTCGCCTGGAACCGTTCGGCCCATCTCTAGTGGTAGCATATTTAACATTTATTTCCTATATTTATGTATAAGTAAATGAGTCAGAGGTGCCATAAATAAAGGAGTCAGTGTTTAATTTGAAGGCTTTATTTGCTGACTCCTCAATCCTGGTTAGCATTTACTAAAAGTGGTCTAAGAAGAGACAACAGGTAAACCAACAATGGGGTCATGGGCATCAAAGGCTCAGTGATGCACATGGTGAATGAAGACAAGTTGATCTTTGTCCAGTACCAAAGAAGAGCTGTTGTATAAAAAGCTGAAACAATGCCAAGGGTGATAGAAAGGTGTCAGAACCCACAATGCATCACAGCTTGATGCGTATATGGTGCTGTATAGCTGAAAACTGGTCAGTGTGTCCATGCTGATCCCTGTCCACAGCTGAAGACGACAATGAGTAAATGAGTGTCAGAACTGGACCATGAAATAATGGAAAGTGGCCTGGTGTTAAAGAGACATGTGAATGGCATAGTAGATGAGACAGCTGATTTCGGCGCAGATCTGCGCCAATGATTTGGGCACCACCATAGGCCATAATGTGAATTACAGCTATATTGGTGTTCATTTACTAATTTGGGTGCTGGAGCTCAAACTAGAAAAAAACAGGGTGATTCAGCTGCTGACAATACCCGGTGACCGAATTACACGTGTACTCCGGGCTGCTACATCCACCCTGCGTGGGTTTCCTTCAAGAATTCTGTTTTCCTCTCACGTGATATAATGAATTGGTTGTGTAATACGGATAATTACTAGAATTTTAGTAGCAAAGAAAATATTCTAATATTTTTATTTTCAGTTATATAGTGTTTTTTTATAACATTGCATTATTCTCTAATATTTGCAGTTTAGACACTACTCAGCTTTCTAAATGGGTTCAAAAGTTCACTAGCCTGCCCTGTAAAATCTTCCCTGCAGAGGAAAAAGATTGATTGGCCTCAATTCACTAAGCTTATCTCCTGTCTTTAATAACTCTTCTAGAGTTGTTACCATGGTGATAAGGCATGTAGTATTCAGGAAACATTTTACCTCAGGCAAACCTAAAGTTAACTCTTCTGTCTTTAACCCATTCAGGTTCCGTCGTTTTCACGTGAGAAATGTTCACCTCCCATTCATTAGCCTATAACTTTATCACTACTTATCACAATGCACTGATCTATATCTTGTTTTTTCCGCCACCAATTAGGCTTTCTTTGGGGGGTACATTTTGCTAAGAGCCACTTTACTGTAAATACATTTTAACAGGAAGAATAAGAAAAAACGGAAAAAATTCATTATTTCTCAGTTTTCAGCCATTATAGTTTTAATATAATACATGCCTCCATAATTAAAACTCACGTATTGTATTTGCCCATATGTCCCGGTTATTACACCGTTAAAATTATGTCCCTATCACAATGTATGGCGACAATATTTTATTTGGAAATAAAGGTGCATTTTTTCCGTTTTACATCTATCACTATTTACAAGTTTAAAATAAAAAAAATATAGAAATATTTCATATTTACATTGATATTTAAAAAGTTTAGACCCTTAGGTAAATATTTACATGTTTTTTTTTTTTTTATAGTAAACATTTTATTTGGGTAGTTTTGGGAGGGTGGGAGGTAAACAATAGATTTATAATGTAAATGTGTGTTAATTTTAATTTTTTTTTTTTTACAGGTGTAGTATTACTTTTTGGCCACAAGATGGCGGCCATGAGTTTGTTTACATGACGTCACTAAGCGTAGCACGCGCTTAGAGTGATGTATCGGGAAGGAGACGGCCAGAAAAAGCTCAGCTTCCGAGAGAAGCTGTCGCTTTTTCAGCGGGGGAGAGGAATCAATGATCGGGCTCCATAGCCCGATACATTGATTCCTTAGCTACCGAATCCGCGGCCGGGAGTGCGCGTGCACGCGCACGATCGGCCGCGGGGGCGCGCGGTAGCGCGCATGGTTCCTGGACGTAGAAACTACGTCCAGGAACCAAAATAGGTTAAGCTAACTCTTAATCCTTAAAATAACTCCAGAGTTAAAGGCCTCAATTCACTAAGCTTGTCCCGTCTTTAATAACTCTTCTAGAGTTGTTACCATGGTGATAAGGCATGTAGTATTTAGGAAACATTTTACCTCAGGCAAACCTAAAGTTAACTCTTCTGTCTTTAAGTTAACTCTTCAATCCTTAAAATAACTCCAGAGTTAAAGACAGGCTGTTAACTGCGTGTGAAAATAACTACAGAGGAGGTAAATTAACTACAGAGGAGGTAAAATAACTACAGAGGAGGTAACTTAAGGAATGAAGAGGTAAGATAACTCTCTCTTATGTGGAGGTAAGTTTTCTCTTGCCTTATTATCTCCAGCATGATCTTAGTGAATTGAGGCCAGAGACAGGCTGTTCATTAACTGCGTGTGAAAATAACTACAGAGGAGGTAAGTTAACTACAGAGGAGGTAAGTTAACTACAGAGGAGGTAAGTTAACTACAGAGGAGGTAAATTAACTACAGAAGAGGTAACGTAAGGAATGAAGAGATAAGATAACTCTCTTACTGTGTGGAGGTAAGTTTTCTCTTGCCTTATTATCTCCAGCATGATCTTAGTGAATTTAGGCCATTGGCCTCAATTCACTAAGATCATGCTGGAGATAATAAGGCAAGAGAAAACTTACCTCCACACAGTGAGAGAGTTATCTTATCTCTCCATTAGTTAAGTTACCTCCTCTGTAGTTATTATGTAGAATTCTGGAGTTATTTTAAAGGGCACCAGAGATGAACGTTTCACACAAAATAAACATATCAGTTGATAGCTTGTAAAGAATAAATGCTCTACCTGATAATTTTGCCGCTCTGGTGTGCCTTTTTTAGTGTTTTTTATCCATTATTGCTCCAGGAAAAATCAAATATGGCCGCCGGCCTATCCCTTCTCCTTCCGGGTTATCAGTTGTTCTGGATGTGCTGTCTAGGCTATATGAGACTATGCTGCTATCTAGGCTAAATGCAGCCTTTCATCTATGTGCCTTCATTTTGGTATGATGTACAGCTGCCTGTAGGAAGTCTCTCTCATAGGAATGAAACTGCCGTTATTATCAATATCTAGTGCACACAGAGCACACAGGGATCATATTACAGCCACAGAGCTTCTCTCTCAGGAGCAGCAGCCTCTCCCATGTCATCACAGCTCTCAGTATGCAAAGCAGGAAATCTAAGCCAGGAGAGGGAAGGCTTGGGCTTGAAAAGACTACACAGAAGAGTGACTCAGCTATAATGGTTCCAGGTCAAACCTCGACTGAATAGTCGGTGGATTCTTATCACAGTTGCTAATAGACTAATTAAGCAGATAACAATGAAACTAAAAGCAGGGTAGGTGTTTACTGTCATGTTCCCACTGATAAATGTAATAAAATACATGAGGGTGCTTCATCTCTGGTTCTCTTTAAGGATTGAAGAGTTAACTTAAAGACAGAAGAGTTAACGTTAGGTTTGCCTGAGGTAAAATGTTTCCTGACTACCATCACCATGGTAACAACTCTAGAAACGTTAAGGACAGGAGATAAGCTTAGTGAATTGAAGCCATTGTCTTTTAAAGCTTATCTCAAGTGTCTGTCAGCCTTCTCTGCGACTTTGAAAGTCGTGGAGTTTAATGGCTCATTTGCATAGATAACTGGGGTTTCTTAAAGGGGCCCATACACTCAGCCGATTTTCCGGCCGTTCGATCGATCAAAATCGATCGATCGCAAATCGGTTGACCGACCGATTGGCGGCCGATTTCGATCGATTTCCATCGAACTGGCAGGGTGGAAAATCTAGGTCGATCTGTTGAGATTGCTTATCATTTTGAATTGGCCCTAATGGAAATCTGATGGCAAAAAAATGCCATCAGATCGATGTTCCATAGATTTCAAACTGAAATCTATTGGAATTCTATCCTAGTAAAAAATGTTCCTAAAACACATCAGATAGATAAAAAATCTATCTGATGATCTATCTGCTGCTAATCTGACGAGTGTATGGCCACCTTAACTCTTCGTTTATTGGAAACAATATTAGACTTGTGTCTCTGCTGCTAATGTTTTTTTCTTAGCTGAACTACACATGCAAATCATAATTTTTTTTGGCTTCAGTGTCTCTTTAACTGGCCTTACCCACACAAAATTGTCCTTGGACTATGATATGCCATGGTAAGGATAAGATGATGAGCTACTGTATGAGGCAGGGCAGTTATTAACAATACAATATACTCTATAGAGTGCTGCAGAAGATAATGGCACTATATAAATAAGAGAAAAAATTATTTTTTATCCTTCAAATTGCCTGCATCTCAATGTAACTGAGCATCTATGGACTCCTCCTCTCACAACTTAAAAAGGCTTGGTTATTGACATCTTGGAATAAGATACCACAAGACACCTTCCAGGGTCTTGTGGAGACCATGCCTTGATGGATCAGAGCCATTTTCACTGCACAAAGAGGACCTACAATACTTAATATTAAAGAAATGTTTTTAATGTTGTGGCTGATCAGCCAGTTGAGTAAATACACACACTTGCTAGCATAGCATCTAGCATTGCCAACAACAGAGTGACACGCAGCTTCATCACTAGCTGAACAAAGCTGATATACAAACAGAGCAGAGCATCACTCTTAATTCTGGTTTCCCATTGGTGTTCTTGTCATTGCGCTGTGCCTTGCCTGCCTTTACACGTATGCGTCCTTACAAGGAAAGCAAGTTTCCCCCTAAGACACATCTAAAAATCCATATATGAATCAATAAATCAAAAAAGAGCATATTTGATCATTTTGATGGAATCTGTCGATAATCTACTGCTCCAAAAATATGTCCGTTTGACAATGTGCAAATGATATTGAGAGATAATTGATCCATTGAGCCAGGAACGCCTAGCAGATCAGCAGTGGGCAATGAACTGTACGGGAAAAATGAACAGAAAGGCATCAGATTGAAGTTAGAATCTTTAAAAAGCTTTGCGGTGCACTTACTGATATTCCTTAATTAGCAGAGCACTCGAGAAATATTAATTTGCTACAGTATCAGCACATTATTAACCCAAGGCCGACCATAATTGCCTCACTGTAATCTTACTAAAAACATTAAAGGTTACAGTTACCAATATGATATGGACTGCCATTTTAGCTCACTATGTACGCTTTAAAGAAGCACTGTAGTGCCATAGTATAATGCAGTAATTGATTCAGAAAGAATACCCACTTTTATGAAAATGTTCCTAGTTTCAGCATCAGAAACACTAGTAGCCCCGCCATCCTAGTGATGCTTACGGTGCGTGTACACACGCACTACTAAAGAGAATGAAGAGCTCGTCAGACCATCCCGCTGGGCGGTCGTTCTCCCGACAGTAGTGCGTGTGTACAGTCTGTCCACTGAGCGAATCGTTCAGAAACAGCCTTATCGGTCTGCAGACAGAGGGTCTGACGGACCAGTCGTTCTCTTTAGTAATGCGTGTGTACACACCTTTAGCCTCACTGGCTCTTGAATACTCAGTAAACAAACATTCCACAGAGATCACCTGCCAGGACTAAAGATGTTGCCACCTGTGATTAAGAGTATAAATCAGGGAGGTGATACATGCTGGGCATACACGGCCCAGATTCTTCTTATCAATCGAGTCGCTGATGGCTCGATTGATAAATTCTGACATGTCCGATCACCTCGTGGATCGATTCCCGGCTCGAGCGGGAATTGATCCGCGCGGGGACGTGCCGGCATCGAGCCGCTGGCTCGTTACCGGCGCATTGACGAGCTGAGTATGCCCGGCATAAGAGTATAAATCAGGGAGAGGAAAGTTGTCCTATGGGGTCCTATGGGAGAAAAGCGCTTTACAAATGTTATTGTATTGTATGTTACAATAGGCAAATACTGACTAAATAATTTATAAATGAATCTTGCAGAAAAAAGAATGTTGCTAATCATGTTATTCCCAGGGCTGTGGAGTCGGAGTCGGGGCAATTTTGGGCACCCGGAGTCAGAGTTGGAGTCGTTGATTTCATAAACTGAGGAGTCGGAGTCGGATGATTGTAGAAAATCCACAGCCCTGTTAAGTATTAGACTAAGGAGTCGGAGTTGAAGCCATTTTGGGTACCCGGAGTCGGAGTCGTGGTTTCATAAACTGATGAGTCGGAAGATTTTTGTACCGACTCCACAGCCCTGGTTATTCCCACTACAATTCCTCTTTAACACTAAGGGCCTGTTCATACTTGCTGCGTTTGTAGAACGCGTATAAATTCAAAGAAACGCAAGTAGAAAAACGCATGCGTTTTTCTTGCGTTTGAATGCGTTTTCTATTGCGTTTTGCACAAACACGTGACCCAGGGGAAAAAAAAGAATTATGGGAACCGCAGAGGAAAACGGACGCTAAAAACGCAATAGTACGCGTTTTTGATACGCGTCCATAGACTTTCATTGCGTCCGTTTCTATGCGTATCGCACAGAACTGCTTGCAGCAATGCGGATGAGAAACGTATGCGTCTCATACGCATACATGTGAACTACCCCATTAAAAAGCATTACGAGCCGTTTCTATGCGTTTTTGGTACCAGTACGCGTTCCCTGAAAACGGCTAGGAACGCATATAGTCTGAACAGGCCCTAAAGGACAGTCATTGATATGGTCCACCCACCTTCAGGGGAGGTGGTTACACAAGGAGACATGTTTATATGCAATTAAGGGGGGAGGGAGGGGGGGGGGGAATGGAAGAAGCATAATTTCATTCCCATTTACTTCTGTCGTAGTTACCATCAATATTTGGAATTAAGTAAGAAGAATCTAGCTGTACAACATATTCCACTTTCTCCCTAGCAGCCAGCTAGTGTACCTCATTTACATTCTAACCTTCCCCTAGCAAAAGAGTTATACTGCTCTATTTCCAAGACACATCATACACAGGGCCAGGTAATGTCACTCAATCAAGTTTAGTTTCTGTATATGATAGATAATTATATACAGTATATGTACACAGAGGAGGCCATGACTGTTTGTTAAATCCAGAGGCACCACTTCCCACTTATGTTCTCATCTCAAATCTGATTGAAAGCAATAGACTTTTTTGCCTGTGGTAGGTTGTGATTTTTTTGCACATAGGTTTCAGGTTTTTTTTTTAATCTTTCCTTCTGTAGAATTATTTTGAGATGGTAACACCCCCTTACCTATTTAAATTCGCCCTTTGGTACCGTATATATTTTAAGAAAAAAAAATCTGTCATAACTAAACAGGATTCCCACTGAGCCCCCTCAAACTTCATATGACATCGTAGCTGCTGTGTCAATGTGGGCAATGCCACCTTTGCAGATCTAGTGTTATGTCACCACCCAGTGATGCAGTTTATACAGCTCTCCTTCAAAAACTACTGCATGAAATGATCTGCAAAGATCATTTTAAGCTATACTTATTTAAAGTGTGTACTGACTGCCAATTGAAATGGACAGAATCCTAATTATATTAAAAATAAAAAATCCTGACAGACGGCAATTTCTAAAATGCAAGTATAATTTCATATAAAGAGATATATTTCTCAGACAAATATTTGTAGCAGTGACATCTGGCTCATAAATCCATTGCACAGTTACTGTTAATTATGTCAGCAACTTAAATGGTCTATAAACTTGCATTGTAGTTGCTATAATCTGCTGTTACTAAAGAACCGATTGCAGCAGCTAGAATACACGTTTGTGGAGCTCCAAGTTGCTTTTACCATGTCGGTGAGCAGATGGGGTGACCAATGACATGCAAATAATTCCAAGTTACTTCAAATTTATAAGATAAATGTATGAAAACGCTTGCAGTTTGAAAATGGACCATGGACCAATCAAATGCTACGCCTTTATGTTCAAGCTGCATAAATTTGCATAAAATTAGCATGTTCATTTGCATGTCATTAACCTTCCACAGCTAGCAATAACTTCACTAGAAACCATTATCAACTATAAGGACTAGTTCCCAGCGCGTTTCCCAATTGTGATCACATTGCGATCTGTATTAAATCACAATCTTGCTGCATGCAGCACTTCTGAGTGACTATGTTTGAAGGAAGGCTTCAAAATCACTAGGAAAAAATCGCTTTGAAAAATGTTACAAGATCACAATCACTGAGTAATTGTGGTTTGTGAAAGACCCAGGTACAGTATTCAATTTGATTAAATTATTGCCTCCCTCTAGTCACGTAAGCTAAGCAAAAGTGAGTAAAATGATCCTGCTTTTTAAATCAATAATAATAATAATAATAAGACAGTTATGGCTACTACCGCTGTGACACCTCGACTGCAAATATTTGCTCTTTTTGCGTACTTTGGAGAGCTTGCCATTCAAACCACACCTCCTTCCCTGCTAGACATGTTCCCTCCCCTCCAAAGCAATAGAGACTGAGTAGCAGCTTGGTGACACCCTTGAACTGTATCCTGTTTGGGAGGGCTGTTGTCATCAAAATAAAGGCATTGAAGATTTTTTTAATCAGTTATACTCTATTCCCATGACAAGGAGGTGGTAGTTTATTTGAGACTGAACAGGCATCCTAATCCTAAATTGAGGTACACAATCAGGTTTTTTTTTTTTGGGGGGGGGGGGGGGGGGAGTAAACCCTATTTTACACAGAAAAAAACCCTGTATATGCCTCCACACTATCAGTGAATGTCTGTTTAAAAAAAAAAAAAAAAAAAAGTTACAGATTGCCCAGCAAGCCCACAGTGAACCGGGAATCCTAGGAGTCTGTAAGGGTCTGAAAAAGACCGAAAAGCCCCCTTACTAAGATGATATGAAAATAAGAAGTTTCCCTTCTTAAAACAGAAGGTATTTGTGATTAAGCAAATCTAATTGCTAAATGCTAGGTTTCCAACATACTCTGTGAAAAAAAGATGAAGTTACAGTATAGATTATACTGGGTAGTATAATCTACTGAGGAAAAACTGAGCACATACCTTTATATTGCAGACTGTAGGTACAAAGTGTTGAGGAAAAACCTATAATCCAGGCAAGCTTTATCCAGAAGCACAATATGTTTACATACACGCAGCCTATCTTGATGTTATCCAACTGTGCAAACCACCCTGCATTGCTCATTTGTGCAACCAAATTTTTGTTGCAAAGTGACCACTTTCTTATGTGTTTCCATAATTAAATGCATTGTGGCATTTGCACAGTAGTCAGGGTTGAAACATTCCAAGAGATGGGAAAGTTGATGTGCCCCAATTTTATATCCTCACTTTATAATTTAATTCCTTAGAATGGTCGAGATTTCCTGAGATTACTCTCCACTGTGTTTCCTGGCAATTAGCCTTTTATACTGAAGATTACTTATGTAAAATGTACGTGTTTAACTCTAGCCTATTCCAAATCATCATTCCACATTGGCAGGCAACTCCAATTAAAACTCCTAGTTTGCATCGCAGATCCGGTATCAGTAGGAGGCCATTTTGGGCCCTGTTCAGCCTTCTTCTTTACCCTAAAATAAACTGACCAAAAACCCTACATAAACAGACAAGTCGGATTTAAAATGCCAAGATAAGAAACAATTTATTATAGAGAAGAAAAATCTCTCATTTAAAATAGAAATCTGTACATTTTTTTGCCACAATCAATATACATGAACTGTACAAATTTACAGCAGTTCATAATTTATCAAATAAAAGAGGACTAACAAAGTTCACAAAATAGATGGTGCCTTGTGGAAAAAACTTTTACCCAATTAAGTACAAGAAATTACAAAGCAGAACTTCACTTTCTAAAAATAAGAAGTTGACTCCATATTAGAAAACTACAAGCTAGGAAATGTACAGATAAGCTGGCTGGTGAGAACGCCATAGTTCAGACAGTGTCCTTCTTAGGTATTTTTAAAGCCTGTAGACAAGGCAGGGCAAAACAAAAATAAAAATATGTATATTTAACGTTCAAGTTCATTTCACAATATGAAGGATACTCAAGTATGTTTTTGGCAGACTTACAAATATTTTATCTCATGCCTATATACATCTATCCCTATTTTCAGTGCAAGTCACGTCTGCCATGTACAATTCCAGTAAGTGTCATATTCCCAACTCCTCACCTTGCTACTGAGCTGCCAGAAATAGTAACATTGAAGACATTAGTGCAAGTTATGCTCTGCAAAAAAACAGCAGAGTAGAAAATAAAAATCATACAAACACATTGAGCTTTGGGTTCACAGGTTAAGGGGCATCTGCTCACTCTGCTTTGGGCAAACATCTGCCACCTAGCAAGTTCAGGCTGTCCTTACTCCATTGTAAACACAACCTGATCTTATCTAATCACAGTAGTTATTGATTTTGGAGTCACTTCCCCATTTAAAAGCCCTGACCATACATGGGAAATACAACCTTGCACTACCAGGTGATAAAAGCACCAAAGCAGAGTGAGCACATAATACATATGATCACCGACTGTTTCTTGTGATAAACATATTGGGGCTGATTTGCAAAGGAAAGTGCAAGTAAAAACTGAAACAGTTGCTGAGGTTTCTCCAAGTAACTGTTGCAGTTTTTTTTTGTAGGTTGTCTTTGTAAATCAGCCCAATTGCCTTTTCATACAGGCTGTTAAATTACTTAAAAGTACTGTCCAAACCATGGCACTTTCACATCCGTAAGAACTACTTCTATTTTGTGCCCAATCTTCACATCTGTGACACTGTACTTCACGATCCATCCCCATAGGAGCCCTCCCAAATAGACATTATTATTCCATCTGTTACAAGATGATCCAGCCATCGACTACTGTATATCTTAACCAGATACAGTCATCATGTTGTATGTTTTAGAGGGACTTGTTCGACCAAGAAGAAGTTCATCTTTACAGCTGATTCTGCTCTCAACCAGAGGCAAGCTTCCATTGTGACTACTGCTGCTTGATGGTACAGCTTCATAAAGTACACATATGGAACCATCCTCACCAATGCGATAAGAGACTTCATAGGGATCAATCCACAAGGTGAGTTCACTTGGCAGAAGTTTGAACATTTCTCGGCTGCTCAGTCCAATACGGTCTGCTGCTTGCCCTATCAAGGGATCCATCTTATGGTTTATCCGAATGCAACGATAGGCAGAACCTTTAGAAGGTTTCTCAGGAAACCAGTGATGTCTATAGTGGTCTAGGGAGGGAGAAAAACAAGAACTTGTTCACATATGTACCAAAACAAAACAGAAAGCACAAGAGAAAACTAAATCAAGTAAAACAAACAAACAAAAACCATCATTGGCATGTTAAGCTTGAGGATCATTGGAATATATTATGAAAAAAGGAATTATATATAGACATGATTATTAAACATAATCCATGTAACCAGAATAGATTTTTATTATTTTTATGATCAAATACAAAATAGTGCACCTAGTTTATAAACCTACTTCCTCCTCTAGTGAAATAAATGATTGGCCCCTATGGACACTGCTCTTTTCTGCAGTCAGTACAATACTGAATAAATTAGGTTGGTTGATTTTGCATAAGTATGGAGTTTATTATTCTTTTCTGGGGAGCTGACTGAAGCCATGCTGCCATACCCCTGTTTTCTCAGTACAATAGAGCTGCTGTTTAGAGTAAAAGCGAGCCCAGCTAAAGCATAGATCCATATAAAAGAAACACAAAGCCCTAACAGAATGGCAACAGGACTGATAAACATCTCTGTGTTGCCTAGGCACGTTTCACAGCAGTCTTGTGACTTTGTTTGTTAGCAGCCTGCACAAAGTGCCTGACACAAATAAAAAAGGATGAGGGAAGCATGTCCCCATATAAATGTGGTTGGTCACATGCAAGCAAAGAAAAAGCATAAAAAAAACTATGTTGAGGGCAGAAATGCTTCAAAAAAATGTACATTGAACCTCTGAATAATCATACCACAAAGAAAGAGCAAAAGGTATTCATACTAGCACAAAAACCTATAAATGTAATTTAAGTCTGATATAACCAGATGTAATGTACCCTCCACTTAGAAAATAATTAGGTGATGTGCCTCAACATGTCTGTAATTAGACCTGAGAAGGAAATTCGTCACCGATGGCGATGGGCACAAAGCTGCAGTGTAGGCAGGAAGGACATACAAGGCTGTACTTTCCAACCACTGGGGGAAGAAGTGGTCAATGTACAACAAAGAGTTGGAAAAACAAACAACTCCTCAACTGCCTGTCTTGACTACTTTCCATCTACCATATAAATGTGTTTAGTCTAAGCAGCAGCTAAAAAACAAACCTAAAGCACACACACCAGAAACGATGAGGAAAAATAAAAGTCAAAATACAACACAATGGGAAAATATTCTCATCAAAACAGCTCATATTATTTAGCATCAAGCTAATATCTATTTTTTTTCTTCTCTCTTTAATTTGGATACCTATCGGGCTGCCTCTGAATAAAGCCTGGTACACACTTTCAACAATGATTGGGCAATCAATGAACAATGTTACTACCTCCATGTAGTATGAGGGTTTACCTACACAATATGCTCATAGTATTCAATATCTGTTGACCCTCATATTACATGGAGGTGAGAAAAGTGTCCAGTGTATGGCCAATCATAATTGAAAGTGTTTACCAGGCTCTTCTATTTGTAAAGTTCTGGATAATACAGACACCTACACATAAGGGTAAAAAAATAGATACACGCTCAAACTTGATACACAAGTATAGCAAAAGAAAGAAACATAGAGATCTGCTAATCGCAGGCTGTCGAATATGCAGTATGTATATGCTGCATACAGATCTAGTTCAGGTTACAACACACACAAACAATAAAGGGGGAGAACCTATAGGTCCCTATAGCTACTGTCACATATAGGCAGCAGTGTCTAGGAACAGGCAAGCAGGGGGAGGGGACATTGACAGCCTGTCTTACCTGATAGCAGCTCTTGCAAGGACTGGTTGAAGGTCTGCAGCTCCCGGTCATTGGTGAGCCCCTTAGTGCGTAGGAACTTGGAGATAAAGGCCACAGCCGCGATGATTTCTGGCTTCATGTTGACTCGGGCGTAGTGGGAATACATGGAGGCTGCTGGGGGCGCCACAATGGAAGATGGTCACTTTTTTCCACTTGAAATTTTTTAGGATGGGGATCTATTTTTAACTTTTGCGATTTTTTTTGTTTACTTATTTTGACTTTTTTGTTTGTTGCTTTGTGTTTATTAGAGCCGAGCTGGCGCTTGTGTCATGGCCAGTGCCTGGGACTGCTGGTTGTTAGAGTTGCGGATTCCAGCTAACATCACGGGAGGGAGGAGGACACACCACCGTCCGGCTACCACAGCCACAAACCTCCGCTCACCCCTTTGCACGCAGACAGTGAAATGACTCGGAGCGGAGAGCCGATATATTCGCTACGACACAGCAGGAAATGACGCAGATCAGGCGGGGCCCGCAGAGCAGCCCTATGAGAAGATCGCACCATGATGACGCTGCTGTGTTGCAGGGAGGACAAGGCTGGGCTGACGTAATCCTTCTGCAAACAAACGGGAAGGCAGAGCGAATAAAAAAAAAATCCCCTCGTAAACGAGCCCATCCGGGCCGAGCCGAGCAGCTGCACCGGGACGCCATTTACGGGATGTTATGTTACGCAGCCCCGCTGCACACCCGTCCATTCTCGTAATACGTGTGTAAATGCCGCTTTGCTGGATGTACGCACCCAAGTCAACATGTCACGTTTGTGCCCGGTGTTTGCGTTCGGTGAATAAGTAGAGCAAACAAGCCAGAGTACAAACAAACAAACACAGAACATTTATATTGCGCTTTTCTCCTGGCGGACTCAAAGCGCCAGAGCTGCAGCCACTAGGACGCGCTCTATAGGCAGCAGCGTTAGGGAGACTTGCCTAAGGTCTCCTACTGAATAGGTGCTGGCTTACTGAACAGGCAGAGCCGAGATTCGAACCCAGGTCGCCTGTGTCAGAGGCAGAACCCTTAACCATTACACTATCCAGCCACCCTAGAGTAGATGTATTATATGCTAAAAGTGCCCATACATCTAGCGATGATAGGCAGATTCGACCAAGAGACAGATCTCTGAGCACAGAGATAGATCTATTGGCTGCCCATACACTGCAGGCCGATTCCAGATTGATTTCAGCATGACATTTTTAGGGAATCGGCCTCGGGGTGTCTGCATTGATTTCCACATTGGTGGCCCACATGCAGGGACGGATCTAGACCAAGTTGCCCCAAGCTGCGCCTGGGGCAAGGTCAGGTTTTGGCGCCTAAACTGCCATTCCCCATCCACATTTTGCCGCCTTTTTAAGAATTTAACAAACTGCGCCTGGGGCAAGAGACCCGCTTGCCCCCCCCTAGATCCGTCCCTGCCCACATGACTATTGGTGTTGTGGAACGTATGTGACTTCAAATACATGCCCCATAAGCAACAAAATTGGGGGCGGTAATCAGTGCAGACTATGGACAACATCAGGGGGGGACAACTGATACTGCAGTGAGGCGCCCAGGGCTTCTGGGTGCCCTAGGCCCCCCAAAGCGCTGGAAGATCTGTATGTGCTGGCTGCGGGCCTGTGGCTCACTAACCATGTACCAGCACTGAGAGAAGAGTGACATAAGCGCTTGAACGTGGGGAGCAGATGAGTGAGCTCGCTACAGCGGACTTTCTATACTGGGGCACAACCTATATCTGGCTACAGGCTACCTATACTGGGCCACCACCTATACCTGGCTACCTATACTGAGGCTGGAACCACCTAAACCTAGCTACCTATACTGGGGTACCGCATCACCTATACCTGGCTACCTATACTGGGGCACCACCTATACTTGGCTACCTTTACTGAGGGCACCACCTGTACCTGGTTACCTATACTGGGACACCACCTATACTTGGCTAATTATACTGGGACGCCTATAGCTTGCTACCTATACTAGGGGCACCGGTACCTGGCTAACCTATACTGGTGCACCACCCATACCAGGCTACCTATACTGGGGGCAACTATACCAGGCTACCTATACCGGGGCACCAGCTATAGCTGGCTATATATACTGGGGGAACCTATACCTGGCTACCTATACTGGGGGCACCTATGCCTGGATACCTATACTGGGGGCACCTGCACCTGGCTAAGGCAGTGGGACGAGCTGAGACCTAAGGGGACAAGAGGTAACACAGGCGGACAAAAGGGGCACAGGGAGAAAAGAGATGAGACGGGATCATGAGGTCACACAGAGGGACACAAAAGAGGCTCAAACTGAGGTGAGACAGAGGGGGCAAAAGAGGCACAGGAAAAAAAGAGGGGGACAAAAGATAACGCATAAGAACAGACCTACAAGTCCCTATCTCATTTGAAGTCACCAGGGACTACCTGTATTTTGCTAGTATTAGGCTCCACCCACAACATGTCATGGCCACGCCCACTTTTTGCCACATCATGCTGTGCATGCCGCTTTCTTCAGTGTCGAAACCATGCATGTTTTTCGGTGCAGCACACTTCGCGCACTGACACGAGGGTGGGGTGGCTAGTGGGTAGGCCCAGGTCTGATGATGTGTGAGGGCCTCCAAAATTTCTGATGGCGACCCTGGACAACATGACGGGTAAAGTATAACTGCACGGCGCCAGGGGGCACATAAAACATTTGGAGGACAGCAGCCAGGTTCTCTTTTGTGTTCATTCACGATTATTGCACACCGTTACTGACGCGCACCCGATCGAGTACGGCGGCCTAAGATTTCCGAGCATGTCCAATGGATGCATGCCACCAATTCTTTTCAGAAAGGAACACAGTGGATTTGTGTAAGTGTATCGGCCAGCTTAATAGTGGCTCTGGTAGTATTCTGAAGTCAGGCTGAGATAACTAAACACTGCCAAACACTGGAGGGCTTTATTCTGATGTGCCCAAAAGATAGATTCCCCTCTGATTGACATCTGATTAGAGAGGGATCTATTGCTGCCACACACTGCACATTGATTTTTAATAGATTTCAGTATGAAATGTATTATTGCTTCCCACTATTTGTTTTGTATTATG
This sequence comes from Hyperolius riggenbachi, assembly GCF_040937935.1. Lineage (NCBI taxonomy): Eukaryota > Metazoa > Chordata > Amphibia > Anura > Hyperoliidae > Hyperolius > Hyperolius riggenbachi. Next base: position 321,528,171 of record NC_090648.1, read on the forward strand.
TACAGCACCATAGATGTCGGCAGTATAAATAATAATTGCAGCCACTCAGCCAGCTGGTCCCCTGCTATACTGCTTGACCCCACTTCCCTGTACAGAGTATTTGTGCAGCAAAGAGCTCTGCCCACTTCTCCAACTGTGTCGCTCTTTTCCCTGCCCTGCTGTCATCTCCTGATGACTGTACCCCATGACCTGGCAGCATGTATGGTATACCACAGGGTCACAACGGGTACCAGGAGATGACAGCAGCACAGAAGGAGAGGTGAATGAGACTGCTTGGCTGCGCAAATACTCTGCAGAAGGCTCTGGGGAGAGCCGCATTAGGGGGGGCATCATCAGCTCTAGGCCCCCTGCATAGATACCACCGCTCCACCCTCCCCTGAAATTGCAGTCGAGCAGCATGTTGGTGGAACACTCTTAAGCAGATTTGAGCACAGTGATTGAGTCTGCTGAGGAATGTCTCAGTGTATGGGCACCTTCACCACCAAAATGATGTACAGACAAATTGTTAGTGAAATTGCCTGATTTTGAGTCACTTGGCCAACAACTGGGATAGTTTTCACTGAACCGCCTAAATAACATGTGAAAAAAAAACCCCTTACGTGATTTTGTTTACGAGGGTTGGTATAAGCTACATATACACTGTGGATATTTGTAGCCCATAATGGTCTTTTGTGATCACGTTGGGTGACAGTTCAACTATGATTGCTGTATAGACGTGACCTGTCTACCTGTCCAGCAGCACACTGTGTTGTATGAGGAATGGGCAGGACATGAGGATTTTAAAGGAGAACTGTAGTGAGAGGTATATGGAGGCTGCCATATTGATTTCCGTTTAAGCAATACCAGTTGCCTGGCAGCCCTGCTGAGCTATTTGCCTGCAGTAGCACACCAGAAACATGCATGCAGCTAATCTTGTCAGATCTGACAAAAAATGTCAGAAACACCTGATTTGCTGCATGCTTGTTCAGGGTCTAGGACTAAAAGTATTAGAGGCAGAGGATCTGCAGGTTAGCCAGGCAACTGGTATTGCTTAAAAGGCATAAATACGGCAGCCTCCATATACCTCTCACTACAGTTCTCCTTTAAACACAGAGCTCTGTAGAGTGGGGCAACTTGCATTAAGATGTGTACATACAGTAGCCTGTCTCTTGAACCATTCATGAATTGTTTGCAGTGACAAGTAGTCAGATACATATTTATGAGGTTTTGGAAATAGCTGATACTGAGAAGGGGTTTGGCCAGAGGCATTACTATAGGGGAAGCAACCACAGAGTCTCCCCAGGCTACTTACATTTTTTTCTTTTTTTTAATACAAAATTCCTTCCATATGAGGTGCTGTTGTGGTGACACTAGTATTACCGGCTGGTGTCTCAAATGGGTAAGTGAGAAAGGGGCAAACTATTGGCTGAGAACCATTAAATGTTTGCTGGGGGGTGGCACTATGATTTGTCATTATATCCCTACGAGGAATAGTGTTCTTCCAGACATGCATGGCAAAGTCCAAGCAGTGCACAATAGCAGCTTAGCAGTGTCCTTGCTTGTTTCCTGCTTTCCCATGTGTGTCCTGTCTTGACAGTTTCGCTGTGTTGTACTCTAGCCTTTCGGTGTCCTTCAAATTGTGTGTGGGCTTTTTTCAGTTCCCTCTACAGTATGTTCTCTACATCAAAGGCTTTCTAGAACATGTTTCTTTTTTTTCCAGTTAAAGAGACTGTACTTGCGTCATGACCACAGACAGCAACCAGTTGCACTGTGAATACTGACAGATTTTTATTGTGACCACAGACACCAAGTGATTACACTGTAATAGCTAAAGCCTCAGTGTATGCGTAAGAAAAGGGCTACGTGCTACTGCACATGGGCGGGCTTGTGCGGCCATGACCCAGGAAGAGGAGCTGCACTACACGATGTAAACTGAGCCCGCTCTTCGCGACGGGGGATTTCCGACCACTGAGGGAAGCCTCAATAGAATGCTGAGGCTTCCCTCTCTTCAGGGTAAGTATCTGATTTTAAACCCGAGCTTCGGCTTCAGTTCACTTTAAGGCATTCTAGCAGCTCCTTCAGCTGGCATGTTATTGAGAAAATGCCACCAGCAAGGATTGTGACATCAATTCTTGCCATGCGTGGATGAGGACCAGAAAGACCCAGACAAGCAGTATGCATATTGAGTCGATGTGGCCCTGTAAAATGTAGCAGCTATAGGCTTGCTATACATCAGCAGCTTTGGTTGTACAGTACAGACCAAAAGTTTGGACACACCTTCTCATTCAAAGAGTTTTCTTTATTTTCATGACTATGAACATTGTAGATTCACACTGAAGGCATCCAAACTATGAATTAACACATGTGGAAGTATAGTACATAACCAAAAAATGTGAAACAACTGAAAATGTCATATTCTAGGTTCTTCAAAGTAGCCACCTTTTGCTTTGATTACTGCTTTGCACACTCTTGGCATTCTCTTGATGAGCTTCAAGAGGTAGTCACCTGAAATGGCCTTCCAAAGGGAACCTGTACTGAGTAAAATTATTAAAAATAAACACATAAGTTAACTTCAAATGAACATTACATAGTTACCTTGCCATCAGTTCCTATCAGAAGCTAGAACATGTTTCTTTTTTTTCCAGTTAAAGAGACTGTACTTGCGTCATGACCACAGACAGCAACCAGTTGCACTGTGAATACTGACAGATTTTTATTGTGACCACAGACACCAAGTGATTACACTGTAATAGCTAAAGCCTCATAGTGTATGCGACATATTGCCAGTCAGAGATATCGAGACCAGATCCCACAGCTGCCACTGCGGGTCTTTGGTTGTACCGATGAGTCACTAGCGGGCAAGTTAGCGACATGTACTGTTGGGGGGGGGAGCACGGACCAGTGATGCTGTGACATCCTGTGGGCGCAGAGTAGGCGGAGAGAACAATGCTCTTGTCCGTTGCTCCACCAAAGCCTTCTGCCAGGCTGATCTCAAGGGCTGCTGTACACACACTGGATTCTCAGTAGAAGCCCCTCGGCTGTGTTTCATCTAGCGTGTGCACGGGTCTTTACAGGGTCCATAACTACTTACATGAACTAAAACCTGGATTGCACTTTGTCCTCTGACAGGTGTTTATATTTGCCTACATTGTGATTCTTCCCCCCATTCTCTAATGCTGGGCATACACGGCTTGATTTTGCCGCTCGATAGATTCCCTGCTCGATTCCGCAGGTGATTCTCTTATCTTCTGCTCTTTTTTTCTTATCTTTTTCCATTGTGTTCAATGCGGAATTGAGGGGCGAAACGAAGAGGCGGGAGAGCGGACATGTTGGAAATGATCTATCGAGCCATCTAAATGGCTCAAAAACGAACCGTGTATTCCCAGCATAACCTAGTATTTCTTCACAAGAACAATTTGCCAAAGGTATTTGTGATAATTCAGATTCAAGTGAGCATCTGTGGTTTCCCATGATGCATCATTCCCAAATATGTAAATCATCTCTCTACGCCTCTGAAGCCAGACTTACAGTACAGACCAAAAGTTTGGACACACCTTCTCATTCAAAGAGTTTTCTTTATTTTCATGACTATGAACATTGTAGATTCACACTGAAGGCCTCCAAACTATGAATTAACACATGTGGAAGTATAGTACATAACCAAAAAAGTGTGAAACAACTGAAAATATGTCATATTCTAGGTTCTTCAAAGTAGCCACCTTTTGCTTTGATTACTGCTTTGCACACTCTTGGCATTTTCTTGATGAGCTTCAAGAGGTAGTCACCTGAAATGGTTTTCACTTCACAGGTGTGCCCTGTCAGGCTTAATAAGTGGGATTTCTTGCCTTATAAATGGGGTTGGGACCATCAGTTGCGTTGTGGAGAAGTCAAGTGGATACACAGCTGATAGTCCTACTGAATAGACTGTTAGAGTTTGTATTCTGGCAAGAAAAAAACAGCTAAGTAGAAAAAAACGAGTGGCCATCATTACTTTAAGAAATGAAGGTCAGTCAGTCCGAAAAATTGGGAAAACTTTGAAAGTGTCCCCAAGTGCAGTCTCAAAAACCATCAAAAGCTACAAAGAAACTGGCTCACATGCGGACCGCCCCAGGAAAGGATGACCAAGAGTCACCTCTGCTGCGGAGGATAAGTTCATCTGATTTACCAGCCTCAGAAATCGCAGGTTAACAGCAGCTCAGATTAGAGACCAGGTCAATGCCACACAGAGTTCAAGCAGCAGACACATCTCTAGAACAACTGTTAAGAGGAGACTGTGTGAATCAGGCCTTTATGGTAGAATATCTGCTAGGAAACCACTGCTAAGGACAGTGTAATGATCCGCTCAGCTGGATGCACTGGCAGACAGCTGTTTGACCATTCCTCTAGTTTGTGGGCTGCAGGTCTCTGCAAGAGAGACCTGTCTTTCCATTACAAGTTTCTGGTCTGTTCTGCTGCTGAGGAATTTGCATACACTCGTTATGCAAATCCCCTACCTGCCTCCTTTGATGACTGGCAGCATAAAGAGCTATGTTTCCCAGAGTCCTTGGCTGGTCATAAGGATTTTGTCCTGTGTAACACGCCTGGAGTATCAGCCTTGCTCATTGTTTGAAGTTTAGCTTAGAGTAATTCCTGGGACTGCACTAGGCAGGTTTCCGTAGTGCAGTTAGGATTGCTTATCTGTTTTGTTTGTCTGTTGCGATTGTCCTGTCCCAGCGGTGGTCGACAGGAAATCGTTCCGTGTGTCTGGGTGCTAACCTGAACAGCGGTTGTTACTGGTAGCCCCTTCTGATCTGTCTTCCTGGATCGCACTAGCCTCTTGCGCTAGTGCTGTGGATCCTTCTGTTCTGTCTCCCTGGATCGCACTAGCCTCTTTCGCTGGTGCTGTGGATCCTATCTCTCGCTTGTTCCTGTTTTCGTGTGTCTGTCTTGTCTGCTACGAACGCTTGCTGGAGGCTCGGTGAGGTAACCGTTAAGCAAGCGCTCGGGTCCTCTGTTTTGTGTTTGTCTGTCGGTGGTTAGTTAGGCGTGCTTGTCTCTGTTGTGCTTATCACGTAGAGACCGCGCATAAACGCGTGCGGTGTTCGCGTTTAGCTAGCGTTTGTTATTTTCCTTATCTTCTCATTGTATGATTTGCTGTGCCTTTGCTACTCTCGTGCTCTGCCTTGCTGTAGCCTTGTGTCACCTCTGGCAATCGCCTCTCTCGGGATTGCGTTCCTACTTCATATCTGCTGTTGTGTATGCACCGTCGCGGGTTGGCGACTAGTTTGGTACACACACATACAATCTGTCCCTGTGCTCGTTCTCTTTCGCAATCGCTTCTCTTGCGATTGCGTTCTCACTTGGTTTCCTTTGTTGTGTGTCCGCCGTCGCAGGTTGGCGGCTAGATTGGTGGACATACATACATTCCTCATCTGTGCTTATTCAGTCTTGTGTCGCTGTTAGCAATTGTCATCTCTGGCGATTGCCTTCTCTCCTGTTCTTCATGGTTGTGTATGGACTGTCGCGGGTTGGCGACTAGATTGGTGCACACACATACCCTCTGTCGCTTTGCTCTCTCTCCTTCAGGGCTATCTTGCCCTGCGTTTCTTCCCTTCGTGCAATTCCTGTCTTGAGTCTGTGGCAGGGCAGAGGAGCTGTTCCTCTGCACTCCACAGCTCCTCCTGCTGACAGGAATTACCCTCTACAGGTGCATTGCACCTTTTGCTGGGTTCCCTCAAATTACACGCTTGTGGAGGATTTCCGCAGTGTCAGCGCACGTCTTGTGCGCGGATCACGGAGAGAATTCCACAATCGTTACAGACAGGCAACAAGCAGAAGAGACTTGTTTGGGCTAAATAACACAAGAAATGGACATTAGACCAGTGGAAATCTGTGCTTTGGTCTGATGAATCCAAATTTGAGATTTTTGGTTCCAACCACCATGTCTTTGTGCGATGCAGAAAAGGTGAACGGATGGTCTCTACATGCCTGGTTCCCACAGTGAAGCATGGAGGTGTGATGGTGTGGGGGTGCTTTGCTGACGACACTGTTGGGGATTTATTCAAAATTGAAGGCATACTGAACCAGCATGGCTACCACAGCATCTTGCAGAGGCATGCTATTCCATTCGGTTTTCGTTTAATTGGACCATCATTTATTTTTCAACAGGACAATGACCCCAAACACACCTCCAGGCTGTGTAAGGGCTATTTGACCAGGAAGGAGAGTGGTGGGGTGCTGCGCCAGATGACCTGGCCTCCAGTCACCAGACCTGAACCCAATCGAGATGGTTTGGGGTGAGCTGGACCGCAGAGTGAAGGCAAAAGGGCCAACAAGTGCTAAGCATCTCTGGGAACTCCTTAAAGAAAACCTGAACTGAAAATTAAAAGTCAAAATAAACATACACAAGTCATACTTACCTCCTGTGTAGTCTACTCATCAATCTCTTTCTCCTCTCCTGTGTCCTGTTTGTCCACTGTGATCAATGGAATTCTCCACCCTCCATTTTTAAAATGGCCATTACACCATAACAGCTTCCTGGTCAGCACACAGTTAAACTGTAACATCACCCACTTGAGCCATAGGGAAACACGGACACATCAGTTCTCCTCTCAGCTGTAACTGACAGCAACTGATATATAACTGACAGCAACTGATATATTTAAGTTCTGACAAAATGTTGTCAGAACTGGAAGGGATAATTGTCAGAAGAAGATGGTGAGCTTCTGATAGGAACTGATGGCAAGGTAACTATGTAATGTTCATTTGAAGTTAACTTATGTGTTTATTTTTAATAATTTTACTCAGTACAGGTTCCCTTTGGAAGGCCATTTCAGGTGACTACCTGTAAGGAAACGCGGAAAGGCCGCCGTCTCTCAAGGTGAGGCGGCTGTTTCCGTGTCCAGCATGGCGTCAGAACGCGGAAAAAACGCTGCATGCCGCATAGGCAGTGCGGCGGAATCCGCATTGGTAACGGCGGAATCCGCATCAGAGGCGGCCCCCGCACTAGATACATTGCATGACAGTACTGGTGTGGCTGGGACTGATGGTCCACCAAGATTCAGACTTACACGCGCGCGAGCACAGAGGCAGAGTTTAAATAACTGTTAGAAGGGAGTCGGCTGACCAGCTGGGTCAGCTGACAATTTCCACTGCTCTCATTGGACCAGCAATTAGGGAGGTCCTGGAAAGGTCCTAGAGTATATATACTGCTGGTTGTTCACTTGCTCTTTGTCTGGCGTGCGATCACATATGTGGGAGCACCCAGATCCGTAGTCAGATCCGCAAGTGTGCCGGGACCAGCTGGAGCTGTAATCCTACACTTAGCTAGATTCTGTTGATAGCTAAAGTACTAGTTTGATTGTGATTATCTGTTATGACTTTTGCCTGCCTTGACTACCCTTCTGAACTCTGATCTTGTACCTCGATATTTCTGATACTCTGTTGCCGAACCCCGGCTCGTTCCTTGACTCTGCTTCTGCCGCCTGATTTTGTACCCCGATATATCTGATACCCCGTTGCTGAACCCTGCCTGTACTTTGACTCCGCCTTTGCCTCCTGATCTTGTACTTTATCTGTCCGTGTGTGTACGACCTGGCTTGTCCGACCTAGAGAACCGACCTTACTGTTAGAGGCGGTTCCTCGCTCTGTTAGTAATCCTTCCTCCTGAAGGTTACTTCCAGTCTGTCCTTCCTACTGTCAGTCTGACTCCTCCCGTCTTGGAGAGCTCAGGTCTGCGGAAGGAATCTGTGCAGTACCCCTTGCTGCACTGAGGTCTAGTCCTCTAAGTGTTACTGTTACACCTAACACTACACTCTACTCAGGTGAACAGAGGTTAGCTAGTATATCGGATTATCAGTGATACTGCAGATCACGTATAATCTGGTATACATCTGTATTCCCAGTGATTCTGAAGATCACTGGTAATCAGATCCTCTCTGTGCTTCACCGATCGTTACACTACCTCTTGAAGCTCATCAAGAGAATGCCAAGAGTGTGCAAAGCAGTAATCAAAGCAAAAGGTGGCTACTTTGAAGAACCTAGAATATGACATTTTCAGTTGTTTCACATTTTTTGGTTATGTACTATACTTCCACATGTGTTAATTCATAGTTTGGATGCCTTCAGTGTGAATGTACAATGTTCATAGTCATGAAAATAAAGAAAACTCTTTAAATGAGAAGGTGTGTCCAAACTTTTGGTCTGTACTGTACAACCAAAGCTGCTGATGTATAGCAAGCCTATAGCTGCTACATTTTACAGAGCCACATCGACTCAATATGCATACTGCTTGTCTGGCTCCTTCTGGTCCTCATCCACGCATGGCAAGAATTGATGTCACAATCCTTGCTGGTGGCATTTTCTCAATAACATGCCAGCTGAAGGAGCTGCTAGAATGCCTTAAAGTGAACTAAAGCCGAAGCTCGGGTTTAAAATCAGATACTTACCCTGAAGAGAGGGAAGCCTCAGCATTCTATTGAGGCTTCCCTCAGTGGTCAGAAATCCCCCGTCGCGAAGAGCGGGCTCAGTTTACATCGTGTAGTGCAGCTCCTCTTCCTGGGTCATGGCCGCACAAGCCCGCCCATGTGCAGTAGCACGTAGCCCTTTTCTTACTGTGCAGGTGGGCTCAGATGGCTATTGCGCAGCCATGATCCAGGAAGAGGTGCTGTGCGGCCCCGATGTGATTAGCAACAATGCCTTGTCGCTAATCTTCTGGGAGCTGCGATCAGCGATCGGGACAACGGAGTAGCAAGGGAAGCTCTAGTAGGATCCTGAGGCTTCCCTCTCTTAAGGTAAGGATTTTGTACCTGAGCTTTAGCTAGAGGGTACACTTTAATGTGCCTGAAACCAAACGTCACCAGCAGAAAGCATCCATCTGCCCCACAACTACTGTGTAGAGTGGTGGTGGCACAAAGAACATTTTTGCATTGAGTAGCCTTCTCATGTGCCAGTGGAATCTCAGGGTGATCAACAATTTCTTCTTTAGAGTGGAAAATCTTGTGTGATCACATACTGCAAATATAAATGTAATTGTTTTCTGGTTTGGCAGTATTTGGACATGTTGGGCCTGATGCAGGAAACTGCGGTAATATTGCAGTGTACAAACATTGCACGGCAATATTACCCTTACTAACAGCGCTGTGCGACTAGCGTGACCTCTTCCATATGTAACGCTCATTAGTAACGTGCCTTACCATAGCTAGTATGTGGACACTGAACTCACCCTGCATAGTTATTGGTTGAGTACCTAATGGGAGCAGCCATGTTTGTCAGTTGCATGAGAGGGTCTGCAGTGGCTGAATAGTGTAGTGGTTGGTTAAGGGTTTCTGTTTAGTAAGCCAGCACCCTTGGGCTAGGCTCCCTAACACTGCTCCTACGTACTGAGTGCACTCTAGTGGCTGCCTCGCAAGTGCTTTGAGTCCGACAGAAGAAAAACTCTATACAAATATTGGAATTATTAGCCCCTGGTATTTATATATTTTTTTCTTTTTGTCATCTCAGAGACACTTTAAGTACAGCAGTACAGTCTCCCAAACGATCGACCATACGATTCGATCGTTGATACCATAAACAATAATTTTGGCTCACTAACATAGGGGAAAATATTAAGCAATCCGATATAACTAAAAGAGTAATTCCGAAATTCAGATCAACGGAACGATCGGTAGAACGATCATTTGTTGACAATAGGCACCAGTAATGGTACCCGGTCCGATCGATCATAAGGTCGATTGCTTGGGAGTTTGTACCATTGATGAGTACCTTTAGCTGAATTTTCCCTAGACGATTGCTTTTGTGTTTACATGCTTTAGGAGCTCTCCTTCTCCTCCACTTCTTTTCTCCATAGGAAATAAGAAAGCACATGCAGCAGCTTGCATGTCTGTACACTGATGTTTCATAAGAAAGATCCATGATAAAGGTCTTGCTTAGTGCATTCTGATACCATATAAGGCAGTGTTAGGGCTCATTCACATGCAGGGCTTCCTGGCTGGTTTATGATGCTAGTGCGCTGAACCGGAAGATTGCACAGGGCTAATCAGATACAGAGAGCAAGTGAATGATTTGCTCAAGCTGTCAGCTAATCAGTCATCTGAACCTAGAATCTATTTTGTCTCTTGCAAAGTTCCAGTTCAACTTTCCCTAATTCCATATTTGTAGAGAGGGAAACAAAACCTAAAATGTTGAGGTTAAGATAACATCTGTACTCTATAGCTACAGGTGGTCTCAGTGTATATACAACCAAAATCAATCAAGATCAAACCCTCGCCTACCTTTTTGTGAGAATGTGTAAACAATCCCTCATATGAATCGTAACTAGGAGATAAATGAACACATTCTAACTTTCAGCTTTTAAAAATATTTGCTTGTGTAGAAACACAGCATGGGTAGTCTAAGCTATGAAAAAAATGCTGTCCACCAGCTGTACTGAGCCTGTTGTCTCCCTCCCCCACAGGAAGGCAGCGCCAGACCATAACAAGACAAAGTCAAGACACCATAACAAAGACAGCTGAGATTAGAGGGTATGGGGTCTCTCCAGACAGGGGGAGGGGGTTAATACTCTCCTCCCCTTCTTCCCATCCCCTTGGCATGTCCTGCAAAGCTGGAGGGAGTGCTTTGAAGTGTGAACTTGATAAGAATGGCACTCTATTGTCTGCACTCCCAGCCTGCACTCATCGTATATGTGAAAGCCTATTAGGACTAAACTGAGTTTCAGGAAGTGTAGCAGCAGAGCTGACTGAACAGTGAAATCATAGACAAGTCTGCTACCCACGTGATGAGTGATTCATAGGCTAAAAATACAGCCCACAGAGCTCCAAAGCATCTGATATGTGTTTTCTCACATGGGGCATCAAAGAGCATTCATGCTGGAGATTGTTAACATTGTGTGAATGCTTATATTTACGTACACTAGCACTGTTTCTTCACCTATGTACCCTTATATAACACTGAAATATAGTACCACTGCTGCATATCAATTTCTTTTTAATATCACCTAGTATACTCATTGCCAGCACTGTGTATGTGAAACTGCTTTCATCCAATACTTTTATATGTACAAGGTTTGTGCGAGATATTATTTGATTGGACTCTAGCCAAAGCTTGTAAGTTTTAGAAGCAGAGAGGCAGGAGAAAGAAATCAGTGAGGTTTATATTTCTCTTGTAAAATGAAAGAGAACCAAAGCATAAAAATAAAGAAGAGATAAAGGCAAGTTCACAAGGGATGGCTGACAGCTGTGGCTCTAACGCCTGTCAGCTGCTCATGTAGACGTGGCCAGCATTTTTGGGGATGGCAATTATACGTTTTTTTTTACCTACAAGACTTTACATGCTGAAGTTTTCATCCACTCAGTTTGCTTATGAACTGCAGACATCATATGAAATCCACTCCATAGCTCTCGACTGACCTTTGTTTGTGTAGGTAATTAATACCTAGACAGCTCACAGTGACCCAGAACCACCGGGAAGGTATAAAGTACTAAAAGAGACCAAAAACCCCTCAATCAAAAAGCAAATTTACATATAATTTTGCCTACTTAACGTAGGTATTTTTAATAACTCAGCTTTACGAACAACTGTAGTTTTCCATGATGTATCATTCTTGAATATGCAACCGCTGGTGTATAGGGAACCTGTAGCTAATACTCACAGAGCCACAACAATTCAACATGAATACAGCTTGCTTCAGACTTTTCGGCCCTCATCAGCACATGGCATGAATTGATATGCATTTTTGGGATAGGGCTTGAACCAGTACTAAAGGATACCTAGACAGCTCATTGTGACCTAAAACCTATGGGAAAGTATAAAGGCCTAACACAGACCAAAAAGTCCTATTAAAATGCAATGCTAAATATAAATTTGCCTTCTTAAAACAAAAGGTATGTGCAATAATTCAGCTGTAAGTGAGTAACTGTGCTTTCCCCCCAAAAAAACGCTGGGGTCCCATAGGTTGTTGCTGCACTATACCTCAAACTGACAATGTTTCAGCCAGAAACACTGTCACTGGTGTGCTCCTCTGAAGGCAGTGTGCTCTTTTCTTTACTGCTTACAATGATGCACATTTGAAGCTCTGGAGGGCAACATAAAATGGCAAGGAGGGCCACGTTTGGCCCATGGGTTTTGTGTTTGACACCTGTGGTATAGCTAATACATTTTACAGAGCTCCATAAATCCCACGTGTATACACACTGTTTTAGACTTTTTGGTCTTCATCAGTGCATGGTATGGATTAAAATTGTTGTATGGGATAGGGCTTGGGCCAGTACTAAGGAATACCCAGACATCTCATGGTGACTCAGAACCATTTTTGAAAGTGTACTGGGCTAAAAGAGACCAAAAAGCCCTCTATTAAAAAAAATGCTAAGTGTAATTTTGTTTTCTTAAAACATAATGTATTTGAGATAATTCAGCCTTAAAGAGACTCCGTAACAAAAATTGCATCCTGTTTTTTATCATCCTACAAGTTCCAAAAGCTATTCTAATGTGTTCTAGCTTACTGCAGCACTTTCTACTATAACAGTCTCTGTAATAAATCAATGTATCTTTCCCCTGTCAGACTTGTCGGCCTGTGTCTGGAAGGCTGCCAAGTTCTTCAGTGTTGTGGTTCTGTGATGCATCTCCCCCCTACAGGCCCCTCTCTGCACACTGCCTGTGTATTATTTAGATTAGAGCAGCTTCTCTCTTCTCTCTTATCTTTTACAAGCTGGATAAATCGTCCTCTGAGCTGGCTGGGCTTTCACGTACTGAGCAATTACAGACAAGGGCAAAGCTGTTTGCAGGAAGAAAGGAGCAGCCTGAAACTTCAGTGCATGAGAGCAGAAGGGGGAAAGAAACACACAAATGATCTCTTGAGATTCAAAAGAAAGGGTGTATACAGCCTGCTTGTGTATGGATGTATTTTCTATGTGTGGACATACTGTACATCAACCTACTTCCTGTTTTGGTGGCCATTTTGTTTGTTTATAAACAAACTTTTTAAAACTGTTTTTAACCACTTTCAAAGAGACGAGGAGTGGCGATATTGTGACAGAGGGTAATAGGAGATGTCCCCTAACGCATTGGTATGTTTACTTTTGTGCGATTTTAACAATACAGATTCTCTTTAAGTGAGCAACTGGTTTTCCATGACACATCACTCCTGAATAGGCAGATCATCTCTTTATTCACCTGGGGCCAGGGAGGTAGTCCTTACTACCTGCCCTAATGACTAGGTCACTGCAAACGAAAAGTTAGGCAAAATCTCCCCAATGGGGATACAAATAGGCAAAAAAACTGGTTTTCTTAGCAGCATGGAAAATGTAAGAACATCTGTGAAGATTCAATTTGTCTGTGACGTAATTTTAATAGATTAAATCTTAGATGTAATATAAATTTATAGTGCAGTGACAGTCTTTTAACCACTTCATGATCACAGTGCTAAACCCCCCTAAAGACCAGGCTATTTTTTTGTTAAATTGGCCACTTCAGCTTTGAGGTCAAGCTGCAGGGCTGCACAACACAGCACACAAGTGACCCCCCCCCTTTTCTCCCCACCAACAGAGCTCTCTGTTGGTGGGGTCTGATCGCCCCCAACCCCCCCCCCCTTTTTTTTTAATAAACATTATTTTAAAAAATATATTTTTTACTATTTGTGTGTTTATATATATTTTTTAAAACCCCTCCCTCCCCCCAGCCGGCCAATCCTGGCGATCAGCTGTCATAGGCTTTTGCCTATGAGGGCTGATCGCTCTCTTCTGCCCCAGGCGACTGTCCCCAGTACAGCGCTGCTGCTAATCACAGCGCTGTACATGGTAATTAGACAGCGGTTTCGCCGTCTAACAGTCTCCCGTGCGGCGATCGCCGCTCGGAGACTGAAGGCGAGGCCGAGCTCTTCCCTTTAAGCAGGAGATGCGCGCGCAGCCTGCTTGCGATCTCCTGCAGTAGCCAGCCCCAGAACCTGACGCCAATTGGCGTTAGGTGGTCCTGGAGCTGCCGCCGCGGCCACGCCCGTTGGAGTGGTGCGGTCGTTAGGCCATCTAACAGTCTCTGATCGCCGCTCGGAGACTGAAGGCGGGGCCGAGCGCCACCCTTCAAGCAGGAGATGCGTTCGCAGCCTGCTTGCGATCTTCTGCAGTAGGTGTTCCTGGGGCTGCCGCCACGCCCATTGGTCGTCAGGTAGTTAAAAGCTACACCACCCCTAATCAATATTTGATCAATTGTATATTGAACATGCCTGCTGTTTACCTATTGGATAGTAGCTGGAGCTTAAGGCCTCTTTCACAGTAGCACGGGGGGCGTTACAGTGCGACGTTGAGGTCGCACAATGCGGCCCTAACAACGCATATAGACTTTAACTTGGACATTATTGTGCGTTCTTTAACACTGCGTTAAGTGTTATGATGCACATGTGGTGCGACCTTATTGGCGCTCTTTACATGAAACGTTAATGTTCCATATTAAAAACAAACAAAAAATAAACAAATATTCACGTTATAACGGGGGGCGCATGCGCGACGCCGAGGAAGATGGCTGCCTGAGCTAAGAGCTGCGTAGCTCGGTCGAACAGAATACTCTTTAACTTGCCCTCTATAGCAGCCTCGGTGGGTGTTCTCATTAGCTCCGGACAGAGGAAGGAACGCTGATCCCGTATGAGTCGCTCTGGAAGGAAAAAAAACAAGGAAAGCTGCAACTTGGATTCCTATCTCCTGAGGCCTAGTCCGCCGTCTACGCACACCAAGATGGCGTCTAAGACACAGAAGGGAGAAGCCGCACCAGAATACGTAACCCGGCAAGTCCTGGAAACATGCTTTACGGAAATGCAAGACAAGATCTCCCAGACCGTGAAGGAGGCAGTGACATGTGCACTAGCTGACCTCCGGTCCGAAATAACCTCAGTGGCCGCCCGCACAACGGACATTGAAAAGGAGCTGGCCTCTCTTCAAAAGCGCTGTGATGCCTTAGAAGCAGACAACGGTAAGCTCACTGAATCCGTATCAGAAATGCAGAGGGCACAAGAAGATCACGAGAATCGTGACCGCAGGTCAAACTTACGTTTTAGAGGGGTCCCGGATACGGTAAAACCCCCAGACATTAAGCAATATCTTACAGATCTTTGTTCATCTATCTGTCCGGATCTTCCCCAGACAATGTGGCGCTTTGACCGCGCTCATAGAGCAATAGGCCCCAGACCAGCAGGGGCCCCCTTACTGCGGGACATTGTGGCTAGATTTCATTTTTATGAAACAAAAGAAGCAATTACATTTGCAATTAGGAACCGATCTTTTTACACTTTTAATGACCACGATGTCCAAATCTTTGGGGATATTTCTCCAATAACGCTTGCAAAGCGCAGGAAGCTAAAACCTGTAACAACTCTACTAAGGGAAAAAGGAATCACTTACAGATGGGGTTACCCGTTTAAGTTAATTGCAGTTAAAGATGGCACGCACCACGCAATTTCTGACCCGCAAGATGCTCCAGATCTTCTAAAGGGGTTAGGCCTCAAAATGCCTGCAAAATTAAAAATGACTGAGTCTCCCAACACTGGAAACGAGGCTTCATCCCCTACTCCCTCTCAATCACCAGCACGACCATCTACCTGAGGCCCGATAGGGCGAGTTGATATAGTGACACAAGCATGATCCATGAGGGGCTCATGCTTTTTCAAACCAGACCGGGCAGAGGCCGGCTCGGACACTATTCTTTCTTGGGTCTCATGTCTCCCCCACAAGGGTGCGAAGTGGGTCGCACTCTGGCGAGGCACAAAGTTTGCCACGCAGTTATATTTTTCTATGTTTCACTTGTATTATGTGTTCTAAGCAAACCCAAGCTTCCATCCGCAGGTTACCCCACAAAATACAAGATACATAAGGTTCATTTGCATAAGGTTGGGGACTCCTCTCCCCATGGTGTTTCTCTTAAGGTGGCCATACACTGGCCCGATTCCCGGCCGTTTCGACAGCAGATTCGATCCTGGGATCGAATCTGCTGCCAATCGTTCGCGGTAAACGCCGCCGACGATCCGATTTCCTCCCGAAATCGGATCGGTCCGTCGATCGCGCCGTGCGGGAAATTACCCTCGATCGCCCGCGGGTAAAGTGCGCGTCGCTAGCGGCGGCCGATCCGATGAAAAATACATTACCTGATGCGGGCTCCTGGGCGTCTTCTCTGCATCTTCTCAGCGCTGCACCCGCTCCATCCCGGCGCTTCCTGGGTCACTGCAGTGACCCAGGAAGTTCAAATAGAGGGCGCTCTATTTGAACTTCCTGGTCACGGAGTGACACAGGAAGCGCCGGGATGGAGCGGGTGCAGCACTGAGAAGATGCCGAGAAGACGCCCGGGAGCCCGCATCAGGTAATGTATACGGGGGGGGGGGGACAGGCGGCAGGAGCAGCTGAACAGATTGTGATCGGTTTCAGGCTGAAATCGATTCACAATCTGTTTGCAGTAAAGGCAGCCATACGATCCCTATCTGATCAGATTCGATCAGATAGGGATCTGTCAGCTGGTCGATCTGATGGCACATCGACCAGTGTATGGCTGCCTTTATTCTTAAAATTCTTCCTCCTCTTTTCCTTTCTTCTTTTTCCACTAAACTTTTCTTTTTCTTCTCCTCATGCCAGCCGAGGAAAAATGGGTTACTTATTGTCCTCTTTAGATCTCTCAACATACGCTCCTTAGGATCCAAGCAAACTCCCCCTTATTAATATGGTGAAATTTCTCACATTAAATACAAAAGGATTAAATTCCATACGCAAAAGATATTTAGCACTAAAAGATCTAGAACGCTCTAATGCAGATTTTGTGTTTTTACAGGAAACTAGATTTTCATCCACAAAACCTGGATATTTAAAAAGTAAAACATATCCCACTCTGCATTTAGCTAGCGCTCCTATTAAAAAAGCGGGTGTGGCAATACTAATTCATCATAAATGCCCCTTCATAATATCCAAAACGCACAGTGATCCCAAGGGGTGTTATTTGATTATTCAGGGCTCGCTACACGGCATAAATATGACACTTGTATCTGTTTACGCTCCAAATGACCACCAGCTACAATTCATTGAGAAAGTATTCCAGAAAATTGAAAACCTGGGTTGTAGTAATGTAATCATTGGGGGAGACTTCAATTTAATCTCCTCACCAACAAGAGATAGAAAATCAGAAACGATCCCAATTTCGTTCCCAAACATTTGTGCTACCTCTAAAAAGTTTAGACTCCTGATGAAACAATTCAGTTACTTGGACGCCTGGAGAGTTCTGCATCCTATGGAATTAGACTACACCTTTTATTCACATTCCTCAAAATCCTATTCTAGAATAGATCATTTTTGTGTCTCCCCATCCCTATTAGCTAATCTCACCGATTCTTCAATCGGACCAATAATCTGGTCAGACCATGCTCCATTAGAGCTGGTCCTTACCATTACACATGACCCGCGTCTCCCATCAGTATGGAAACTTAATAATAGCCTATTATTAGACGAAGAGGTAGTAATGGATCTGGAAGACAGTCTTCAATTTTTCTTCGAAACAAATGAAGGATCTGTCTCTTCTTTTTCTACAGTCTGGGAGGCACATAAATCCTACATGAGAGGTAAATTAATTAGTTTAGCCAGTAGAAAGAAAAAATTACACCAAAAAACATTAAATGACTTATTAGATAAATTGACGGAACTAGAGGAACAGCATAAAAGGCACCCAATTCCACAAATCTACTCTCAAATTGAATCTATACGCAAATCACTAGCCGACCTACAATACTCCTGGGTAGAGAAATCTCTGCTCTTCACGAGACAATTATTTTATGAAAAGGGAAATAAAGCTCACACGATTTTAGCTAAAAAAACTCAGGGAAATTAAATCCAGAAATACAGTATTCGCATTAAAAGACAAGAGAGGCTCCATCCAATACGATCTAAGAAAAATCGCTAACCTTTTTAAGGAATATTTTTCTTCCATCTATAATCTGCACAAAGATACCCATTTAAGCGGTCCAAAAGGCAAGGATATATCTTCCTATTTACAATCGACTAAACTCTCTAAAATATCAAACACACAACTAGAAATCTTAAACCAGGAGATCGAGGCTGAAGAAATCATAACAGTATTAAAATCCCTACAACCACATAAGGCTCCAGGCCCGGACGGCTATACAATAGCCTACTATAAAAAATTCAGAGATCTATTGATCCCTAAACTATTGACACTATATAACAACTTTTTAGGAGAGGAACCTATACCCTCAACCTTGCTACAGTCCCATATGGTACTGATCCCCAAACCTAACAAAGACCCTTTGGAGGTCACAAATTACAGACCCATTTCTCTCTTAAATAATGATTTAAAGATATTTACAAAAATTCTAGCAAACAGACTCTCACCAATAATGCCTTACTTGGTAAATGCCGATCAAGTCGGGTTTATAACAGGAAGATATGCAGGGGACAATATACGTAGAGCAATAAATTTGGTAGATTATATAAACACTAAAAAAATTCCCTCCATATTCCTCAGTTTGGACGCGGAAAAAGCATTTGATAGGCTTAACTGGAAATTTATGCAAAAATCTTTAGAATTCATGGGCATCTCGGGTACATTTCTCTCAGTAATCCAAAAATTATACACTAACCCTAAAGTTGCGCTTAAAATCCCATACACAAACCCAAACGATTACTTCTCTATTTCAAATGGTACAAGACAGGGTTGTCCCTTGTCCCCTCTTTTGTTTGCCCTCTCTATCGAGCCACTGGCATCAAAGATAAGAGACAACCCTGATATAACAGGATTCAGAATTGGAAGATCAGAATTTAAAATCTCATTGTTTGCAGACGATGTTCTTCTATCGCTCACCAATCCCCTTATATCTCTACCCAATTTACATGCAGAACTCTCCAGGTACGGGTTAGTGTCAGGATATAAGGTTAATGACAACAAATCAGAAATACTTCCCTTTCACTTACCCACAACTACAATAAATTCTTTGAAATCGTGTTTTTCTTATAAATGGCAGACTAATATGCTTAAGTACCTGGGTATACAGATCCCTAGCAGCACTTCCCAACTGATACATTATAATCTCACTCCTATTATTTCCAGGATAATGTCTGATCTACGGAATTGGCAGAACTACCATATCTCATGGTTCGGTCGTAATGGCGGCCTTTAAAATGAACTCTCTCCCAAAACTGAATTATGTCTTTTCGGCTATACCAATCTGGATTCCCAGGTCCTTTTTGATCCCAATACAACGAACCATGTTCCGTTTTATATGGCACGGCCATCCCCCCCGCATTGCCAGGTCAGTATTAACCCTTCAGAGACATGCTGGGGGATTGTCAGTCCCAAATTTATATAACTACTATATTGCAGGTCAAATTAGGCAGATGTTAGCCTGGGGTGAAAGGGGCCCACACGCAAGATGGGCACAAATAGAATTTCATTTAACTCAACCTTACCATCCCAGTGCCTTACTTTGGGTGATGGAAGGTAAGCACAAAAAACCTGAAAATTATCACATATTATCCTCAATTACCTCTAACTTACGGTTATGGCGCTCTCTTAAAAGAAAGTTAACAATCTTTAGCACGCCATCCAGTTTCACTCCTATTTTTGGTAACCCTGAATTTCCTTTAGGCCTAAACCCCCTAAATTTCCCCATTTGGCATTCTATAGGAATCAGATTCATCAGAGACCTGGTTAATCCACTGACTGGAAAACTATACTCATTTGAGACATTAAAGGAGCGGATAGGGCTTCAGGACACTCATTACCTACAGTTCCTACAAATCAGACACTTCATAAGCTCTAATTCACCCTCAATGGAATTCTACAGGAAAAATGATTTTGAAGCAATATGGGACGGGGGCCCCATGCAAAAGGGCCTTATTTCTTCATTGTACACCTGGTTAAACGACCCAGTCAGATACAAACCAGACTTTACCCACAAATATATGCGTTACTGGGACCTAGAATTACAAACTACCACTTCAATGGAATCCTGGTCCAAAATATGGCAAAATGCAGCAAAAACCTCTATATGTGTTTACACTAAAGAGAACATTTATAAAATCTTGATGATGTGGTACAAGACCCCAGAGCGGATACATAAATGGAATCCAACAGTCCCCTCAGATTGCCGGAGAAACTGTGGCAATACTGGAACGCTTTATCATAATGATGTGGAGTTGTCCAAAAATTCAATCCTACTGGGCGGAGGTAATAGCCTACATCAAAAGATATACGGACATAGAAATCCAACCGGACCCATGGATATGTCTTCTAGCCAAGCCTATACCAAAAATGAAGAACCCGTCGCAAAAACTGATCAACCATTTCCTATCAGCAGCTCGTTGTTTGATTTCTAAGCATTGGAAAGATTCTAAGCCCCCCACCATGACGGAACTCCATAACAGATTAAAATATATCTACAACATAGAACACTTGACAGCTAGACTCCAGGATAACTTGCATGTCTTTGAAAAAATTTGGGGCTCAATTGTTCTGTAACAAAATGATCATGATGCAATACGAACGGATACATGAGGACCCTTCCGGGGCTGGCAACCCATTCTCTCTCCTCCCTCTTCTCCTCTCTCTCCTCTAACTATTTTCCTATTCTCATCTATTCTTACTTCTCTTCTCTCTTATACAAGTAAGGTTCTTATAGTGGCTTTCCATTATTACTTCTGCCAAAACCTGGCTATGAGAAGGCACTATTAGCCCAACAGGTCTGACAGAACCATACCGCTAGAACCAGTCGGATATTGTGGTGTTTAATCTACAAAGCTGTAAACATATAGCCTGTCACATAAGATGACCGTGTATATTGTTAATATTCTGACAACCTACCTTATATGTTGTGGTCACTATTGTAAATTATTCTTGCGTGCCAGATACATGCAAGTACGCATAGATTTTGTTCTATTTTACACTGGTATTAGCTTAAAGTTGTATTTCTGCACAATTTACTTCAATAAAAAATTTTAAATAAAAAAAAATATTCACGTTATAATAGGGATTACCTCGGATACTACAAATAAACAAAAATCCCCCCAAAAATATAAAAAGAAAAAAACGTGACCATGCGCAATAACAAAATAAACACAAAATACGTGTATTTACGATGGAACGAAAACTACGCATGCGTTACATAAAGAAAAAAAAAAAAAAACACATTACTGAGCATGTGCAACACATTCATTGCTAAAACACACAGCATGCAGCACTTTCAAATAACACTACATGTTACACACAAACGCAACGTGTGCACTGTGAATGTCGCACAGACTTAGTATTACTGTGCATTAGTCTGCGTTGAAACATTTTCTTGCACTGTGAAAGAGGCCTAAAGGAAACCTGGGACTTTAAGCGACAAAAAAGTCCAAACCTCCATGACCCCTCCGCTGGCGGCCAGGACCATTTTCATCTTTGTGGCCGTGCTCCCATTCATAAACAAGTGTAGCAACACTGCACAGGTGCTCTGACGGCCTGAGCCTGTACAGTGGCATGGAGGCGCTCGTGTATGGGCCGGCTTGTGTCTGCCCAGTGCGTCTGTGTTCATATACTGATGGAACAAGCCTTTGTTGAACAGGTTTAGGGCCCATTCACACTAGAGTGTTTTGCCGGCGATTTCGGCGCTAGTGCAATAATACCCTATGGGCCCAATCTTACTTGCGCGATTTGCTTTAATTGCCCGCGATTAACGCAAATCGCCAAATGCAAACGTGTAGTCTGCACCATTTTCAGGTGATTTCCTGGCGATCGCGTTTAGTGCTATAGAAGCGCTAATCGCGATCGCGGAAATATCGCTGCAGTGTCCAGTGATTTTTCTGCGTTAGTCGCAGAAGAATCACTCCTGCAAAATGGCGGCGGTAATCGCTGGCGTTTTGCGCTTTTAGGTGAATGGGGCCTAGGAGTGTTCCAGAGCTAGAACAGCAAGCTCGATGTGGATGAGGGGAGCTTCTAGATTATCCAAGAAGCTTCCGTCTACTGAGGTAGACTTTAAGGGAACATGTCTGTTATGAGATGACAAACAGAAATGTTTTTTTTTTTTGTAGTACAGTGGGGAAGTGAGAATTGTCTATCAAGTTTATTCTTTCTGTCTGTGTCACTATTTGGGAGAATTGTCCCAAAAATCCGGAAGCGTGGGAAAATATATACTGTATAAAGGGAGCATACCGTAGATGGAGAGCATTTGTAACCTTTCCTTACTGTATCAGAAACAGTAGTACAGTAAATGTTTCGTGTGGTCGTCTGTTTTCTTTTTAACTGTATGTAATATCTGTGTCAGTGCAGTTATACTTTACAAGTGTTGACACCGCTAAGAGTTTCATTGCTCATCAACCTGCCTGGCGGTAAGCCCGAGCTGAGCTCGGGCTATGCCGCGCAGGGGGAGATCTCAGCCCCTGGTGGGGCGATTTTTATGCTGTGAATTGCTGTGCGCGCAGCCAGCACTTTGCTAGCCGCGCGCACAGCTTGATCGCCGCCGCTCTGCACGCAGCGGCGAAAGAGGGCCCCCCCCCCCCCCCGCCAGAGCCCTACGCTGCCCGGACCAATGAGTTCCGGGCAGCGCTATGGGCTGTATCGGAGGTGTCTGACGTCAGGACGTCGGCTGACGTCCATGACGTCATCCCGATCGTCGCCATGGCGACAGGAGAAGCCAAACAGGGGAACGCGTTATATACGCGTTCCCCTGTTTGCTATAGATGCCGGCGACGATCGCACTAGAGGGACACATGCGCCCTCTAGTGGTGTTTCATGTAGCTACCACTCTGGTAGTTTTACATGAAACAAACAAAAAAAAAAAATTAAAAAAAAAAGGTTTTTTGCCAATTTGGCAAAAAAAATTAACCGCCAGGGAGGTTAAGGAGTACTTGAGGTCAAAATGACATTGGCCTTAATTCACTAAGATCATGCTGGAGATAATAAGGCAAGAGAAAACTTACCTCCACATGTTGAGAGAGTTATCTTATCTCTTCATTCCTTAAGTTACCTCCTCTGTAGTTAATTTACCTCCTCTGTAGTTATTTTCACTCGCAGTTAATTAACAGCCTGTCTTTAACTCTGGAGTTATTTTAAGGATTGGAGAGTTAACTTAAAGACAGAAGAGTTAACTTTAGGTTTGCCTGAGGTAAAATGTTTCCTGAATACTACATGCCTCATCACCATGGTAACAACTCTAGAAACGTTATTAAAGACAGGAGATAAGCTTAGTGAATTGAGGCCATTGTCTGTCATGACAGGCTCTGTCTAAATGATGGAGCATTGGGGGGGTTCGCAGTGTAAATACTAACTTGTACTGATTTTTTTTAATGGCCCACCAATAGAGATGTCGCAAACCCGCAGATTTTGGTTCGCGAACTGCGAATGCGAACTTCCGCAAAAGTTTGCGAACATCGCGAATCACAATAGACTTCAATGGGCAGGCGAACTTTCAAAACTACAAACACTAATTCTGGCCACAAAAGTGATGGATAAGATGTTTCAAGGGGTCTAACACCTTGAGGGGGGCATGGCAGAGTGGGACACACGCCAAAAGTCCCTGGGAAAATTACGGATTTGGCGAAGAGCAGCGTTATAATCCCTAAAGGGCAGAAATCATATTGCATTCCTAAATTGGAGGCCTAAAGACAACATCTTGCGTGTGTATACATCAATCAGGTAGTGTAATTAGTGTACTGCTTCACACTGACAGACCAAACTCACTGTGTGATGCACCGCAAACAGCTGTTTGTGTAGTGACGGCCTGGCTGGACTGGTGCGCACCATGGCGAGAGTGCAGGCGATGGCGGTTTTCAAGCCCATATGGTTTGGCTGAGGTAGGTCAATGACGGAACAACAGTGACTGAGTGTCCAGCTGATCGAATTTGGTCTGTCCACAATGAAGCAACGACCTTATTATCTTCTTGGGTCAGGTGTACCCCCTAACACACTCATTTAGCCGGACGAAAGCCCCTTCAAGGCAAGGTAACGATCATGAAGGGGAATTGACACATGTACATGCCATTTGTTTTGTTGTTGCAGCCGCAGTGCAGCCAGAAAAATTAGGCAGGCATGTATACGCACCAGAAAAAATATTATAGCGGCTGCAGCAGCCTTAGAAATTCAGGAATCCACCTGGAGTCCTGGACCTTGTTAGTGGTGACGGAGAAGGCAGTCAAGCAGCCTGCAGCAGGCAGAGATGGTGTGTGGGGACCGACTTAGTCTTGGGGCAGGCAGTCACACGGCATGCAGGCAGAGATGCTGTGTGTGGGGACTGACTTAGTCTTCGGGCAGGCCTGACTGTGCTTTGCAGATCAGGCATCCGTGGTCAGATGGACTCTTGACCCAACCCTATGGCCTTGATTCATGAAAGTGTTTGCGGGTAATGAAATCCGTGCCGGGAAAACTCCGCGCACGGTATTTCACACTTTTGGGTGGTCATTCATAAAATTTTGTCAGTTGCGATAACAGAGCGGAGATCTCCCGCTCTAGGCTGGCGGAAGGCATGCGGAAACGTAGGAAGCTGCCGGAGTCCATCCGTGCACTCCTCTCAGTGCTGCTGCTTGGGAGGTCTGTCCCATTCACTTGCACGTGTTCCGCATGGTTATCGCTACATCCCGAGGTAGCGGTAATCCCCGGCCGCATCCCGCTTGCGGTAATTTTTATGAATGGGCATTTTGATACTTTTATTAACATATACATTTCTCGCTCTGCTCACGAATGTCGGCTTTTCATGCGGAAAAAGCCTTTATGAATACACATTTTGCTAAGTTGTTGGTAAAGTCATCTGCTTTCAGCATTCCCGCATGCGGGAATGCTTTATGAATCGAGGCCTATGTGCCAGAGATGACACCACTTGCCTTTCAACATCACGGTCCAGTTTGGGTATCGCCTTTTTTGAGAAATAATTGCGGCCTGGTATGTTCCACTGCGGTTTGTGGCTTTGCTTTTGTGCGCTGCATTTCCTCAGGTGGTCATCCCATTGCAGTTTGTGCTTTTTCATCATGTGCCTTCGTAAGGTAGTTGTCCCTACGCGGGTCTTGGTCTTTCCAATTTTCAGTGACAGAGAGTACAGATGGCATTGCTCTCATCTGAGGCAGACACACAAAAAAATGTCCACACCGCTGAGCCCTGGGATGATGGCACTTTGGTGATGGCTGCCGACGGAGTGTTAAGTGGGGTGCCAGAATCAGAGCAGGAGGAGGAAGATATGTCACGCTTCCGTGCGGAAGCTGAGGAAGATGAGGTGTTCTGTGTTAAATAGTCAACTACGTCCTGACAATATTGGGGGTTGATGGCACGTGCCTTCTTCTGAACACTGTACTTTGGTCGAGAGCCGCAAATAACGACAGCACAACCCTGAACCGACCTGCCGGGTGTCCTGCCTCTGCCTGTTGTTTTGTCCATATTGGGGGGATGAAGTGAAAGGTATGCACTGACTTGACTAATACAATGTGCAGTCACACAGGTGCAGTGAAATGTATGCAGTGACTGCTATATAAAACAGCATGCGGTCACACGGGTGCAGTGAAAGGTATGCATTATAATACAATGTGCAGCAGTCACACTAGGCACTGAATGTGCTGGGCCTGGCGCAGTATGTGCTGGGCCTGGCGCAGTATAGCAATTAGCAAGAACCAGATGTGACCGACAGGGCTGTATATGTAGTGTCAGTGGGCCACACACACAAAAAAAAAAACACACTTCACAAGAACATTAGCTCTCAAAAGAGCTGTTTTGGTGGTGCTTTTCAGCAACAATTATCAGCAAGGAGCAAGCTAACAAGCGCCTAACTAAGCTTTCCCTATCTCTGTTGCAACCTCTCTCTCTTTTCTCACTAAAACAGCAGCACACAGAGCGAAAACATGGCTGACGCTGCTGCCTTATATAAGGGGGTTGGGACCTCCAGAAAGGAGTGCAGCCTGATTGGTTGCCATATGTCTGCTGACTGTGATGTAGAGGGTCAAAGTTTAGCCCAATGATGTAGTATAGGGGGCGGGTCGAACCCACATAAAGTTTGCGATCCGATGCGAACGCGTATTGTTCGTGTGAATACGCTTGCGTGCAAACCGTTTGGGACATATCTACCCACCAAGGCTCTGGCCACGCAGGTGGAGGTTTCCAACGTCTTCGGGAACATGGTCACTGCAGCACTGCCCAGGAGGGGGCGGAACGTCTCCTGTGCCCTGATGACGTCAGTACAGGTATGTATTTCGCCCTGCGACCCCCCATCAGTCCTGACGGGCTCTGTCATTTTCCCCTTAGGTAGTCTTTAATACTAACTGAACGTTCTTGCATACATTTACAGTTGGGGAGTTGAAGTGGAATGCCAAACAAAAATGAAGCCTCATACAGATGCTGGACAAGAAGCATGTGTCCAGCCTCTCTGGTGTGTCGCCATAAGTTTTAGACTATCTGGGGTGAGCGCACTGTTCCCCTCCTTCACCCAATATGCTTTCTCTACTCTGATGAAGGTTTTTTGTTTGCTTCTTGTTCATGGTTGTGTTGTGAACGGAAGATCCTGTAGACTGTTAGATATAGAAAAAGTCTGTGTGTTCAGCTTGCATTTCTCACAGAAAGTAAATGCTGTGTTTACATTTCAGTCTTTAAAAAGTAACATTATCTTACTTAAGTGACAGTTTGTGTTATCTTATGCTGATGTATTTTATTGCTTTTGTTGCAAAGCTGATAAGTGACTATTTAAGAGGAACTGTACTGAAAATAACTAAATTAATAAAACTGATTATTTATCTTCTGTATGTGAGAGCCTTGCCTGACACTGACAGCTGATTCTGCTCACATGCAGTAACGTGTCTGTACAGTGCTCATTTCCTGCAGTGCCGCCTTTAGGATTGAGCTCGATCCTAATGGGAGATACTGAGGACCCAGGGCCGGTTCTAGACTTTTTGCCTCCTGAGGAAAACTGGTGAGAAACAGCTGCCCCCCCCCCAGTATAATAACCTTCCCCCAGAATAGGTAGCCTAGAGGGGGTAGCAGGCAGGAAGGGGGGCAGAAGGTACAGTGGTGGGTCCCCCGATTTGCTCTCCCCCTCCAGCGACCGTGTTTCCCCTAAAGTAAGACATCCCCTGAGAATAAGCCCTAGCAGGAATACCTAGCATGCTTGAAATATAGGGCAAGTGGACGGCATTACAAGGCCTTGCAGGTCTGACATGTATTGCACATGTATGTGATGGGACAATAAACTTGACACTGATTTCTCCCTCAAGTCTGTGTGCGGACTCCATCATATTCCTCTGTTTAACAGCCTGGGAGCCCAGCACCAGCGAAAACCACACACACACACACTGGAGTGCGGTCTTCTTCATAGGATGCTTGAAATATAAGACGTCCCCGAATGTAAGCCCTAGCAGCAGCCCACATGACACCAGCAAGTCACACTCAATACAAAGCCTGGATACAGGAGAGCAGTAGTATAATGTGAGTTCTACAGTCCTGTATATGTGTCAGGCAATTTGTGTTGTTGTTGGAGCCAGCCCTCCTGATCTCTTGTGATAAGCATCAGTAGCACTTCAACTCTTCCCAGGACACACAGCGTATCCTATCATAGCTCTGGGGAGCCTGACAGAGTTCTCTGCCTGCAATAAATACACTCTTACCCACATGATCAGCAGAATCAATTTCTTGTAAGTGAGAGCCAATATCTGGAAACCACAGGCTCTGTGCATGTTGCTTGTGTTTCAGCAAGGCATGCAGTATATACATTTTGTATAGGAAAACTACCATTGTTTCCCCCAAAAATAAGACATCCTCTGAAAATAAACCCTAGCACATCTTTTGGAGCAAAAATTAATATAAGACACTGTCTTATTTTTGAAGAAACACGGTAGTAAGCACAGCAGCGTAGTAATATCAGGCAGCGGGGGGGAATGACTCACCTCTTCCGCGTTCCAGCGTGCGTTAAACTCGTCCCTTCCTGTAATGCTGTCCACTTACAGTACAGTGGGCGGCATTGCAAGAAGTCGCGAGAGTGGAACGCACGCTGGAACGTGGAAGAGGTGAGTCATCCCTGCCCACTGCCTAATATTACTACGCTGCTGCGCTTAATAGCTGGAGGGGGAGGGCAGAGGGGCAGTCCGATCCCCCTCCCCGCCACTGTGCCCAATACCCCCTTCCTGCCCGCTGCCCCCTCCAGCTCGCCGCCTCCCCACCCCTAGCCAGACGGGTTCGCCCCCCCCCCCCCCGACTTTGCAGCCTGAGGAATTTGCCTCTCCCCGCCTTATGGGTGGCCCAGACCTGTTAGGACCTACTTCCACTGCCTGCGTTTCTGCAGCGTTTGCATTTTAATAAATGCATTCTCATTCACTTGAATAAGAATCACGGCAAAATCGGTGCACTATTTTACCGCAGTTTTGTCACCATACCCATTCAAGTGAAAGAGAATGCGTTTTTCAAAACGCAAACTAAGCGCCTTATGGTGCATGTGTAAGAACCTGAAAATACTAACTTAGATCTGTAGTGAAAGGTAGGCATACACAGTATCAATATTTCCCTTATCAAAAATCAATCAGGACCTATCAATTTTTGTTACTCACTTGCAAGGTACCGTATATCAATTTAGTTTATCCAGATGTCTGGGAGAATATTAAGTGTAATGCCACCAGTTACTAGACCGTATGCAGGAAGCTTTTGTGTATATTATTGTAATATGCTACTCTTGCTTTGTCTTCTCTGCTTTGCTCCAAAGCTACATATCATACTTTCTATTCCCTCTGTTTTGTAAGTGAAAATGAATTTATTTGCTGTCAAAAGGATGTAAATTGTTTTCTTTTGTTATGATTCTGAAGCTGTTTATTATCTCCAATATCAGGAAATAATGAACATATTAAAACAAGTGTGAGATGTGCTACATTATTTACACCATGGAGCCTTAAACTTTGTAAACAAAGGGATGGCTTATTGTTTTTGAGACTGCTTGGAGGTGTTGGACCATGTATACCATGTATGAAATACAGATATTAAAGTAATTTTTTCTCTGATTGCACCTAGGTATACTCTGCCTATTTTTGTTTAATAAAATAAAGCACTCTTTCATGAAATAAACCATGTGCAGTAACCATGTCCCCTACATAAGTGCTGATATGTAAATTACGGTACATAGTGCAGCATGGTGAAAAGCCAAAATAAACGGCACACTTACCATCATTGGACTATTCATAACTGAGCCATGGGACCAAACAATGGCAAAAATACAAGTGTGTAGATCCAGGGTACATGCTACAGCTGCCACACCAATTCAACATGCCTCAAATACCATTGGGCCACAAGCCAGCACCATATGCTAAAAACTTACAAAACATATGGTACTTGCTATACAAGCAATGTTTGACAGGCAAATATCAATGTCATGCAGATATTGCCAATCGTTGGACAGATTGCAATGATATGCATGTAACATCCAGTTTCTCCTTTGCCAATTCCAGTCTCTTGTTATCAGGGGTAATGGTGAGCATACATCAGGCCACTTGGCCGATCGACCATCCAATATGATTATTGGAATTGGATAAAAATCAGTGCCGCCAAGTGCATGCCTGATTGACAATGCGACCAATTTTGGGCCAATTTTGCAGTAATCGGTTGAACATGCTGCAAGATGTAGGGCCGACTTGCTTGATCAGATGCGCGGCTGTAATGGCGAGCGATATTGGGACGAGCGATGAAACCCCCAATGCTGTGCAATGTCAGGTCGTTCCCCCACCCTGTGCCTTGTGCTATACATTACCTGTCTGTGGTCGCCACTTGTCTTCCGCTGCCTCCCGGCGCTGTCCTTTATCTACACACACACGCCCAACCTGGTTGCTATACTACTGCGGGTGCATATGTGACATCACACATGCACCCGCGTTACTCTGGGAACCACGTGGGAAAAGTGTATGGAAGAAGGACGTATAGAGCACTGGGGGGTACATTGCACATAAGGGAGATAGCGTCAGGTTGGTGGGTGTGGCTTCACAAGGCTGATTTCAGATCAGTTTCAGCATGAAATTGATTGGGAGTCGGCCTGCGGTGTGTGGGCAGCTGACAGATCTCTCTCAGATTAGATTGAGTGATTGGTCTCTTGGTCAAATCTGCCCAATCATCGAAAAATGTATGGCTACCTTAATTCCACCCCCCCCCCCCCCCCGCACACAACACGGTAGCCATTCCTAGTGTTACGATGGAGCGCTTCCCTCAGTGCCCACTCACCATAAACTAATAGTATTACCTCTTCTATTCTAATTTGTATCAGCAGAAACAATATATATATATAAAAAAAAACAGGCAGCAAACATGTTTGTGAAATAACATAATTAGGTAGGGTGGGTGTTCCCATAATAGCAGCAAGATAGCATCTCCCAAAATAACACATTTCAGCAGTGATACCCAAATAATATAATAAGGCCTAGTTTCCTCCCAGATAACATAATTTAACAGTAATCTCCAAAATAACATAATTAGGTAGCACATCCACTCTCCTATATCATAATTATGCAATGTCCCCTTACAGCAGTAACCTAATTTCCAGCAAATAATATTATTAGGCAGAGTGCCCCCCAAGCATTGATGTTCATTGGTACTTAAAAAAAAGACACCATACTTTTGATGAAATTTAGGCCTTGTAGTCCCCTGCAGCACCATCACTAATCCTTCTTTGTGTAAACTGACCTGGGACTACAAGAAGACCTTTAGGTGATGTGGCATGGCACATATCAATCTACTACACCACATCACTACATTTGGCTGCCTGACTCAATCTGTGTGAATCTGCAAGGTACTGGCGCTGCTGTTGCGGACCAGTAAAACAAGGTCTTCGAAGCCTGTATGCGGCCTCCAGGTCATAATTTGAGGACTTCTGCTTGAATGTTTGTGTAAGGCCGTGTTTTATGGAACCTGACACACACTTATGGCCTTGGTTTAACAAAAAGCTCCTGAGGTCCCCAGATTTACCAGTAAAAAAGTTCTAGCTACACTTCCACACAAGTGCAGAGGATGCTGTTTGATCACTTAGGGCGTGGATAGAAGTGATCTGTTTAGATTTATTGGAACCCAATTTAATAAAACATTGCCACAAGTGTTTGTAATGTAAATTTTGTTTGTCTTCATGTTTTGTTGTGCGGCTTATGGGCGACATCATTTTGACATTAGCCATAAATGAATATTAGTGTTATCAGTAGAGTTGGTCAACGTTAGCCTTCCAAATCTTAGTCTAAGACAAATCTTATGCCTTCCTTAAAGTGTACCAGAGCTGATAAATTCAAAACATTTTATACATACCCGGGGCTTCCTCCAGCCCCATGCGCTCCGATCGCTCCCGCGCCGCCATCCTCCGCTGCCCGCAGCTTTGGGAACCGGGTCCCCACACTTCCGTCAGTCGGAGCCAGTCTAACATAAGAGAAGTGCGCTGTTTGCGTATGTCTCCAGCAGCCACTGGAGAGATACTTAGAGGGCACACTTCTCCTGCGTAGCTGGCTGCCACTGACATCGGTGACGGGACCTGGTTCCTGAAGCTGTGGGCAGCGGAGGACGACAGCATGGCAGTGATCAGAGCGGATGGGGCTGGAGGAAGCCCCAGTTATGTATAAAATCTTTTTAATTTATCAGCTCTGAGTCCCTTTAAGCTAAGAACCATAAGCCTGATGTAAACGTATGCCTACTTTCACAGTAGCCTAACTTATTGACCCAATATTTATTGGCACCAAACATCATATCCTTATGTCTAAAGCCCTCTAGCACGCATACGTGTGAGTACAGCAGGGTTAAATACTATTCCCCCTCTGAGTCGTAACAACTCGAGTGAGGAGTAACGCGCCCTTCGCAGTATAACATAAAAGCTATGTCGGCGCCTAGTTTTGGTGCTCTGCACTGAGCGTTGTGCACCGAAACCACCTGCTTGTACTAGCACTGCTTTCGCAGTGCTTTTTCTGATTATCAAAGCTTTGCATTAGTGGAACTTTATGGGGAGAGTTCCACAGCAGTGTTTCGATCACTAAGGGATCACAAAAGTGATGCCTGCAGCATTTTGGGTATGATCCCAGAGCTATCGCTCCAGTAATCATGGTGCTTCCTCTGGTGGGCTCCTGGCCTAAGTCATTAAAATCACCTTTCAGTCCACATAAAGGGTTTTAGGGCTTTTTCCTGCTAGTAGTGGTGTGCCATGGTGGACACCAGGGGCGTTTCTAGGGTCCTTGGAGATCGGGGGCACCTGTGGGCACCAGGCGGGGAGTTAGAGGCAAAAATGGGCGTGGTCATGCGGTGAGTGGGCGTGGCCATGGGTGGGGCCAAATGTACATGAACTTAGCAGCGGTGTAAGCTACAGATAATGGGCCTGCCCATCGGAATATTGGATGGAGCCCCCTGTCCTTTATTTGGATAATTTACAATCAGTATAGGCATAGATCAAAGATGTATACGCACATACAATTTTGATTGGTCAATTACTGACCCCCAGTTTTACCACCCCCGTGCAGTAAGTGGGCCAACAGACAATGAATTTTATGAACAGAGCTAAAATTGGCTAATCAAAATGGTATGTGTGTACCAGGCTTTACAGCTAATACTGTACATACTGAAAGTAGCAGGGATCAGCATACAATATAGCTGGTTTACAATCAGTAAAGGCACAGAGTAACACCTTACACTGTACACACTGGAGGTAAATCAGCACACAGTGCAGCAACTAGAGAACAGCGTAT
This sequence comes from Hyperolius riggenbachi, assembly GCF_040937935.1. Taxonomy (NCBI): domain Eukaryota; kingdom Metazoa; phylum Chordata; class Amphibia; order Anura; family Hyperoliidae; genus Hyperolius; species Hyperolius riggenbachi. The sequence continues at coordinate 321,560,780 of NC_090648.1, forward strand.
ACTGTACATACTGTAGGCAGCAGAATTCAGCACACTGCAGCTAGCGTGCCAAAAATATGAGGATCACGTTGTGCGGCGTGCTTATCGCGCCGCACCGAAAAATGGGTGGGCCATGGACCAGAATATAGGTGTGGTAACGGCCGGGTGGAAACAAATTTACATGAACCTAGCAATGGTGGGACATTAGATTATGACAGTGGTGGCGAACCTTTTGGAGGCCGAGTGCCCAAACTGCAACCCAAAAGTCACTTATCTATCGCAAAGTGGCAACCGCAATTTAAACTAAATACTGTACAAACGTTTTAACTCATACATGAACATTATGGAAAATCCAAGTTGAAAATAAACTGTGAAGATAAACAATTTCATCCATCCTACTCCTGAAAAATGTATTCAATTTTTTAGAACCTCCCAGTTTTATTTTCTGTTTTAAAAAGCTAAAAAAGTAGGTTTAATGCTATTGTCTCATATGATAAGGATTCAGCTTTTCCCATAGTCTCGCAGTTAGCAATCATGTGACCCCCAACAAGACAAATTCAGCAATCATGAGGCCTCCAACAAATCATGAGGCCCCCAACAAGAAATTCAGCAATCATGAGGCCCCCAACAAATCATGAGGCCCCCAACAAGACAAATTCAGCAATCTTGAGGCCCCCAACAAATCATAAGGCTCCCAACAAGACAAATTCAGCAGTCATGAGGCACATAAATAGACAGCATTTCACATAAATAGGCAGAATCCCCCCTTAATATGGTAGCCCCCACGTTAGGTAGTGAGTGACAGGGACCCCCAGGTTAGCTAGTGAGTGACAGGCGCCTCCAGTTAGGTAGTGAGTGACAGGGACCCCGATAGTGAGTGCCAGGGAGCCCCTTCAGGTAGTGAGTGAGTGCCAGGGAGCCCCTTTAGGCAGTGAGTGAGTGCCAGTGAGCCCCTTTAGGCAGTGAGTGAGTGCCAGGGAGCCCCTTCAGGCAGTGAGTGAGTGCCAGGGAGCCCCTTCAGGCAGTGAGTGAGTGCCAGGGAGCCCCTTCAGGCAGTGAGTGAGTGCCAGGGAGCCCCTTCAGGCAGTGAGTGAGTGCCAGGGAGCCCCTTCAGGTAGTGAGTGAGTGCCAGGGAGCCCCTTTAGGGAGTGAGTGAGTGACAGGAAGGGCCTTTAGGGAGTGAGTGACAGGGAGGCCCTTTAGGGAGTCAGTGAGTGCCAGGGAGCCCCTTTAGGGAGTGAGTGCCAGGGGGAGCCCCTTTAGGGAGTGAGTGAGTGCCAGGGAGCCCCTTTAGGGAGTGAGTGAGTGCCAGGGAGCCCCTTTAGGGAGTGAGTGAGTGCCAGGGAGCCCCTTTAGGGAGTGAGTGAGTGCCAGGGGGAGCTCCTTTAGGGAGTGAGTGAGTGCCAGAGAGCCGCTTTAGGGAGTGAGTGCCAGGGGGAGCCCCTTTAGGGAGTGAGTGCCAGGGAGCCCCTTTAGGGAGTGAGTGAGTGCCAGGGAGCCCCTTTAGGGAGTGAGTGAGTGCCAGGGAGCCCCTTTAGGGAGTGAGTGAGTGCCAGGGAGCCCCTTTAGGGAGTGAGTGAGTGCCAGGGAGCCCCTTTAGGGAGTGAGTGAGTACCAGGGGGAGCCCCTTTAGGGAGTGAGTGAGTGCCAGGGGGAGCCCCTTTAGGGAGTGAGTGAGTGCCAGGGGGAGCCCCTTTAGGGAGTGAGTGCCAGGGAGCCCCTTTAGGGAGTTAGTGAGTGCCAGGGAGCCCCTTTAGGGAGTGAGTGAGTGCCAGGGAGCCCCTTTAGGGAGTGAGTGAGTGCCAGGGAGCCCCTTTAGGGAGTGAGTGAGTGCCAGGGAGGCCCCCCCGCCGCCGCTCCCCCTACCCCCCTTACCTTGTAGCAGACCTCAGGATCAGCGGCGACCCGACTAGTAAGAGCGGGCGCTGGACGCACCCGCTCGATATGCGGAAGTGATGTCACTTCCGCATATCAGTGCGGGCGCTGGGTCCTAGCGCCCGCACGATTGGTCGCCGGCTCGCCGCCTGATCCTGAGGTCTGAGTGACGCGGCGGCGGCGGCTGGAGGGAGCCGCTGCCAGAGAGGGCCGGGCGGAGATCCATGGCACCCCAGGATAGATTGGGGGCACGTGCCCCCCCAAAACAGGGCTAGCGACGCCCCTGGTGGACACCAGTGCTGCTCACAATGGTGTAAAGACAAATGAAGTGAGAGGGATATGGAGGCTGCCATATTTATTTCCTTTTAAGCAATACCAGTTGCCTGGCTATCCTGCTGATCCTCTGCCTCTAATCCTTTCAGCCTCAGCCCCTGAACAAGCATGCAGCAGATCAGGTGTTTCTGATATTATTGTCAGATGTGACAAGATTAGCTGCATGCTTGTTTCTGGTGTGATTCGGGCACTATTGCAGCCAAAGTGACCAGCAGGGCTGACAGGCAACTGGTATTGTTTAAAAGGAAATAAATATGGCAGCCTCCATATTTCAGTATTATCCTTTTTATTCCAGTTGTCCTTTAATGCTGCTTGTCTGCTTTAGCACACAATTAGAAATGCAGATTAGGCATTCTGTCTCCATTAGTTGCTAGCTTGCTTCAGATACGTGACTCATATAGTACTAAAGTCAAATGATCATCATTGCAGCCAGCCGTCTGGTAATTTTGAGCGGGTAAAGTTGGCAGCTGTCATGTTACATTTAGTTCAAAATCCCATTAATATATTTTCTCACTTGCTGCCCTGAAGACACCACAGGAGGTGAGGAGAAACGTCTACACTGATGATAGTTCAAAGCTGCTGCCCATCAGTGTGGTCAAGTTGAAGAAACATCCCGTTGTCTGTCTCTGACCTCCTCTCTACTGGTATATTTTCCCTTCTGCTTTGGAGTTGCCACCCAATGAGATATTATTGGTGCTCAGTAGCTACCAGCAAATAGTAGGGGCTAAAATCCATAAAAACTTAGAGGTCAGAATGGCCGTAGATCGGTGGCCCATAGTTTTGCTACGCTGCAGTTTTACTGATTTTTTTTTTTATCTATTTCATGCTGAAACACTGATCACAAGAAAAAATCAATATTCTGTGTGTGGTAGGTGTCAATCTTTCTGAATAGATTTAGATTAGAGAGGGATTAATCATTTGACACTTTGATTATCATCAGTCCATGTGTGTATTATTATTCCACAGTCACAGTTCTGACCTTTATGCCGAGAATACACGGGTCGCCGGATCGACCCCAGCCAGGTCCCCGTCGCGTCCCCGCTCGTCCGCGCGGATCAATTACCGCTCGCCCCCGTCGGGGCTTACTTATCAGCGCTCGATTCCCTTTCATTGTCCGCATGCGGGAATCGAGCGGGCAGGTGTCGAGCGGCTTGATCGGGCCAACTGAATATTATCAGCTGGCCGGATCAGCTGGTTGATACATGGTACAGAAACCCGTACCGTGTATCCCCAGCATTACGTGCATACTCCCTACCCACACCAGAGTTTAGGTAGTTAGGTTGAAACAAAACAGGGCCATTTCTAGAAGAGAAAGAGTAGGCAGACACCAGGGTCATCATCTTTTGATGGGGCAGAAGGCAACTAGTGATGTAGTGCCAGTGCCTTTGAAGCAAAAAAGGTTCCTGACTAGCGTTCTGGCGTGTCAGGCTAACCCACTATGCTGTTTAGCGGAGTGTTCCCCTCCCCACCAAAGCTGCTAGCACAAATTCTAACATGTTCTTGCCTTAATGCCTTTGGCTGTTATGCAAAGAAGAATAAACACTGATCACAAGAAAAATACTGACTGCAATAGTAGCTGGGTGGGTAACTACAGCAGTTAAGCAGAAACAAAAATGGGCTGAGCAAAATTCTGGGTGATCTCAAAATGTATCAGGTATCTCCTGAGGAGTGATGTTGTGTACTTCCTGTGGAGTGATGTGTTGTACCTTAGCACGTAGCACATTTATTCTCTTAGTAAACCTATTTGAAGAGACCTCTCCTAATGGTTCCCTGTATTTATAAATATAATTTTCATTGCTATGTACATTGTGCCAAGTTCAGTTGTGTGTTATCTGCATTTCTGTGCATCAACTGTATATATCTTCTGTCTGTGGCCACAATAGATGGTGTCATTATATCAATTATTAATACAAAATAATGGGTCAGATTTACTAGACTTCACTGTGCACTGATAGTGCACATAAACTTTAGCAGGCATTACACAAATTATATAAGGCACAGTATGCAAACAGCGTAACATGTGTTATGCACTTAATGTATAAGATGCACCTATTATATGCATTATTGGCTGCCAGGTCAGCCAGCCAGTAACACAAGTAATTGGTTTAATGTATACGACGTGACCATAGCCCAATCAATTCCAGTTACACTATTTTCTTAACACCTGCTAAGCTTTACATGAAAAACACTGAATCGGCTCTGACCTGGCCTATTAGGCCCGGTTCATGCTTGCGTTAGAGTGGCAAATGGATCCGTGAAAATGGATCTGATCACCCGTTGATGGGATCAGTTTTTACTCTTACTAGTGTAAAGAGACGTTGCGTTTTCTCATTGCCCCCAATGCAGCGCTTCAGCTTCCGTTTCACTGGGCTCAGCAGTCCATGAAAATTCACACTACTGCAGGCAACTAGCTCAGCAGGGCTGCCAGGCAACAGGTATTGATAAACAGGGAAATCAATATGTCAGCCTCCATACACCCCTCACTACAGTTCTCCTTTAAGGTTCCCTTTAAACTTAACGTGTGCTGTGAGTCCACAGTAAAGTTTAGTTAATTTGGTTCAATGTAGCTTGGTTTTAGCGATATTGGTAAGCATGCACTAACTTGTTTTAGTATTGAAAACGTATTTCCTACAATGTTAAATTGTTTTTCAAATAAGGGAATAAAATAAACAAAAAAAAAAGCCCTTGGATTGTTAGAAACAGCTGCAATATACAGAGTATTGCTGTAACGTCAGACAGAGAGAGGGTTGAGCAATATCTGCAAATTGCATGCCTGAAGCTGTGTTACGTCTGTGTTTTTCTAGCTGCGTTTAGGTTTTTTTTTCCAGGTAAGAACTAATAAAGTCAGTGTTCCTTATCCGTTCCCCACCCAGAAATAACACAGCAGACTATTGTCATAACATGTCCATGGCAGAATGGGTTTTGACATACGATACTGTAGATATATTTAGTACCTAGGTTACAGTGGTTTCAGAAAAATATTTAGTCAAAAGGACCTGTGTATCTGGATCTACATGGAATTTATCTCTCATTGTATTGACTCTACATTGAATCAATGTTACATTGCTGTACCTGACACATAATATATTTAATTTTCAATGTTAATTGATATGTCAGCTTGCTGACCCTGTGTTTAGGTCCATAACGATACTGTTTTTTCTGTCAATGTTCATGCATAAAATCAATAAATTGATTTGTTAATTTTTATTTTTTTAAAAAATAGCAGATCTGTTTTAGCCAATGACAAATTTGTATTATTATTGATTTATAAAGCGCCAACATATTCTCTGGTGCTGTAGGAATCTGTTTCCAAAATGATACCTATGTGTGGTGTTGGCTTGTCTTAAATTAATAGTACGGTACTTTTTTATTTCAGTTCTAAAAAAATAATTTCTTGAATTACAGTAAGAATATCATACAATTTAGATGGCGTTTTTCACCAAGAAACATTTACAAAGGGCGTTATGTGAAAGAAAGTGTCTACAGTTAGCACATAGAGCGATCCATTTTTCCCTGATCAATGATTGAACTGTTATAAGAGACAACATACATAATAAGGTTATGTGTTCTAAACTGTACAGTATCTGCAACTTTAGCTATCAATAGAGAATGAATCCTGAGTCTGCTCACACTACTATATCAACTGTACCATGGGGCAACATGCAGTGCTGGGTTCCCGGTTCGAATCCTAGCCAGGGCACTATCTGCATGAAGTTTGTATGTTCTCCCCGTATCTGTTTGGGTTTCCTCTGGGCACGGTTTTCTCCCATGCCCCAAAAATATACAGATAAGTTAATTGGCTTCCCCCAAAAATTGTCCCTAGACTACGATACATATGCTACACGATACATACATACACATGACTATGGTAGGGATTAGATTGTGAGCCCCTCTGAGGGGACAGTTAATTGACAAGACAGTATACTTTGTACAGTGCTGCGGAATCTGAAAGCACTATATAAATACTAAATAATAATAACTGTACCTGCACAGCCACTCTAATCCCCGGTTTTCAAACACTACCAATCGGGACTTTATGGGCGAACACAGTGAATCCAGTGCAGGAGACTTGGGCGCAGCCAGCGCCACCATAAGCCGTAATAAGAATTACCACTATAGCAGCGCAAAGGGAGTAAATTCGGCGCCGTCAGAAGATGGAGCTGAAGTTACTTTTAAAACACAGTAATTTGGCTTCCAGCAATTGCTGGAATCCGAATTATTTCATTCCCCACCATCCATGGCGGCCTGGAGGGGGAATAGTATTTAACACGGCCAGGACTTGTACAGAAGCAGCATCAGCCATATGCCGGTTGTATCCTGTGCCCAAGTTTCTCTCGCCGATTTCTCTCATGCGTCTTTAAGGGACCCTGTAGTGGGTCACTGCAGCCTCTTTGGCAGTAAGCATGGGCACATTGCATGCTTGTTGGAGCCCTGGTGAGTTTCCAAAGTACAATCATGATCTAAACTCCACTACCAAATCCCTTCCCAATCACATCTGGCCTCCGTATTGGTGCAAAGGCCAGGTTATGATATCAGCAAGTACCTGGAAGGGTGGGACCACTGTGAGAGGGGCGTGGCTGGGGCAGGAGAAGGTGTTCCTGGGCTTTTGAACCATAAAGTCCAACCAAACATTGGGCTCAGTAATTTTCTACAGGATTGCTTTAATTCACTCTTCTATTCACAGCTGAAGTGCAAGCAAGTTTGGGATACATGGTATCTGACACTTAACCCTTCCTCAGTCTTTAAGGCTGTGTCACTCTGGGGGCGATTGCACTGTGCTTGCCAATCGGTGGCGCAAGCACATAGCCACCATCTTGGATGTTATTAACTGCAGCAATCACCTTGTCCATACGTCCTATGTTCAAAGTAATACGCACCCCATGCCAAAAACATTTACAGCTTTGGTGTGCCAAGTCTCCACTGTTCAAAATCTGATAAGAGTCTTGGCTGCCATGTGTTTTTATACACATAAAGAGTAGATATGGTCAATGCGAATAATTCAGGCCTCAATGCAAATTGTATGTAGCTTGGAATTATCAGAATCAACACGAAGGCCATTTGTTTGGATCTATTTTGTGTGTGATTTCCATGCAAGTTGGGATTGTTTGCATCTGCTTATCTTCTCTAGCTTTAAGGTCATATCAGTGACATCATTAACCATAGATGGACATGTTTTATAATAGAATATGGTGTTGCTGAAGGAAACCGCCCATATGGTTTAGCATACATGGCTGGGAGCCACGTTAGTTTTGTAGCTTGATTGCCTAAAAGATACACAGGGTATTAAAGGTATAAAAGATGCATTTGTTTAAGTACATTCATTTAGTAATCCCCCTAATCTTCAAAGATCCCGATGCACCTGCTCACCATGCACGCTCCCCCATTAGCCCCACCCAGTTGCAATTTGCGCGCACAGCACTGCGTCCACAGCATGCATATTACAACAACTGCTTTTTAGATATATAGATTGCAGTAGTCCTGTATCCAATCACTGCAGTCATAAAGTACTGCCAGTTGTATCATTCTCAGAGCAGAGAGGCACTACGTTAACATGGGATGCCACAGCTCAGACGGACAGTGTGGGATCTACCCAGAAGTACTTTGCAATCTACTGGTAGATCATGATTTAGGAAATATGCACTTTTGGTGTATGACCAGCTTAAGCCAGGAGCATGTGATTTCTAGCATGTCTCGGGTTTTACCCCTTGGTGTCTGTGCACATCTCACTCTACAAATCCAGTATCATGTCACTACAGCAATTTTACCAAAATGACAGTACTTAAAGAGACTCAGAGATGAAAAACTAAGAAGAATCGATACTTACCTGGGGCTTCCTCCAGCCCCATAAACACGGATGAGTCCTTCGCTGTCCTCTCGCAGTCTGCCGTTCAGCCGCGATCAGCCCCGGTAACTTGCTCAGTCATGTCAGTCCAGGTCTACTGCGCATGCGCAGTAGGTCCACGCATACGCAGAAGACCTAGACTGATCTTGACTGAGCCAGTTACCGGGGCTGATCGCGGCTTAACGGCAGACCGCAGGAAGATGGCGAGGGATTCACACTTGATTATGGGGCAGAAGGAAGCCCCGGGTAAGTATCAATTCTTCTTCGTTTTTCATCTCTGAGCCTCTTTAAGGCTAGATTCACAGTGGCCAGTCGTGTTGCAAAATAATTCTGCATATCAACTAACTGCCCATACAATTCTATGGGGCTGTTCACAGTACTGCGTTGTAACTGTTCGCATTATTCTAACTCGTTGCATGCAAGCTTTGTATTAAAACCAATGTCCCATCTCCATTGCAGTTCACACTTATCATAACGCATGCGCTATGCAATGGACCACGATGGACCTAGCCTAAATGTATTATTTTTAAAACTACTTAGACTTATATGTTAGGAGTTTCTGCTGTAAAACTGTTATACCTACAACAAATCTTGCTTGATTCTTCAGTCTGTTTTACAGTGGAAAGAAAAATAGCCACAATTTGTGACGTTCCTCTTGACCACTAATTATAAGCTAAAATGACTTTTTTCACTGCACATCATTAAAAAAAAAGAATCCCCTTTTAAAAACCTTCATAGCTTACACCTTTTTGACCTGGACATATTATACAAGTTCTGCTGCTAGCAAGACTGGAATAGTAATTTTTGTGTCATAATCCTTTGTAAAGTGTTACACTAGGGATATTGTGCATGACAGGAATATTAGAATTGAGTAGCAACAGCAGAGAACTTGACAGTGAAGAGAATAGAAATGTTCTTGTTTTTCTTTTAAAGACGTTGAACTCTGTGGAGGTCACACCAGTTGAGCCTTGCATGAGTATACAGCCCAGTGCAAAATGTTTTTATTCATAGGTGTAGCTAAAACATTAAAACCCCTAATATTATGGCGCACCCTCTTGTGCTACTAAAACACCTCTCTTCTGTTGAGGTATGGATGCCACAAGTCTTCAGATGAATTTAACACTTCTTTAAAGTGAACATCCGGACTAAAAATCGACTCAGCAGGACTGGAAAGGCCTGGTGTTTCTTTAACAGTTTCACAGCATCAGGACTTTGTTTCTCTTATACAAGTCTCATTTTTAGCTGCACAGAAGAAAACTGCCCAGGCTTTTTCCCCCTGATGCTGTGCAAAGCACGATGGGATTTCTGATTTTGTTGTTCTCATTGTGCTGTTTTGGTGTAATTTTTTTTTTTTTACAATTTGAATGTGATATTTGAAGCCTAGGGTGTGCAGCTGGGAGGGGTAATCAGGACACAGGACAGTTGGAACTGTGTCTCCTGCTCCCTGTCACTTCCTTTCAACCAAAAAGATGGCTGCCCCCATGACAAAGATGGCAGCCCCCATGAATCACAAACATGTGCCTGTTCTTTTAAAACAGGGTGGGTAAGAGATTATATTACCTATCTATTATAATAAACATAGCTAATGTAACTTGATGACAGTATGTTTGTTTAGGCTGAAGTTCCCCTTTAATAGTAAGTTATGAATCCGAAGTGTGACACCCATGGAAGCTGCTATATTTATTTACTTATTAACAATACCAGTTTCCTGGCAGTCCTGCTAATCTTTCTGGTCAGTAGGGTGTAAATCACACCCCTGAAACAAGCATCCAGCTGTCATAGACAACTGATCTGCATACTTGTTCAGGATCTATGGCGTAAAGTAAGCCTGAGGCTAAGGATAAGGGCTAAGGATTTCGCCGTCCTCCTCTGCCGCCTTGTTCCTTCGCAATCTGGCCTGGTAATTTCAGGATTCGGGGCTTACTGGGCATGCACAGCCAAGCCACGCTCACAGGCCCCTTTGCGCTCCCATCGCCGGGAGAGGTCTTCTCCTGCGCTGTACTACTGCACAGACGAAGAACGCTCTAGGCTGTGGGAGCGCAACTGGTGAGCAAGCATGGCCGTACTGCTCTTGCCCAAACTGGCCAAATTACTGGGCCAGATTGCAGAGGAACGAGGTGGCGGAGGAGGATGGCGAGGGATGGATCAGCGTGAAGGGGGCTAGAGGAAGCCCCAGGTATGTATAAAACTGCTTTTACCGTTAGTCTTTGGTACATTTTAAAGTATAAAAGGCAGAGGATCATCAGGACAGCCAGACAATGGGCTATATTCATAATCAGGCATGCGGTAAATGATTTTTTACCGATAAATTACCGCTATTGGTAATTTCCGCATTTTTTTTACTTTCACTAAAATTTTCTGCATGTTTTCCGCATGCGGGTATATTGCGGAAATAAAGTGCGTTAACAGGTGTAAACTGGCATTAAACTTACGATAAACATGCGAAAAAAATAGCATTAAAAGATTTCCCCCCGAAAATTTTCTAAGTCCCGCAAACACAGCACTTAAGCCTCCAGACTCCATTTAAGTCAATAGGAAGCAAAATATATCACCTGCTACTTGTAGGTGATAAAAAATGGTACTTAAAGAGGAACTCCAGTGAAAAGAATGTACCGTATATACTCGCATATAAGCCGACCCGCATATAAGCCGACCCGCCAACTTTTCCATGGAAAAACAGGGAAAAATGATTGACCCCCATATAAGCCGGGGGTAGGAAATGCTGGATTGGTGCAGGCCACGTAATCCCCCCAGTGTGTCCCAGTATAGCTAGTATAGTGCCCAGTATGGGTATGTAGTGCCCCAGTATAGCTAGTATAGTGCCCAGTTTAGCCAGTATAGTGCCCAGTATAGGTAGGTAGTGCCCCAGTATGGCTAGTATAGTGCCCAGTTTAGCTAGTATAGTGCCCAGTTTAGCCAGTATAGTGCCCAGTATAGGTAGGTAGTGCCCCAGTATGGCTAGTATAGTGCCCAGTTTAGCTAGTATAGTGCCCAGTTTAGCCAGTATAGTGCCCAGTTTAGGTAGGTAGTGCCCCAGTATAGCTAGTATAGTGCCCAGTATAGCTAGTATAGTGCCCAGTATAGCTAGTAGAGTGCCCCAGTATAGCTAGTAGAGTGCCCCAGTATAGCTAGTAGAGTGCCCCAGTATAGCTAGTAGAGTGCCCCAGTATAGCTAGTAAAGTGCCCAGGTTAGCTAGTATAGTGCCCAGTTTAGCTAGTATAGTACCCAGTATAGGTAGGTAGTGCCCCAGTATAGCTAGTATAGTACCTAGTATAGTGCCCCAGTATAGCTAGTATAGCGCCCAGTTTAGCTAGTATAGTGCCCAGTTTAGGTAGGTAGTGCCCCAGTATAGCTAGTATAGTACCCAGTGTAGGTAGGTAGTGGCCGGTATAGTGCCCTGCTCCCCCCGCTGCTATTACCTGCAGCGGCTTCCTCGTCCCCGGCGGCGCTTCCTCTTCCCCGCTCTCATGCCTCTATGAAGAAATCACAGCAGCGCGCCCGGCGCTGCTGCTCTGATGATGCAGGGGGCAGGAAAGAGCGCGGCTCCCTGTAGCGGCGATCTGCATCGCCGTTACCATGGGAACCGCTCTTTCCTGCCCCCTGCATCATCAGAGCAGCAGCGCCGGGCGCGCTGCTGTGATTTCTTCATAGAGGCATGAGAGCGGGGAAGAGGAAGAGCCGCCGGGGACGAGGAAGCCGCTGCCGAAACAAGTAATAGCAGCGGCGGCGGGGGGAGCGGGCAGGGGGTAGCGGGGGCCGCGGACCACGGACCACCAGGGAAGACTCGCATACAAGCCGACCCCCCAACTTTTGACCCCCTTTTTGGGGGTCAAAAATTCGGCTTGTATGCGAGTATATACGGTAATAGAAAAAAAGTGCTTAATTTTTACAATAATTATGTATAAATGATTTAGTCAGTGTTTGCCCATTGTAAAATCTTTTAAATCCCTGATTTACATTCTGACATTTATTACATGGCGACATTTTTACTGTTGTCAGGTGATGTAGATGCTGCATGCTTTTTTAGCAATTGTAAACAGCTGTAAACAGCTATTTCCCACAATGCAACAAGGTTCACAGACAGGAAACTGCCAGGAGTACCACGGTCCTCAGAGTTTCTTGTGGGAGGGTTTCACCACAATATCAGTCATACAGCAACCCTGATGATCTGTTTGTGAAACGGATTCGATTTCTCATGTAATAAGGGGTATCAGCTACTGATTGGGATAAAGTTCAATTCTTGGTCAGAGTTTCTCTTTAAGGCAGAAATAATGCGCCCAGTTTTCATTGTGAATTTGGTTCTTTTGTGGAAATTACCGACTTTTGCGGTAAACTTCCGCATCCTTTGTGCACTTTTACCGCACATTTTCCACATACGGAAAAAAACATGAAGAAAATTTTGTGAATGACAACATGATCTTATTTTGGTCGCAAATTTCCCCAAGTAGTTTACCGCATGCGGAAAATGATTGTGAATAGAGCCCAATGTGCATTATTTAAAAGGAAATAAACATATCAGCCTCCATATCTCTCTCACTTCAGGTTCCCTTCAGAGCTGGTTCTCTCATGAAGCAAGGTGAAACATTTGCATTAGGTGCAGAGATTTCAGGGTCAGCATTTTTTTTACTGTGTGAACCTTCCTGAGGAGGAATGGAGTGGCTGAGCAGTTTGTCACAGACTCACAGCCAGCCAGTGTGCTATTGTGTTGAGCTGCAGCATGTCATGTGAGAACATTAAATGAAGCAGAGTAAATTGTGGGGTGCTGTGCGATCATTCCAAATCGGTGGTGGGGGCGCTTCCTCACAAGTTTGCCTCAGGCAGCAAAAAGGCTAGAACCGGCCCTGATTCCCTTTAAAGAGAACCCGAGGTGGGAATTACTTTTACTATTGGGGCACAGAGGCTGGTTGTGCGCACTAAGACCAGCCTCTGTTGCCCCATCGTGTGTCTCCATGTCCCCCCTGCTCGCCGCTATACCCCCCGCATTGCTGGCGACACGCAGCGTGTCGCCAGCTCAATGTTTACCTTGCGCTGTCAGTCAGCGCTGCTCCCCTGCCTCCTCCGCATCGGCGCACCCGCCCGTGTCCCTTCCCTCCCGCTGATAGGAGGGAAGTGACGCGGCGGGTGGCGCCGATGCGGAGGAGGCGGGGGAGCAGCGCTGACTGACAGCGCAAGGTAAACATTGAGCTGGCGACACAGCCAGCAATGCGGGGGGTATAGCGGCGAGCAGGGGGGACATGGAGGCACACGATGGGGCAACAGAGGCTGGTCTTAGTGCGCACAACCAGCCTCTGTGCCCCAATAGTAAAAGTAATTCCCACCTCGGGTTCTCTTTAAAGGACAACTGAAGTGAGACATATATGGAGGCTGCCATATTTATTTCCTTTTATACAAAACCAGTTGCCTGCAGTCCTGCTGGTCTCTTAGGATGCAGTAGTGTCTAAATAATGCCAGAAACAAGCATAAAGCTAATCTTTCATATCTGACAATAATGTCAGAAACTCCTGATCTGCTGCATGCTTGTTCAGGGTCTATGTATAAAAGTATTAGAGGTAGAGGATTAGCAGGATAGCCAGGCAACTGGTATTGCTTAAAGGGAAATAAATATGGCAGCCTCCATATCCCTCTTGCTTCAGTTGTCCTTTAAGGTAATAGATAAGAAGTTAGTGGAGTAGACTTGCTTTTCCAGCACATCCTGTAGGTACTGAGGTCTGGAAAATCCATTTTCAAGCTTCATAAATTTGCACAAAAAAAAAATTGCACAACTAGGCCTAAGACCCATTTAAAAACGGGACTAGGCTCTGGCCGCGTCCCCCCGCACTGCCTCTCTCCCTCATAAGTGACACATGGCCGCTCATGCCGCCCGCGCGCGCGCACACACGCCCCCCAGGCCCAGCCCTCCTCCTGCTCTAACTGTCGCCCGCGTGCCGCGCTTGCATGGTATGCAAAAGCACGGACACACAGGAGGAGGACGCAGAGACATGGGGCTTATTAGGTAGGATCCTGGAAATATTTGCATCTCAATCATCATTATTATTCAAAATAGCTTTAATCTCTGCTGTAAGGAGTATGGATGGTACATTTTCCCTACAGGTTTCTTTCCCTCTTTCACCACTTTTTCTCAAGGAAGTATTTTACTACACTTAAAGGGGTGGATACTACAATACATTTTTAGTTTCAATATTTTTATTAAGACATTTTAATGCATAAGGTATAAAACAAGTCCAACCTGAATTACTTCCCATGCAGGTGAGAATTCATTGAGGTGAGTAACCTAAGTGACACATGTATTCTGTGTTCATACTTTCAAGAAATACATGAACAAACACTCCCCAATTTATAATCTAGCGACACATTGCAACTGAACACAGTGATTTGCGAAGGGAAAAAAAAAGTTTAGATTATCACCAATGCACATTGGCCAGCCAGTAGGAAATCCTCAATTGCACCATACCTTACCAGAAAGCAGAGATGAGTAATCCAGGAAAGAGTTTCAGGTACTTACTTAGGAATAGAGAGAGGGGTGGACTGGTGAGAAAAAGACAGCCTCATTTCACTAAGCTTAACTCCTGTCTTTGATAACTCTTCTGAGCTGTTTTACAGTTATTACCATGGTGATATTATTGTGATAACTGTAAAACAGCTCAGAAGAGTTATTAAAGACAGGAATTGAGGCCTAGATGGGAAAATCTAGAGCAGGGGTCCCCAAACTTTTTTCGGTCAAGGGCCGGGTCTACATACTTCAGACTGCTGGGGGGCTGGAACATACATAAAATGATGTTGAAAAACATTATATTGAATCTAGGTATTGATTCCCCCCAACCATGCCCGGAGGAGAGCTCCCAGCTTCAGCCATTCAGTCATGCAGCGCCCGAAGAACGTCTTTGTGCACCAGACATTGAAGCATACCCAGGTGACAACCTGCCATCCAGTTGAACAGCAGTGTCACTTGAATTGGATTGGAAGCCAGCGAATTACTGCTTGCTGGCTTCATGTGGATGGGTGTCGCCAGCACTGCTATTCTATATGCGGGCCACCGATATTTAAAGGTGCAGAGCAAGGGAGTTGGGGGGGGGGGTTGGGTAGAGAGAGAGAGAGCAATGAGTTGTGGTCTAGAGGATTGCATAGGTGTCCCAACAAGTGTTGAAAGGGTAATAGGTGGCACCATAGCCTGGGGGCGCGCACAATGGAGATTTTCAGCTTAGTCAAGTAGGACAGGGTAGAGGGTGGGAAAAGCAGAAGGGTGTAGAGAAACAAGGGGGGGGGGGGGGGTTGAGAGGTCATGGGATGTGCTTCAGCTGGTGGCAGACTGAAGTACAGAATTAGGACAAGTATTTCTCATAAACACATATTGATACAACACACATGGTTAAAAACACTGGTTACAAACTAGTATGCAAAATGAACAGAAAAGGTAGGTACACACGCCGGATGAAACTCTTGTGAAGCGGCTGTTAAGGGCCATATCGGCCAAGAATATAGCATGTGTATGGGAGCCCATCAACATTATCTATAGAGCCAGCATGCTAGATTTTTAGCTATAGACACCTGAATGGCCATCGAGTGCATTTCTCTTTCACCCCGCCTGCCGAAAGCTGCTCCACGTGCCGTCCCTCCTTCCTCCTCCTCTATAGCAGCAGACCTGTCTGTATAGCCGTCTGCCCCTAATAACTGTCGCCCAAAGGATTGAGTCCCCATCCCAGGTTTTTTTTTTTTAAGACAAGTGCTGCACACAACAGCTCTGATTATACACTAATATTTCAGTAAACAGACTATGTTATGATATGATCCAGGCAAGGGATAAAACGTTTTGTCATCAAATAGCAGATTCATTAAAAAAAATCCAGTGCACGTTTGCTAGATCATTTACATTCTCCAATGCGCTCCTGTGTCCTCCAACCTTAAATTGAACCCAAGGTGAGAGTGATATGGAGGCTGCCATATTTGTTTCCTTTTAAACAATACCAGTTGCCGGGCAGCCCTGCTGATCTATTTCCCTGCAGTAGTGTGAAGTACACCAGAAACAAGCATGCAGCTAATCTTGTCTGTTCTAACAATATTGTCAGAAACACCTGACCTGCTGCATGCATGTTTAGGGTATATGGCTGAAAGGATCAGCAGGACAGCCAGGCAACTGGTATTGCTTAAAGGGAAGGTCCAAGCAAAATAAAAAAATGAGTTTCACTTACCTGGGGCTTCTACCAGCCCCATGCAGCCATCCTGTGCCCTCGTAGTCACTCACTGCTGTTCCAGTCCCCGGCTGGCAGCTTTCCGACCTCGGAGGTCGGCGGGCCGCATTGTTTACATTTTTACGCATTCCTGCTAGTGCAGGAACATTAACACATACATTTTTACGCATTACTGGTTCAATGCGTACATTTTTACGCATTGAACCAGTAATGCGTAAAAATGTATGTGTTAATGTTCCTGCACTAGCGGGAATGCGTAAAAATGTACGCAATGCGGCCCGCCGATCTCCGAGGTCGGCAAGCTGCCAGCGGGGGACTGGAGCAGCAGTGAGTGACTATGAGGGCACAGGATGGCTGCATGGGGCTGGTAGAAGCCCCAGGTAAGTGAAACTGATTTTTTTATTTTGCTTGAACCTTACGGCCTGAACCTGACTATGCTTTACTCTCTACTCTCTACTGTTGTGTATTATACCAGTTATGCGTATCAGTGTGATAAAAACATTGTTTTTCGCAATGACAAGCATGAACCTAGCCTTACTGTCTCATTCTAATTTGTTGTGTTTATTAAATAATTTGCAGGAGGGATAAATGTCTATACAACACAGGAAAGGAAAATTGCCTTATGGTAATTAACAGAGATGGTTATTGTCCACTCAATATACCAGGACCCCTCCTTCAAAGCATACTGTTTTGTGTTCAGTATTTAAAAAAAATAAATCACTACATTAAAAATTTTAAATGTGTTACATGGTGATAAACCATGATGTGTTACATGGTGGTAAACATATGTATATACTATGAGGATAGGTGATTTATTTATATATATTTATACAATATTTTATTTCAAATATAAAGATCTTACTGACACAGTTTCACTTTAATATGTTATTTTTTATAGTACTGTTTATTCCTACTGCAGATGGCACTAAGTAAAAACACGTTATTATCTTACTATACAGCACATTATAGATAATCTGAGGCCTTTAGCCTCCATACAATTACGTGTTTTAATGCATGCCCTGACTTCTGAACATTCAAAGCTTGCAAAAATGGAAGCTGCAGTCACACAGAGCTCTATAGAGCAGATTACTGGCACTTGGACTTCTGCAACACAAAACAGCTCCACAACAACACCAATCATGGGCAAATAGTGAAAACGTGACTGTACAGTATGTGTAGGAGGACAATGCTTGGCTCTCAGGAACTGTACAGAGACGCAAGTTAGCATTCACAGACTTCCTACCAAGATCTAATAGCAAGATACCAAAACAAGCTTTTATTATCAAAAAGAAGCGTGACTAAAACATGGTCTCTTACAGTGTTTTCCACTCAAACCAATGTTTGTTTCTTGCTGTACACAGAGTAGAACATTGTTACATTTTTAGGAACTTACCGTACCTTTAGTCATTTATTTATTAATTTATTTCACCAGCTGAGGAGTTTGTGAAGTTGCATATACAGATTGGTACATATAGCGTAAAGATCTTGACTAATGCAGATGAGATCATGTTAAATTGTAGGGTGATTTAAAAAATAATATTCTATATATTTTGATAGTCATGTCACCTCTATGTCACCTCTACACATTTCTTCCTCTGCAATGAAAATCTTCTTTTTTCTGTCCTGTTGGTGCTGCTGTGTATCTCTCATGTGACCCTGCTTCTCTCCACCTAGATGTGTGCAGCCCATCCCTCCTCCTATGAACATCACTGGCTGTCATCAGATTGGTGCCTAGGGGGAAGGTGGAAGTGCCTGCCAGACCAGGCTTTTTCCTTTATCTGCTGTTCAGCATTCAAGGAGGTAGTAGGAAGTACAGAACTGGAGCAGTTCAAGTTATGGTGCCCATCAATTACACAATCTTGATTGTACAGGTGGCCATACACTTATCGATTCTTTGCATAGATATCTGGCCGTTTCAATCATTCAGTCAAATCTGCTAGAAATCGATGGCGTAAACTATTTTCAATCTACCTATTTTCGACCACAGGTTGGCTCGCCACCTTGCAACATCATAATGCTCTACACTGCTATGCAAAACTTATGGACAGCATATCGCACTAAGTGACAGAGTATGACACGTGACTGCATCTGGCAGGTGCACATAGCTTTTCAATAGTTTTCATGCTGCAAACTATTGAAAATATGTCACCGAAAGTGGTATTGGGCCAGCAGAAAGCCGCACTATTTGGGACCTTTTTGAGCGACACATCTGCTGTTGCGATGGCAACATCTCTACAAGGAGGAGGTGGGAGGGAGTAAACTTTGACCGGAGGTGGGCTTTTGAATAGTTCAGCGCTGGCTCCACAAAACAGCCAGAGCAGGAGAACATGTAAAGTAGAAATGTATGCCTAAAAAAACCAATTGTTTGGAAAAACTATCTTACTCTAACTACTCTAGTACCTAGCAATAGATACAAGAGTTTTATATTAGCACTTCCAACACACTTTTTTTTCCATCTTTGTTTCTTTAACCAGATGTATCCAGTTTTTCCACACAATGGATATACAGACATTAAGAATTGCAAATCCCTTCCTGCCCTCTCCAGCAACTAAAAATAACTTTATTGGTTAGAGTTGGGCTTTAACATTTCTTAAGTTTACAAGGAAAGCTATAAAAGGGAGAAATGAGTATGCGCAAGTCAAAGGTGAGCTCCAGGCAAAACTATAGTTTTACCTTTTCAATCTGGTTGTCAAGTCTCATATTACCCATTATAAGCTTGCAGAGCTGAGCAGTTTATTAATTATAGTATGTAATGTATCCCCCTTTTATAGTGCATGTATATAACTATGTGCTTTAACAACCTGTCAGAATACAAGATTCGGGTCTGATGAAGGCGGAAGAGCCAAAAGCTTACTCTTATTCTTTTAACCACTTCCGGACCGCGGTAATTGTTTATGTATCCTCCCAGGATCATCTAGGAATGCATTACTATCCAGATCTATTTCATCCTTGAATGCTAAATCACATTACATTTTTTCAAATGAGGCTGGATATTTTTTGTACTGTAAGTACCTGGAAATCTGATTTGATAAAAATTTGATTGGCTTTTTTGAATATTCAAAGTAAACCTGAAGTGAGAGTAAAATTAAGGAGCTGTTCTCTGTATTGAAATCACTGTTTGTCTAGTTCAGGCCCATAGTTTTTTAATGCATATATTGTATGGAATATATCATACAGTAATTTGTAATACACACCGTTTTGTGCATTGCACATAAACTATTAAAACAATCGTTAACCCTCTGCACTCAAACACTCACAACAAGCTGGAGCTCTAATAATAACAACTTGGTTTCTCTAATGAAGGATATTCGCTTCCCAAATGGTTTGCATGCAAAAGCATTCTGAACTAAGAACTGGTTCACACTTGCTCTAAAAATGTATCTGTGGCTCAGTTTTTCAGTCCGGATCAAAACCGGAGCCACGGATAGCAATGTTAAAAATAGTAGCCGTCTTCACCCAACCAAAAAACTGATCCGTCTGCATTCAGGGGGATCCGTTTTAAAACCTTAACGGACGGTCCGGATTTGCAGCATTTTCCTGGACCGCACATGGATCCGCATACACGGATGGGTAGTGGCAGGCAATAGAAAAATGGATCCCCCTCTACACAGGCAATTTTGGACACAGAAACGGATCAGTTTCTGTGTCATAGCCTGTGGGTGGGGAGGGGTCCGCCATGCTGGAGGGGGAAGCATCCAGGACGGGGGTGACAGCAATCGGCGGGGAGGGGTGTCACCCCTATCCTGGGTCCCTTGTCCCTGCTCCCCCTCCAGCTATTTGTGCAAAATTAGTTAAAATGTAAAGTATGCAGCGAGCAGGGAGCTTACCACGGACTGGAAACGTATGCTCCAAACACACATAAAAAGTTAAAAACAGAGGAAAAATAAATAAATTACCAAATGAGATCCATTTAAAACGGATCCGATCTGTCATGGACTAGTGTGGACCTTGCCTAAATTCTTTCACCAGGGTTGAGTTTCCCTCCAGGTTTGTGTACAAATATGTGGTGAAATTGCTGTGCAAGAAGGCGAAACAGAAGTGGTGAAGGATAATTGATCACATAGAATTCCATTGCGCCGAGAAATACACACTGGTGGACTGAGGATTAGAGGATTAATGGATTTCTGGTGAAATGTATCCAAATTGAGTTTCCCATGTGATGGAGGGATCAATCAACTTGACACATTGGGCTGTAATTGACTCTAAAAGGTTACACACAGCCTTAAACCTACTACTACATAAAAATTGTAGCAGAACAGTATTAAAATAGTTAAACACAGCACTTTGTTCTGCAGTGGAAAGCTTCTTCAGCTTGTGATTCGCATCAGAAGAGGTGATAACATTATATTTTGTTTATGTTCCGATGTTGTTACATATTTAGCTGTGATGAAAATGAGCCCTCTGTGCTTCAAACATGCACACAGTTGAGAAATTATCACTAGAGTTTAATTTACAGCAGCTATGAATAAAATTAATTGGCAGCTTTCAGAGCAGATAAACTGTGCTTAGGGAACTTGTAATTTGTAAATGGACAATATTCTTTTTGCACAAAAGCAAATATGGTAACTGTACGAGTAATAAAAGGTAGGAAAACACATTTTTATTGAATGTTATGTCAGTTTTATTCCACTTTAAATATCCATTTAGGCTAAGTTTACAGTGATCAGTTGCATATGCATAATGCACGCATTATAATAAGTGTTTGAACTGCATTGAAGACTGGACATAGACTTCAATGCAAAGCCTGCATGCATGCAGCGAGTTATAATAACGCAATCAGTTACAACGCAGTACTGTGAACAGGCCCATAGAATTGTATGGGCAGTGAGCTGACATGCAGAATTTATCTGCAACACAACTGAGCACTGGGAACTAGCTCTCAAAGTATATTTACAAAAAATTGGACAAAAGATTGGACAAAAAAGATTGTATCATGAGTGGGCACCATTACTTAGACAAAGCCAATACCAAAAGACCAGCATTGCAATTTGACTTTTAGTACTTTTATTATAAGTGAATAAAGATGATATCCTACATATTTTGCTCAGTTCATGTTCCCTTTAACACTGGTGTATACATGCTAAATGTTTTTCTTGCGCAATATTCCCCACATGCTGTGGTTTCTGCCTGTGTGTTTACCTGAAAGTGCTTGCACTGCAATAACCCATATAATTATTGTTCATGGTAAATGTTCTTGAACTCCTCTGACTTTGAATAGGCGAAGTACAGAAAATAGCTGTAGCAAAACATTTACACACATACCTTCCAACAGTGCATGACTTGTTAAGCTGCAGGGTGTTCCCTTGTTTAGTCATTTTGCAGAACTTACACATTTACAGAGTTTTTGTAGCAAAGTGTACATTGCTCCAAGCGTTGCATGCTCTCATGCCCTTCACACAATACATCAGACTAGTAAAAGGTAAACAAGTTACAGTGGTGACTCCTTTTATTTCTATTATTGCACATATTTCTAATTTTCAAAGAAAATGTGTGTGAATCTGAGCAAACTCATATATATCTAATGTCTAAAGGGGGCCACTAACGATACAATTTGCCCAACAATTGTTTATGGATGATCTGAAATGATTGTTTGGAATGACTAAGGAACAAAATTTTCCTAACCAATCTGATCATATGGATGGGATCGATCCAAAAATGGGATCAATTTCATAAATCTGATCAGATTGGTTAGGGAATTTTTTCCTTTAAGGGTCACAAAAATAATTTTCGCTCGTTCATACAAAGAATCGTTCATAAACGATCATTCAACAAATTGTATCGTTAGTGGCCACCTTAATATAGATTGCACTACTGCAGCTGCTATCTTTGTACTGCCTGCTGGAGTACAAAGCTATGACACAGACACACACACACACACACACACACACATTTTGATCCTTATATTGACTTTAAATGTAGCAGGAGAATATTGGACCATGTTAAGCCATCAGTAGAAGCAGTTATTTAGTCATTAGGGCAACATTTTGGGTAACAAGCGCTGTGCATACAGGCCTTTTGGCTATAGGCAGGCAGCATGCACTGTCAATGGAGGGGGAAGAGGGACAATGGGGAAGCAATAAGAATGCAGCTTCTAGTGGCTGGATAAATATGAGCACAATGGGCTAACTCATCACTTGCAAGTGAGAGATCACATAGGAAGGGGGAGAGGATCAGTCAACTGTCAATCAGGTGCAGAGCAGCAAGACACAAAGAAGGTAATTATATGCTTCTTAGAAAATGTAAACATTTCACACAGGTGTTGAGTAACTTTGTTTCTTAAATGAAAGTAGTAATTAAACAAAATATTAGAATGAATGAATGAACTGCAGCGCTATTTATCATTCACACTCTAGGGTAGCAGCTAGGAGAATATCATGGCAAACTCACACACCTGATAAAAAAAAAGATATAAATTTATATACAATCTCCGGCGCTTCTATTCAAACTGAAACATCAATTGTTTATTGCACTAAAATTAGTCTCATATAATAAACAAGAAACACCGCTGTATTCTATCCTGAAGTCCACACACAAGCCTAATATGCAGACAGAGACAGAACAGCTGTTCAGTTTTTTGAGGTACAGCAAGCAATATATGGTGAGTGCATGAAGTGTATGTATACTAGGCTTGTGTGTGGACTTCGGGACAGAATACAGCGATGCTTCTTGTTTATTATATGAGACTCATTTTAGTGCAATAAACAATTGATGTTTCAGTATGAATATAAGCATAGGAGATTGTATATCTATTTATATAAAAGCAAAAAAAATAAAAAATCTTGTGACTATCTTTTATCTTTTGGGATTCCTAATTACAAAATCAAATAAAACCCCAAACTTTAGTGGCTGTGTTTTATCTTGATTGAGCCATGAAAACCTTGCTGAGATTTAAGCACATAGTCCTAAACACACATGTAAAGTTATGTCTGTCATCTTTCCGGTGGTGAAAATGATGGTACCTGCTGGTACTGTGTACTTAGTAAAAGTGATAGGAACATTCCAGAGTACAGCTCAGATAACATGACTCTCCTGTAGTAGAAAGTGTAATGCAAGTCAGTGAAATAGCATGGTAATAGTACATTTCTACTTTTGGTCAAATATCCCTAAAATCCTTTTTACTGAAATATTTTTTTCACTTACTGTAATTGGTATGTATAGTTATAAAGGAGCAGTGGCGTACCTAGGGCATTTGGCACCCGGTGCTGGGTATTAAAAGACACCCCCCCCCTTTAAAAATGGGCGTGGCCACAACCTGCGGCGTGCTTCGCGGCAAAAAATGGGCGTGGTCATGACCGGATGAAGGCGGAGCTAACTGTAATTTAAAGTATTAGCTAGTATAGTTGCCCCAGTATAGCTAGTAGTTTCCCCCAGTGAAGCTAGTATAGTTGCCCCCAGTGAAACTAGTTGCCCCCAGTATAGCTAGTATAGTTGCCCCCAGTATAGCTGGTTTAGTTGCCCCAGTATAGCTGGTTTAGTTGCCCCAGTATAGCTAGTTTAGTTGCCCCCAGTATAGCTAGTATAGTTGCCCCCAGTATAGCTAGTATAGTTGCCCCCAGTATAGCTGCCCCCAGTATAGCTAGTATACCTGCCCTCAGTATAGCTAGTTTAGTTGCCCCCCAGTATAGCTAGTTTAGTTGCCCCCCAGTATAGCTAGTTTAGTTGCCCCCAGTATAGCTAGTTTAGTTGCCCCCAGTATAGCTAGTTTAGTTGCCCCCAGTATAGCTGCCCCCAGTATAGCTAGTATACCTGCCCCCAGTATAGCTGCCCCCAGTATAGCTAGTATACCTGCCCCCAGTATAGCTAGTTTAGTTGCCCCCAGTATAGCTGCCCCCAGTATAGCTGGTATAGTTGCCCCCAGTATAGCTAGTATAGTTGCCCCCAGTATAGCTGGTATAGTTGCCGCCAGTATAGCTGGTATAGTTGCCCCCAGTATAGCTGGTATAGTTGCCCCCAGTATAGCTGGTATAGTTGCCCCCAGTATAGCTGCCCCCAGTATAGCTAGTACAGTTGCCCCCAGTATATCTGGTATAGTTGCCCCCAGTATAGCTAGTATAGTTGCCCCCAGTATAGCTAGTATAGTTGCCCCCAGTATAGCTGCCCCCAGTATAGCTAGTATACCTGCCCCCAGTATAGCTAGTATAGTTGCCCCCCAGTATAGCTAGTTTAGTTGCCCCCCCCCCAGTATAGCTAGTTTAGTTGCCCCCAGTATAGCTGCCCCCAGTATAGTTGCCCCCAGTATAGCTGCCCCCAGTATAGCTGCCCCCAGTATAGCTGGTATAGTTGCCCCCAGTATAGCTGGTATAGTTGCCCCCAGTATAGCTGGTATAGTTGCCCCCAGTATAGCTGCCCCCAGTATAGCTAGTACAGTTCCCCCCCCCAGTAAAGATGCCCAGGAGGGGGAGAAGCAGCGCTAGAAGAAGGGGCAGTGGGGGCAGCGGTGGGGAGGGGGGAAATATCCCCCCCCTCCCTCACCTGGGACCCCTACTTCTGCCTCTCTCTCCCCCTCCAGAATAGCTGTGACAAGTGCGGGGCGGCCGGAGGCGTATAGACAATTACTCACCTAATCTCCGCGTTCCCAGCGTCATGACGTTACAGGTCTCCGCCTCCAATGCCGCCCACTGTGCTTCCACTAATCAGGAAGCACAGTGGGCGGCATTGAAGACAGAGACCTGTGACGTCATGACGCTGCGCTCCACGCTTGGAACGCGGAAATCAGGTGAGTAATTGTTCATACGCCTCCGGCCGCCCCGCACTTGTCGCCGCTATTCTGGAGGGGGAGAGAGGCAGAAGGAGGGGTCCCAGGTGAGGGAGGGGGGGGATATTTCCCCCCTCCCCACCGCTGCCCCCACTGCCCCTCCTTCTAGCCCTGCTTCTCCCTCCTGCTGTGCTGCTGTGGGGGGTCGTGGTGACACCCCCCTGGGTGTCTGACACCCGGTGCGCCCCGCCCCCCTGCGCACTATGGTAGGGACACCACTGTAAAGGAGCATAGGGAGTTGGAAGTTTAAAACATGGTCGTGGCAGCACAGTGGCGTAGTGTATATCACTCTTGCCCTGTAGTGCTGGATTCCCGGTTCAAATCCCAACCAGAAAACTTTCTGCATGTAGCTGGTATGTTCTCCCTGTGTCTGTGTGGGTTTCATCCGGGCACTCTGGTTTCCAATCATATCCCAAAAACATACAGATAAGTTAATTGGCTTTCTCCTCCCAAAAAATTGGCCCTAGACTAAAATGGACACGTGACTATGGTAGGGTTTACATTCGGAGATCATTTGAGGAACAGTTAGAGTTAGACATAACAATTTACTCTGTAAAGCGCTGTGGAAGATGTTGTCACTATATAAATTCGAATTAATAATAATTATAATTAATACAAATTATAATTTATAATAATAAGCCTCAAAAGGATCTTAAAGCTTCCCTCTTTTTAGGTAAGTATCTGCTTTTGTGTACCCAAGCTTCGGCTCGGGTACACTTTAAGTTCTGCAATGACTCCCACACAAAATGCCATGATCCTTTCAACTCTTGTTCATGTCAGTCGTGTGTTATGCATGTTCCCTCGGGTAGGAGATGGATCGGGGAACTCTTGTTCACCGGGTGGCATTACTGAGGGTTCCCCTGATCCATCTTCCAGTGAGTACTGGCTTTAAAGCGGATCCAAGATGAAAAACAAACTATAACAAGTAACTTGTCTATATATCTTATCTAAAGTTTAGATAGTTTACACAGCAAATTTAGCTGCAAACAGCTTCAATAGAATATAATTATTTCTTCCGGTGATACAACGACAGCAGCCATGTTGTTTGTAAACATTACACACAGACAAGCTTATCTGCATCTTCAGCACTCATCCTGTGAAAGAAACCTAATCCTCCTAGCCTCCTCCTCTCTGCCTCTGAAATCTCTGGCTAGTAATACCTCCCCCTCCTCCTGCCCAGACTGAGCGCACATGAGCCGTTGCTACTGTCTGAAAATGCCAAGGCTCTCTGAAAAGCTGTGGGCGAGGCTTGTTTAGTTTATAGGGATTCAGAGCATTAAAACAAAAACAAAAAAGTATTTGGCTTAAGGAATGCCCTATAAACAATAGGAAAGGAACACAATTATGCAATGAGTAAAAGTTCATCTCGGATGCACTTTAAGTCAGCTGAGTTTTGTGGCTCTCATACTTTGTGGAGTTCTTGTCTGTTGTTGTGTTGCCACAGTCCAGACTTGAGAGTTGCTGGGAATTGAAGGATAACCTTTGTTGCCATGCTGACGACTGGACCATTGCAGTACCAAAATGGCCTTGATGCTTGGTGAGTGAAGTGACCAGTCATGAGAGGGGAAGGTGAGTTGTCACTATAGTGAGGGCCTACAAGGTAGTGGAGCGGAGAAGGACAGAGATCAATGGCTGCATGAGTTTCCCCTAGGGACATACATACTTTTTTACTTGAAAAAACAAAACAAAAAAACCTGTCATATTGCGATTTTCTCCTGGCAGACTGGGTGTCTTGGTGGACATAGCACTATGGAAGGGGGGGAGGGGGATTGTAGTCGGCACACTTTTTGTGGGCTACAGCAAATCAAGTTTAATGCCCCCAGGTGGATTGTCCCTTTGGCCATTGGGATCTCAGAGAGGGAGACAGTGTGAGTATGAGGAGTAAGGCTCCATCGGCGCTTAAGATTTGTTGCTACACCCCTGAGGTCTGACCGTTTAAGATGCATTACTGATCCATATAAAAATGATGAATACATGAGCCCTCGGATCAGTATAATGATGATTATCACCAGGTAAATGGTATCTGCACATCCTTTTTCCTTGCACTGCTGTGAGTAGCTGTTTCAATGGTTTATTTTAAATATAAGATAAAGTTGGGAACTTGTGAAAACCTCTATTATAAACATTAATGTAACTAGAAATATTTACAGGAAAAGCTAATCAAATATATATTTGACAAGGGCAAGTGAATAAACTGCTAACAGATTTACTGGGGATATTGATATAACTTATTATATCACGCACAGAGCAACTGAGTGAGTCAATCATTTTCTGAGTCATGCATGCATCTGTTACATGTTTCACTGCTACTAGTCATGGTATGAACAATAAGCACGTGGAGTGCTCTGCTATAGTGGAACTACAGAATAACAATTATATTAGTACCATTTATACCAGGAATCCCAAATGTAAAACCCCATTGCTTTCCCAAAATACACTCCCTTAACCAGGGAAATATCAATATTAACCTTATGCAGTATGTCAGGAACCGGCCCGCGGCACGCCTGCGTATACGGTTCCCGACTGCGGGTTTGACCAGATTAAGCGGGGAACAGCCTTATTTAAGCTACAAACAAGGCTGGAACCCCTCAAACACTTCCCACTGCCACCACTAGCGTTGTTAGACACGTTCATTCAGCTATCGAGTGCTCAATACGCAATCTGCGTTTTCGTATTTGGGTCAGCTCTGCGCTTAGGCCAAATACGAGAGCGCCACGCACACACACACCGTTGCAATCTTACACTATAGTGATGCAAAACCACTAACAGTCGTTCCGAACGATACTGTTAGCTACTCGCACTGGTGTTTTGTACGTTGGGTCAGCTGCGCGCTTTAGGCCAACGTATGACAAACGCCCCCACACACAATGCAATTACAATTTCATATGGTAGTGTTGCTCAAGCATACAATTAGGCACGGACTTATACACAGCTACACTGCAGTCTCTTCTAGGCTATGAGTGTTAGTTTAGTACAGCAGAAGTCAAGCTTATTAAATAATGATTTAATATTCCATAAAAACATAGAACAATGCAGAACTTAATATATACAAAAGATTACAAAAAGACAAAGTAAAAATGTTACAAGATAAAAGTTACAAAAATAAGAGGTTACAAAGATACACACAAAGCGATTTTGCTTACCAAAATAAACGAGGAAATAAACGTACCAGCGTATCGATCTGGCGTTGTTGCGGGGGGTACGCACTTCTGGTCAGGAACCAGGTTAGTTCTAGCCGGGTGAGCTACCTCCAAGAACTACGAGTTGTGGCTATCCTAGCTGCGGTTTTATACTATGAAATACGCCTGGAGGCTGCAACTTCCTTGGGGAGGGGAGGAACTAGTTTTTAATTAAATCTCAGACATAAATGGGATTTCCAGAGATCCACATACATGAAAAGATTTCCCTAGTCCAGGTTACAGGTGACAAGACAACCCCATTGTTGACAGTATTTCCTAGCTGATCAAAGATAAGGATGTAGTTTGCACCTCCACCAATAATTCAATTTCCACAGGTAGAAAATGGTATCAAAAGGACTTCACCCCTTCAATAATTTCCCGTAGGCTGTCAAATACATTTCAAACATTCAGGTGTCAGCTTCCCCCTTTCCTCAAGACTCTAGCAGGCTTTCCTTGTATAATGGGACAATGGCTGACACCAGACTCAAAAGCCATGCCGACCAGCCTATTCTTCCTCAATTGGCAGCTAATTAGCAGTCCACACAGTTTCCCCTGCTGGACAATGGGGCAGAGGTAATGGACATCTACATACCGAATTACATTAGACTTCAGTTTACTCTGGCCAGGTGACCAATTACACCCAAGCCCAATACACATCTGAGGTTTTACCCAGTAGACAGAAAAATGAAAATATTATCCTTACATTATCAGCACCCCAATATCACCACACAGTATAGTTGAGCACACTGCTGCTTATTTTTATTTATTGGATAATCGATGAAGCAGGGTTTAGGATCCAGGTTCTGTTTAGGTGTGGATTGTGGTTAGACTGTGGTAATTAGTGAAGGTTAACAGTAGATTGGGAAATAGGTTGAAGTTAGGGGTGCTGGAGTTTAGCGGTTACAAGGATTGGTTAGCCATAAGGGAGCAGAAAAATTGTGTGTGGTAAAAGGAGCTGTCATGGCTGAGCTAATGCCTGGCACACAGCATGTAATTTCCTGTCAGATCAATGGGTTGAATTGATCATTTCCATCGGGTCTAATTAGATTTTGGATTGTTTTTCTGAATGATTTTTCCATCACTTCTGTGCAAATTTGAACGAAACCTGATTGGACCTGCTAGAAATGACCAATTTTGACCTGCCGATCTGAGGGGGGAATTGCACGGTGAGTCCTACCAGGCATAAGTGAGAGGGTCAGGTCAAGCATGGTTACCTGGGAGTACAAAAGAGCAATAAATTCCCTTTATGCTAACTAAGGTGATATTCTGCATCTAGGTAAATGGCGCCAAAAACCTATGTATGCATGACTGAATCAGCACAAATTACAGGTGAAATGTAGACATTTAGTTTTTACATTTTATATCTAAAACTTTAACATGTACTGTATGAAAGTATACTTTACTTTTGCTGGAGTTCTGATTAAAATTATATAGCTGAATAAAAACACAAACATCTATATAATCTAGTTTCAGTGTTTATACTCTCTTTGCAGTTTGTATTTGTCAATCGAGATTCCTGGTGTCAAAAGCCATTATAGTGTGCGGTTATTAGAAGGGACATGAAGTCACTGGGAGTTTGCTCAGACCTCATCTTAACCAGTAAACTTACTGCATGTCATCAGTCATCAGGCGGAATGAAAGATTTTCATATCATGTTCCTGGTAATGAAGCCTAGCCTGGCCAAGGGCTCAGTCTTTTCAATAGGCGGAAAACTTAATCCTCATCTGGCAGAAGGGAAGGAGTGACATGGTGTAACCGTCATTGTGTGCTACACTGAAATGTTGCTGGGCGCAGAGGAAGCTATTGAAATATACATGCTTAAAAGGGCTGATACTTGTGACCTTAGTGTTCTGTTCTCTGCATAGAGATATACTGGACTATTCAGTTATACAATGCAATGATTAATAAAGATGTACAAATTACAATACACAGCACTGTATATAAAGTGAGACTTAATAGAAAGAAAGATTTTAAAGGATGTCTTCACCCCCACTTCTTGCAAACTACCTATTATCTAGAGTTGAGTGACAAGGGGATCTTCACACCTCTGTAACTCAACAAGTGTTTTTTTTTTTTTTAAGGGTGGAGGTGGTGGGGAGTTGGTGGTG
The DNA here is from genome assembly GCF_040937935.1 of Hyperolius riggenbachi. Lineage (NCBI taxonomy): Eukaryota > Metazoa > Chordata > Amphibia > Anura > Hyperoliidae > Hyperolius > Hyperolius riggenbachi. The sequence continues at coordinate 321,591,038 of NC_090648.1, forward strand.
TTGTGTTGCCCTCTAGTTCTCTTCATAATAGAGTTGGGCCACCATGTAGTGATAGCTGGCAAATGAAAACCAAGTCTGCAGTATGACATTGTAGGCTGCCAAGGTGTCTTTCCATAGGTGGATACTTTTTTAAAAAGACAAATAGAAAAATCAGTAAAGCACCGCATTCGGTATTTTACACTTTTTTTCAAATTCACTTAAGATTTTCAGTATGAGGCAGAAGTATGGTAATTTACAGAACAAACATGCTACCTCGCCGCATCGCATCACTTTTGCTGGCATTCGCGTCACTTCCGCATCTCCCAATGCGGAAGTGTATAGAGGGGACAGCAGGCGGATGCGTGCGGGTGCGGCTGTGTGAGAATCTCCAGCATGCTGCAGATTCTCGGATAGCTCCACACCGCTCCGCATGCAATGCACGCAGTGGAAACTGTTCCATTGCATTGGTTACAGGACACCGGTGTTGTGATGTGGCTATGTAGCCGCATCACACCGCATGTAACGGAAATGGGCCCCAAGCCCTGCTCAGTAAGGGTCACTTACCAGCTGTGGAGCAGGTCAGGGGTGAGGCAGGGAGCTGTGTGTATGATTTGGGGTTTTCTGTCCAGTTCATCCCTTACATCCCTTTAGATGTCCTGCAGCCACCAGAGGGAGCTCTTCTGTATGCCAGAATACAGATTTTCACATCTAAAGGGATGGAGAAAAGCCTCATAAAATGTCACCTTCCCCTGCTCTGAGAGAGTGAAGAACCACCTTCCACCATGTCGGATCAAATCAAGATGAGAAGCAGGGCAGTGTGGCTTTCCCTATCGGCTGCCTGGCTCTCTCTGTTGGCTGTCTCTTAAAGTTACCGCACAGAGACAGCATGGGGAGAGTGAGTTATCGGCTGGTGAGAGCTGGAGAAAAATATCAAACACTTTTACCCGATTTCCGAATGCATAAATCTTTGTGAATTTCTTAAGACAATTACCGCACAAGTCAGTAATTCACCTCACTAGTCGGTAATTTTAGTTTTCTGTGCGGAAATAAGTATAGTGAATTGGTATTTAGAAAGGTGTTCGGTAAAATTATCTGTTTTCAGCATTACCGAATGCGGTAATGCTTAGTAAATTGAGGCCATTAAGTGACTGTAATAGAGCCATTACCAGGATGGCTGGTAGTGATTTTCCTTATCGTTTAGCGCTGGGATCTGACGCATCTCGCGTTGAGATGTATGGAAGCGTTCATCTCAATGCACTTACCATTGATTGCTGGCGATTTCTCTGAGATGCTGCGTGTTTCTTCTAGCATTGATTACATTCACGGTTCTGTATCCCCCAAGGGGTTTAAAAATCCATGCGACGATGGAACAACGGGAGGCAATGGTAAACCTTTTTTCTGATCAGTAGCGGAAAAGCGTTTAGCATAGGCTAAACAAGACACCGGCCGTATAAATCAGCCCATTGGTTTGTTTGGAGATGGGAACAGATGTTATTGCTTCTTTGTACAGTGTAACATGCTGTCTAATATACAGTATTAGTGCTATATAAACATTGGAGAAAATTTAATAAATACTACACCTTGATGGGAAGTGTAAATAAGTTTATACTGAGGTTCCATCCTTGTGCCTACTTCTTGCCTTCCGACTCATTTTGCTGGGATCCTCTGGATTCAGTATCATGTAATAAAGGAATATATGAGCCATATTTACTAAACTAAAGGATTACATATTACGAAAACAGATAGTGCAAACTATTGATTGTTTCTGTATATTGTACCTGGAGGTGCGATGAAAAAAAACGATACTTGTATGGCCAGCATAAGCGCTGTAACCTAGTTGAGACAGTCCAGAGAATATGGGTAGAGTCGTCTCTGAGCCGTAAATGTGATGAACGATGTGATTCTGATGGAAAAGCTGAAGAAAATTGCTTACACTTTTTTTATTTGAAGCATTGAAAATGCAAACTGTCAATTTACATTTTGAATGCTAAAATTGCTAGGCAAGGAATTTATAAGCATGCAGTGGTATAACCGGTAGTGCTGCACATATCACATATTTACAGATAAATATTAGCTAAATACATAGGGCTTGATTCACTAAACCGTGATAACTGATATCGCGGCTACACTAGCGTTTTGCAAACGTTATAGCGCGTGTAACGTTGTTCGCGCACAATCGTGAATTTTGGCATGCAAATGCAAATTTTCGCGCGAAAACATTGGTGTTGGGTGTTGCAGCTGCCATACAAGAGCTTGCAATTTTTGGGGGGTGCATTGGCCATTATTTGCACTGCTAGTATGTCCTGGCAATATCAGGTAGCACGGAAAGTGGTAATTTTCCAATGTTTCATAAATAAGAACCAGAATGTACATTTTTAAATGCGCTACCAGAGAAAGTGTAATTTTTCTACAAATGCTAAATCTAAAGACTTCATTATTTCATTTCATTCTTTCAGAAGTTGTGAGATCACTTGGGTCATGAATGGGTAAAATTGCTTCTTAAAGTGTATCAGAGACCAATTTAAAAAAAGTTTTATACAGGATCTTCTCAAAAAATTAGCATATTGTGATAAAGTTCATTATTTTCTGTAATGTTCTGATAAACATTAGACTCTCATATATGTTAGATTCAAATACACACAACTGAAGTAGTTCAAGCCTTTTATTGTTTAAATATTGATGATTTTGGCATACAGCTCATGAAAACCCAAAATTCCTATCTCAAACAATTAGCATATTTCATCCGACCAATAAAAGAAAAGTGTTTTTAAAACAAAAAAAAGTAAACCTTCAAATAATTATGTTCAGTTATGCACTCAATACTTGGTCGGGAATCCTTTTGCAGAAATGACTGCTTCAATGTGGCGTGGCATGGAGGCAATCAGCCTGTGGCACTGCTCAGGTGTTATGGAGGCCCAGGAAGCTTCGATAGCGGCCTTAAGCTCATCCAGAGTGTTGGGTCTTGCGTCTCTCAACTTTCTCTTCACAATATCCCACATATTCTCTATGGGGTTCAGGTCAGGAGAGTTGGCAGGCCAATTGAGCACAGTAATACCATGCTCAGTAAACCATTTACCAGTGGTTTTGGCACTGTGAGCAGGTGCCAGGTCGTGCTGCAAAATGAAATCTTCATCTCCATAAAGCTTTTCAGTTGCAGCCAGTCTGCACAACAGAAGTGCGCCCTCTACATATCTCCCCATCGGCCGTAGGAGAGATATGTTGAGCGCACACTTCCTCTTGCACAGACTGGCCGCGACTGACAGAACTAATGGGACCTCATACTGGAGCTGAAGGCAGTGGAGAACGGTGGCGTGGGAGAGATCCACGCGGATTGGGCTGGAGGAAGCCTCTGGTATGTATAAAAGTTTTTTTTTTTAACTGGTCTCTGGTTTCCTTTAAGGCAGGGAAATGTAGGTCAACACAGGCCAATGCCTTTGAATCACAGCTTAACATGCTGTAAATGGTATGTCAGTGTTTTGCCATAAAGCACACCTTGAAACATTGGAATGCGTACAAACAGTAAAGATTAACATCTGTCCATGTTCTGTGCAAAACCAAAGGCCTCATTCAGTTTTATGACCACTTCAAGTTTGCAGTTAAGGCTGGTACACACACGTCGGATTTTTCCAAACGACCGGTCGTTTGGACGTTTGAACGTCCAGTCGTTTGGACGTCAAATCGGGCGTGTGTATGGTGAGTGGTTCAGCTGATAAGAAGGGTTTTGACGGATCCGCTTGGTGGATTGTTCAAATCCCGTCTTATCAGCTGAACAACCGACCGTACACACACGCCCGATTTGACGTTTAAACGACCGGTCATTTGGAAAAATCTGTGTATGTACCTTAATGCTGGGAATACATGATCCGTTTCTGCAGCTCGATTAACCTCCGGATTGACTCCCGCCGCGTCCCCGCGGGCGCCTGCATCGATTCCCGCTCGTCCCCGCGGGCGCTTTTTATCTTCCGCTCATTTTCTCCCATTCTTCCGCCCGCGGGTATCGAACGCGGAATCGATCCAGGTGCTGATCGGACACGTCGGATATTATCAATTGAGCCATCAGCGGCTCGATTAATAAGAAAAAACGACCCGTGTATGCCCAGCATTAGTCTATAAATACTTATTTCACCTGCCCCGGTACAAACAATGAATTGATAAGAACCTTCTCCTGATGCAGCTGTTTCTGTTGACAGGCTGAGGCTACTACAGAGCAAAGCTTGGTGAATTTGTTGTGAATTCTCCTTGTTCCATGCACAGTTCTGACAACAAGATAGCTCTATGCATGTCACCCTTAATGATCGTTATTTTATTTTTAGGGCATTATTGAGCGGAATGAGCACTGTATATATATATATGCTGCTTGGCTATAGTCTTGCAGTGTGTATTGTCAATGTAGAGTGGGGAAGGACAGGGAGTCCCATCCGCTTTCAGGGAGTGAATAGGGCAGGAGGGAGGAGAGGGTGATAGGAAAGAACATGGCCACAAGTTGGAATCAGTTGAAAAGGGCTCCTAAGCCATCTGTATTAAAAGGGCTCCTCCATAGACTTGAATGTTATTTCTTCAAATATGGGCTACAAGGTGGTCAAAAGGGCTCTGGAGTTTTCTTTCGCTTACAATGTATTTGATACGGCTAAATAGCGAATCGATTAGCCCATATTTTTGATTCGGCTACAAATGGGCGCACCTTTGTAGCCCATATTTTTGAATCAGCTGCAAGGTTTTCTGCTGCGGCGGTTTTTAATTCTGCTACAAAAGGGCGCCTCTTTGTAGCCCATATTTTTGATTCGGCTGCAAGGTTTTTAATTCTGCTATAAGAAGGCACACCTTTGTAGCCCATATTTTTGATTTGGCTACAAGATTTTTCGGCTGCAAGGTTTTTGATTCTGCTACAAAAGGTCACCCCTTTGTAGCCCATATTTTTGATTCAGCTACAAGGTGTTCGGCTACAAGGTTTTTGATTCTGCTACAAAAGGGCACCCTTTTTTATAGATTATTGATTCGTGGGTGCAAGGCGGGGGGGGGGGGGGGGGTTAGGATTAGGCATCACAAGTGGGGGGGGGGTATTAGGGTTAGGCACCACTAGGGAGGGTGTTAGGGTAAGGTATCACCAGGGGAGGGTTCTATGAGAGATTAGGGGGAAGCTACGTCATAGTAATCATCAGGGGGGTCTTAGGGCTAGGCACCACCAGGCATGGTTTTAGGGTTAGGCACCACCAAGGTGGTCTTAGGGTTAGGCACCACCAGGGGAGGGTTCTGTGTGAGAGTAGGAAAAAGTTAGGTCATAGTAATCACCAGGGGGTCTTAGGGTCAGGCACCACCAGAGGAGTCTTAGGATTAGGCACCACCAGGGAAGTCTTAGTGTTAGGCATCACCAGTGGGGGTTAGGGGTAGGGGAGGGTTCTGTGTGAGAGTATGGAGAAGTTAAGTCATAGTAATCACCAGGGGCTGTCTTAGGGTTAGGCACCACCAGGGGGGTTAAGGTTAGGTACCACCAGGGGGGTCTTAGGGTTAGGCACCACCAAGGAGGGGTTAGGGTTAGGCACCACCAGGGGGGGTTAGGCACCACCGGGGGGAGGGTGTTAGGGTTAGGCACCACCAGGGGAGAAGTTCTGTGTGAGAGAAGGGAGAAGTTAGATAATTGTAATCACTTTTTCTTGGCTATAGCCAGAGCCCTTTTATAGCCCATCAAATTTTGCCTATAACAGCATCTTTTTTATAAACTAAAACTAGCTTTTCGGCTACACCCAGCATCCTTTGTAGCCGAATTTAGCATATGGGCTATACCGGGCACCCTTTGTAGATTAATTTGGCATATGGGTTACACCATGAGCCCTTTTGTAGCCCAATTTGACATTTCACCTACACCAGGCGCCCTTTGTAGCCGAATTTGGTATATGCGCTACACCATGAGCCTTTTGTAGAGTAATTTGACATATGGGCTACACCAGGCGCCTTTGTAGCCGAATTTGGTATATGGGCTACACCAGGTGCCCTTTGTAGTCAAATCTGTCTTTTTTAGTCTATATCAGGAGCCCTTTTTCCAGGAGCCCTTTTCAAATGTATTCCACAAGTTTGTCTCTTCCAGTATGAAAATTTGAATTTAGTCAAAAGTCATATTGTTGAAGGAGGGATTACAGGGACAGGGGGCACAAGGGGAGGAACAGTCAATTCACAGATGTATGTGGATCAAGCATGAACATATCTCGGAGCTCAGCTTAGGTAGCTTTGTTGTGGGCCAAGTATCCGTTAAGTATTATTGTCCACTATTTATCTACATTTTTAGCACAGCACTAGAACGAGATGAATATGCCAACCGGTTAGCATAAATGCAGAACAAAAAACATTAATCTGCGCCTGCGCAGTACAGCCTGGAGGACGTCCGATGACATCAGCGCGCCCCCGTGAGGGCGCACGTTGGAGCGCAGAAGAGCCCGACCTGGAAGCCAGCCACCGGAGAAGACCGGGAGCCTGCGGAGCGGCGCCGATGGCACGTACTGCCTGCCACGGGCTGGAGGAAGCCCCAGGTAAGTGGATTTGTATTTTTATTTTTTACAGAGCGACCGTGAACCCTCCCTTTAATGTTTTTCGGATAAATATGTTTTATAAAATTCAACAATTTTGTACAAAAGTTCCGGTAAATAGAACAAAAGTAACACCGGTAATTAAAAAGCCCCCATACATTATATATCCTCTATAATAAAACCTAACTGTCCCTGCGTCATCCTTTTTCCCTGTCTGTGTGTCCCTGGCTTTTTTGTACTGAGCATGTGCGCAGCCAGGGCAGTTAGGACACAGGGCCGGACCTGACAGTTTGCTGTCTGTGGTTCACAGAGGTTTTCATTGCATTGTGGGAAATAACAGCTTTTTCCAACTGCCAAGGAATCAGCTCCCTGTGTGCATATACTTTAGACAGTGGTGGGGAACGAGCAAGCGAGACGTGTATGTGCGCGCATTGCGGGGGGTAGCGGCTGTGACCTAGCGCCCGTTTAACGGGCAGGCCTTTTTACTAGTCCTATATAATAAGACTCCTGTGTCCCTGTGTCCTCCTGTGTCCGTGCTTCCAGACCTGACAGTTTGCAATCTGTAAACCTCATTGCATTGTGGGAAATAACAGCTTTTTCCAACTGCCGAACACAAGCAACATCTCCCTGTGTGCATATACTTTGGACTACGGTGGGGGACGGGTGAGCGGCCGTGGCCTATCGCCCGTTTTTTAACAGGCGGGCCTTTTTACTAGTACATTATAAATCAATAATAATAATTCCCTTCTACACATTTTTTTGCAAGTATTTGTGCATATGTTGTGGTGTAAACAGGATTCACCCATATCTTGAAGCAGTGTTCACTATTCCAGAATTCAACAAAGAATATTTTGTGTAAATAAAGGAGTTGTTAATCTTTCAGCATTTGTTTGGGTTCTTAGCAGATACTAGATTAGATAATGGCTTATTTGTCTGCATTCAATGTAAGGATTGCACAGATGCTAAAACTGCAGGAGGTCAATGTGCTGCTGGGTGGTGCACAGCACAGATCCGGATAAATCTTGTTACTGCAAAGTGTACACAACGTAGTCTGTTCATGTGCTACTGATTGACTTCAGACTGTGATCAGTAGGTCAAATTGATATTGACACACCATATATTTGTTGGGAACACAAAAACTAATGCTGGTGAGATTATGAGATTTTCCGGCCCGATTTTATGTCAGATCGATTATTTCCAACATGTCCGATCTGCTTTCCGATCGATTTCAGAGCATTTCCTGAACAATTTCCTATCGAAGTGAGCGGAAATCAATCGGAAAATGCTTTGAAATCGATTGGAAAGCAGATCGGACATGTTGGAAATAATCGATCTGACAGTAAATCGGCCAGAAAATCTCATAGTGTGTACCTAGCATAAGACACTAGTAAAGCAATGAATTTCATTCAGATTCAATTAAAGTGATCGAGACTATTTAGATCTGATTGATTCAATTGACTCTTGAATAACAGCTAAGTTTACTTTCAGTGCTCTTATTTTTTAAAGATTGTTTATTTCATGTGGCTAAGAAAACTATATTGGATGCCCAACTACCATGCAGATGTTTCCTGTCTTTCAACCCCACAGCCACCCTAAATTGTTTGTGTTCACAGTCTTGTACAGCCATCACTCCCTGTGACCACTAGATGGCGATGATTGGAAATGTAGAGATGTCAGAAATAAGATTCTACGGATGTCATTAGTTTGGTGCTTGCACATGTAATGTCAGCCACTCCTTGTGGTTGGATAGCGTACTCTGCCTGTGACACAGAAAACCTAGGTTTGAATTTCGAATTTTTTTTCTGTTCAGTAGGCCAGCACCTATTTAGTTAAGAGTCTTTGGGCTACACTCCTTAACACTGCTCCCTAACACTGCCTACTGAGAACGCTCTAGTGACTGCAGCTCTGACACTTTGAGTCCGACAGGAGAAAAGCACAATATAAATGTTATTTGTCTTGAATTATCAGCTAAGTAATGTGCACATTTCAGTCACTCTTCAGTTAACTTGTCTCCTGAGTTTTCTCACAGGAGATGTTTTCATAGCTTATTGATGAAATACCTTTACACCCCAAGCAAGCCAGGAAATACTCAGACCAAGTTTGACAATAGTTTTCTGTCTACTTTTTAGTATTTGTTGTTAGGTAAAGAAAAGTTATTTTGCAGGTAAAATAAAAAAAATATCTTCTGGGAGAAAACTCAGGAGACAAGTTAATTGAAGAGTGACCGAAATGTGCACATTACTTAGCTGATAATTACCCAAGGTGACATGTGACATAATGAGAAAAACGTGTGTGTACAGTACCAAGCACACAAAGAACTATGCTGTGTTCCTTTTATTTCTTTCTCTGCCTGAAAAAATTAAACATCAGGTATGTAATTGGCAGTTCCTGTCTGAGTCAGGGCTCAGTCAGACTACAGTGTGACCCTCACTGATCAGAAATTAAAACTATAAAACACTTTGCTAGTAGAAAATGGCTTCTGAGGTCAGGAAAGAGATAAAAGGGTTTAATAGTTCATTGATTTTTAGCTCTGGCACACTTCAATGAATGTGTAATGGAGCAAAAACAATAAAACTGTAAGTAGATTTAAATATAAAATAAAACTGTGGATTATCTTGAAAAGTCATTTTAGGAGAAGGAATATTGATACAATTGTTTATTTGATTAGTTTATTTTCACCTTGGGTGTCCTTACATAGAGGCCATTGTCTTTTCCCACCTAGAGAACATTTACAGAATGTGTAAAACATTGGATACTTTGTGGTATATTTCTATAAAAACACCACTTTAGTAGAACTCTGGTATGCATCTATGTAAACAGTTCAAGAGTTGATGAATGTATGCAATTATATGGTTTCCACCATTTTTTTTTGCTATAGTTCAACCATTAGGAGATAGGTTTTAAAGTACACCTGAACTGAGAAGGATATGAATGCTGCCATATTTATTTCCTTTTAAACACTATCAATTGCCTGGCTGTCCTCTGCCTCTAATACTTTTAGCCATAGACCCTGAACAAGCATGCAGATCAGGCATTTCTGACTGAAGTCTGACTGTATTAGCAACATGCTTGTTTCAGGTGTGTGATTCAGACACTACTGCAGCCTAAGAGATCAGCAGGACACCAGGCAACTGGTATAGTTTAAAAAGAAATAAATGAGGCAGCCTCCATATCCCTCTCAGTTCAGTTGTACTTTAAAGAGTAACTGTTAGGCAAAAAAAAAGCTCATTTAAATCTCTATTCTCCTGTGTTAAAGTGAACCTGAGGTGAAAATAAACTGATGAGATAAACAAATATATTTATCCTCCTACTCCTAAAAATGACTTTTTTAGACATACCAAGATTTTATTTTATATTTAAACATTTAGAATTGAAATTGAATGTTTTGTTGTCTCTGCTCTGTTGCAGTCTATTAAGTGTCCCTAAATGAAAATACATGAACTATAATGACCCTTTCTCTCTCCCTCTGCTCTCAGAAATATGTAGAAAAAATGTATTCTGCCAAGAACACTTTTATGGCTGTAATTTGCTTATCAGTGATGTTTACTATATTCCTGACAACGTTCTGACAAGACAGAAGCTGTCATTTCCAGCCTTATAAATTAACTTTTTCAGGCAGCAAAATAAAACAAGTAAAACAGCCTGGTTATTAATATGTTTAGTACTGTACATACACATGTTTATCTCATCATGTCACATGTCACCTCGGGTACACTTTAAATAGTTTGGAAGGTAGTCAAAAAGGCAATACTGAAGTTAAAAATCTATTTTACTTTTTTGTCGGCTGAATAGCAATCATCTTTTTCCCCAGGCTCCTAAGGAGGCCGCAGGGCGCAAAACAGAAGTTGTAGAGCATGCTGGGAGGTTTTTTTTCTCTACTGCCCTCCCTGTTCCTCCCCTTCATTTCCCTATCCCTCCCTAATTATTTACTGCAGCCTGATTGGCAGCTTCCTCTATCCCTCCTGGTTTACCCACCCACGCTTCTGTTCATCTGTCATTGGTCTAGCTGCCCCCCCCCCCCCCCCCCCGCTGAGAGAGCTGCCGACCGCCCCCCCCCCTTTTATACCAGAGACTGGTGGGAGTGTCTGAGGGCTGGGCGTTGGGAGGGCTAATGAATGATAAACCAGGAAGCAGGGTAAGGGAGGATATTACATCACGACTGGCTTTAGACACAGACAGTCAAAGATGGAACCTGTCAGGAACTGCCAGGAGCATAAATCTCTGCAAATACTATATAAAAAATCTCTGAAATCCAAACGTGGACAGTGAAATGCATATGTAATGTAAGTACAGCCAATATTTATCTACTGATATGTGTTTTTTTTCTCTGAGACCCTATACCTAACAGCTCCTCTTTAATATTCTTGAATGGGATTTCAGTTGTGCTTATGGTTCCATGATGCATATTGTCTTCTTATGGCAGTTGTCCATAGTAAAGGGGCCCATACACCTAACGATTTTCCCGCCAATATACAGCCGATTCGATAACAGTGATCAAATCGGCTGTGAAATCGGCGCGCACACCGCTGACAGTACGATCGATTTCCGTCCGAAATCGATCGTTCCCGTCGATTCCCGTCGATCCGTCCGTGCAGAATATTTTTCACGATCGCCGGCGGGTCGGGAGTGCGTCGATAGCGGCGTTCGAATGCCCGACGACCGACGCAATACAGCAGGTATACATTACCTGTTTCGCCGGCGCGACTCCCCCGCTGTCTTCTTCCCGCGCTGGGTTCCGGACCGCTGCAGGTACACAGAACTTCCTGTCCCGCCAGGAAGTGTAAACAGTAGAAAGCCCTCTACTGTTTAAACTTCCCCTGGACAGGAAGTTCAGTAGCTGCAGGAACGGTCCGGAGCCCGGAGCGGAGAAGAAGACAGCGGGGACCAGGGGAGTTGCTCCGGCGGAATAGGTAATTACATAGTTACATAGTTACTTTGGTTGAAAAAAGACATACGTCCATCGAGTTCAACCAGTACAAAGTACAACTCCAGCCTGCTCCCTCACATATCCCTGTTGATCATAAAATCCCTGGATTAACATCATTGGCATTACCTAGTAATTGTAGCCATGGATGTCATTCAACGCAAGGAAAGCATCTAAGCCCCCTTTAAATGCAGGTATAGAGTTTGCCATAACGACTTCCTGTGGCAATGCATTCCACATCTTAATCACTCTTACTGTAAAGAACCCTTTCCTAAATAAATGGCTAAAACGTTTTTCCTCCATGCGCAGATCATGTCCTCTAGTCCTTTGAGAAGGCCTAGGGACAAAAAGCTCATCCGCCAAGCTATTATATTGCCCTCTGATGTATTTATACATGTTAATTAGATCTCCTCTAAGGCGTCTTTTCTCTAGACTAAATAAACCCAGTTTATCTAACCTTTCTTGGTAAGTGAGACCTTCCATCCCACGTATCAATTTTGTTGCTCGTCTCTGCACCTGCTCTAAAACTGCAATATCTTTTTTGTAATGTGGTGCCCAGAACTGAATTCCATATTCCAGATGTGGCCTTACTAGAGAGTTAAACAGGGGCAATATTATGCTAGCATCTCGAGTTTTTATTTCCCTTTTAATGCATCCCAAAATTTTGTTAGCTTTAGCTGCAGCGGCTTGGCATTGAGTACGATTATTTAACTTGTTGTCGATGAGTACTCCTAAGTCCTTCTCCAAGTTTGATGTCCCCAACTGTATCCCATTTATTTTGTATGGTGTTAGACCATTGGTACGACCAAAATGCATGACTTTACATTTGTCAACATTGAATTTCATCTGCCATGTATGTGCCCATATAGCCATCCTATCCAGATCCTGTTGCAATATAACACTATCTTCCTTAGAGTTGATGATTCTGCACAATTTTGTATCATCTGCAAAAATAGCAACATTGCTCACTACTGTATCCACTAGGTCATTAATAAATAAATTGAAGAGCACTGGACCCAGTACAGACCCCTGTGGGACCCCACTGCTAACAGTCTCCCATTTTGAGTATGATCCATTGACCACAACTCTTTGTTTTCTGTCCATTAGCCAGTTCCCTATCCAAGCACACAGACTCTTCCCCAGTCCTTGCATCCTCATCTTTTGCACCAGACTTTTGTGGGGAACAGTGTCGAAGGCCTTAGCAAAGTCTAAGTATATCACATCTACAGCATTCCCAATATCCATATTAGCATTCACTACCTCATAAAAGCTGAGCATGTTAGTCAAACAGGACCTGTCTTTAGTAAACCCATGTTGATGCTGAGAAATAAGATTATTTTCTACTATGAAATCATGTATAGTATCTCTTAGTAACCCCTCAAATAGTTTGCATACAACTGATGTTAAGCTTACAGGTCTATAATTTCCTGGATCTGATTTTTTGCCCTTCTTAAATAATGGGAAAACGTGGGCTGTACGCCAATCCACTGGGACTCTGCCAGTTGCAAGAGAGTCACAAAAGATAAGATAAAGGGGTTTATCTATAACTGAACTTAATTCCCTTAGGACCCGAGGATGCATGCCATCCGGGCCAGGTGCCTTGTCTATTTTTAATTTATTTAGTCTTGCCTTTACTTCTTCCTGCGTTAAGTATTTAATATTACAGTTAGAAGATTGAGACTCTTCCGCCTCTGTAATTTGCAACAGTGCTGTTTCCTTTGTAAAGACAGAAGCAAAGAAAGCATTTAATAACTCTGCCTTACCTTGGTCATCCACCATTGAGTTCCCACCCTCATCCTTTAGGAGTCCTATACAGTCAACCTTTCTTTTTTTAGAGTTGATGTACTTGTAAAACTTTTTTGGGTTAGATTTGATATCCCTAGCGATTTGATTTTCAGCTTCGATCTTTGCCAGCCTAATTTCTTTTTTACAATTTTTATTGCACTCCTTATAATTGCTTAGTGCAGCCTCGGTCCCCTCCTGTTTTAGGACCTTATAGGCATTCTTTTTCCTCTTCATTTTATCTTTAACCTTTCTATTCATCCATAGAGGCCTTTTTTTATTCCTAGACATTTTGTTTCCATATGGGATATACATACTACAATATTGATTGAGAATACGTTTAAAAGCTTGCCATTTCCCTTCAGTGTCCTCCCCTTGTAGTATATTATCCCAGTTCACCAAACTTAGTGCCTGCCTGATTTGATTGAACTTTGCTTTTCTAAAATTCATAGTTTTAGTGGTCCCGCTGCCCCGTGGCCTATCAGTCACCAGATCAAACGTTATCATGTTGTGATCACTATTTCCCAAATGTTCTTGAACCTGCACATTTGATACATTATCTGGTCTATTCGAAATGATCAGATCCAGTAACGCATTCCCCCTAGTTGGTTCCGTTACCATTTGAGTCAAGTAATTGTCCTGTAGTGCTGCCAGAAATCTGCTGCTTTTACCAGAATGGGTAGCCTCAATACCCCAGTTAATGTCTGGAAAGTTGAAGTCGCCCATAACTATGACCTCATTTTTACTTGCCGCTTTTTCAATTTGCTGTAGTAATTGCAGTTCTGCAGCTTCATTAATATGAGGTGGTCTGTAGCATACCCCAATAAGCAATTGGCAACTTTTATTTCCACCATGAATATTTACCCAAACGGACTCCACATCTTCGCAATCTTCCTCCATCTCATCGTTGAGGACAGCTGTAAAAGAATTCTTAACAAAGAGACAAACCCCTCCACCTTTTTTTCCTGTTCTATCCCTCCTGAACACATTGTATCCTTTTAAATTGGCTATCCAGTCATGACTTTCATCCATCCATGTCTCGGTTATTCCCACAATGTCATAGCCTTTGTCATTCAGAATGAACTCTAGTTCATCTATTTTATTTGCAAGGCTCCGAGCATTGGTTATCATGCACTTTATATTTTTACCACCACATTTACCAATTTTGTTTACCTGAAATGGGCTACTTGAAGTTTTACCAACCTCCTTAATCTTTACACTGTCCCCACCCCCCTCTCCACCCCCCATAATGTTAGGCTCCCACTGTCTTTTTACCTTATCTTGTCTATATGTTGAGACTTTATCCTCCCGCCTCCCCCCAGATCCTAGTTTAAAATCTCCTCCAACCGTTTAGCCATCTTCTCCCCCAATGCAGCTGCACCCTCCCCATTAAGGTGCAGCCCGTCCCTGCTGTAGAACCTGCAGCCGACTGCAAAGTCTGCCCAGTTCTCCAGGAACCCAAACCCTTCCTTCCTACACCAATTTCTCAGCCACTTATTTAACTCCCTAAGCTCCCTCTGTCTCTCAGATGTAGCACGTGGCACTGGCAGTATTTCAGAGAACACCACCTTGGAGGTCCTTGCTTTAAGTTTATCTCCAAGTACCTGAAAATCATTTTTGAGGACCTTCCATCTCCCACTAACTTTGTCATTGGTGCCAATGTGTACCATGACAGCCGGGTCTTCCCCAGCCCCACCCAATAATCTGTCAATTCTTTCCGCTATATGCCGAACCCGAGCACCCGGGAGGCAACAGACTGTACGGCATTCACGGTTTCTTCGACAGATTACCCTGTCTGTGCGCCTAATAATTGAATCCCCTACCACCAGTACCTGTCTAGCCTTAGCTGCACTCCTATTCCCTTTCTCGTTACAGCAGTCTGCCCCTTGGTTGCTAAGGAGCACATCCTGCTGCAGCATTGCTACTCCAGAGTCGTCCTCACCAATATTACGCAAACAAGCATACTTATTAGTGAGGGACAACTCGGGACTAGCCTCCCTGCCACTTTTTCCCCTACCCCTTCTAACTGTGACCCAACTAGCGGCTACCTCTGCTTCTTGCTCCGGCTTTACTCCACCCGCCTCATCTTCAAGGGTTCCATCAAGTGTCTGGATCGTGAGATCCAAGCTCATCTCCATGTTGTGTATGCGTCTCAGTGTTGCGAGATGCTTATTTAGCTCTGCGACTTCCGCCTCTAACCGAGCAACACGCACACATCCAGGGCAACAGTAAACACCCTCAATCCGCTGATGTATGCAGGGGGGGCGGCAGCAACGGCAGCTCCACAGATTGTGATCGGTTTCAGGCTGAAATCGATTCACAATCTGTTTGCAGTAAAGGTGGCCATACGATCCCTCTCTGATCAGATTCGATCAGAGAGGGATCTATCTGTTGGTCGAATCTGATGGCAAATTGACCAGTGTATCGCCACCTTAACACTACAGTAGACTCTCATTAGTAAACTCTGATATAGTAAGCCTCTGGGTATAGTAAACGTTGTCCCCAGGCCCCAACAAATGAGCCTGTAATGAATTTTACAATGTATGACAAATTCTGATATAGTAAACTTATGATATAGTAAACTTTTTGGCCAGGTCCCTTGAAGTTTGTAAAGGTATTCTACTGTACTATGGGAGACATTTATTAAGAGTGTCTTAGACAAAATATTAGTAGGTTTTTAGAAATCCGTGCAGAACTGTCTCAGACATCTTAGGAAATATCTAGACAGTTTCCTTCTAAAACTGTTGTAAAATAAAAGGAGTTTCTCAGTAGTGTAGAGTGTCAGGGAAAAAGCTGTTGCCGAGGTAACCAATACATCTGCTGTATTGCATCAATGCCCAGCACTGGAAGGGTTAAGCACAGAACAGGACACCTGGCAGCAGGGGAAAGGAGCACTTCACAAATAATGCCTAGCCTGCACTGCTGCACTATCTGTAGAGCTGCTATTAAGCACTTCTTAATCTGCGGCAGTTTAGGGATGGATTTGTACTTTTCTTAATTGTAGCGCAGCTCTAGAAATTCACGCCTTACTGCCGCTATTAAGTAGGATTTAGGGATGTTCTTATTATCATACAGAGCAGTTCATTTGCTGGTTAGAACAGTTTAAGAAGAAAAAAACTGTTGGTAATGCTTTGATAAATCTGGCCCTATGTATTTTGGATATATTGGAAGCTTTTTATTTTGCTTTTTTTCTGTAAAGAAAGAAGGGGATTGTCATATTTGTGCAGTTAGTCTCTTTAGCCATGTTATATTTAAACCTCTTATTTATGATTTGGTAAAAATAAAAATTCATCCAAACCCATGGAGGTTAAATTTAAGACAAGTGGGTGTAGATTAAACATTCCACTTTTATTTCTAGCATGCAATCCTACTTTTCATGGGAATGTTTTTTTATATTAGACAAATAAATATTTCTATTTTCCCTCAGAGCAATTTATTTTTGTGTGCCCTGTGGGTTATGGCATGCACGGAACAATGACCAGCTTCAACTCTCAGTGCTTCTGCATGTAACACTTTATTGAATGTTTCATTATGTATAACATCATAAGCTGAAAACACATATAAAGCTAATGCCTCATACTGTTTTCAGATAGAAAGAAATGCTAGTGTTATATTCTGTTTAAAAACCCAAACAAGAATTACAATGTATGTCTGACTGTATAGGGAGGCATTAATCAAACCATCATATTGAGCGGCCTTTATACGTACAGTACAAAAGTTTGACTATTTTTTTATCAAACCATCTAAAGTGCTTTGTCAAGGAAAATATTAAACAATATAGGTCAAGCTTTTTCTTATAACATTCATAGGCTGTTATACATTATAAAATAACTTTTTGGTTTACTCAAAAAGTAGTACGTTTGCAGGACGTTTGTAGGAATTAAATAGAAAACGGCCTGATCCATCTCACTTTCTCCTAAGCTTTCTTCCAGGAGACAAGTTTCCATCTTTTGTACAAAAAAAAGTTACAGCACTTTGAAATTGAAAAAGTACCAAAGAGAGTAGGTGAGAAAGTACTGTTAAAATTATTGTGAGAATTTTCTTGCTTGCTGGAGGCTTTTATTGATAAGATGTGAAAATATAACTTAAGAGTAAACGTAGGAGGAAAAGTGAATTAGATTAGGTCCAACATATTCGCAGTAAATAGTTTTTTCTTCAGAATTGCAATTTCAGGAACTTTGCACAAAAAGTCCTTGTTCTTGGGAAAAGAGCACACAGAAACAGTTTAAATTGTATTAATGAAACCTAGCTTATGGTGTGGGAACATTGTTACAGTTGGACACTGAAAGGTGGTGGACAGGTCCTTGGGGTATACAGTACAGTAGATCTTGTATGGTAATCACCATTACCACTCATGAGAATGGATGGTAATAGCGATGTAGTAACCCCAGGTCGCAGCCTCAAGATTGCCCTGCTGATGGAGATTTACATAATTGAAGACAAATGTTGTTTGGAATTAAGGCTAATAGCCTATACTGTAAGTTAAAACATGTCTGGTAGATGAAGGCAAATCAGAAGTCAGGCTGCAGTTCTGTTTACAGGAATTGGAAGAACCAGTCAAATTTGGAATCAAACATGAAATCGGATAACAAGCCAAGACCACTTAAGTAAGAATTTTCAGTACTGGATAAGAACCAGGAGGAAACTCGGGTAAGGCCAAAGTCATTGAAGCTTATCTAAATCTTAGTTTAAAATCACTAAGCTAGGTTAGTAGTAGTACTGACTAGTCCAGCACTGTCATACATTTCTATAGATCTGTATACTTTTTATATTAATTATCTTGGTTTCATCTTCAAAAACCCTTCCTATATCTAAACATTGCTGTATATTGGTGTATTATCCCACCCTCCTAGTGATGTTTAGCTTAGGCTATTTACTATGAAGAACTTCTCCCAGTGTACTCCAGGAGACCAGGTGTTGTTTCTGTTCAGTTCGGAACACATAACAGTTTACAAAAGGTCTTTATTAGAATAAAGTCATTAACAGAGCATAGTACAATATAAAACTTTTGATATAACAAAATTATAAGCAACCATAGCTTACAGTATAATAAGATGACAGTATAACAGTAAAACAGACAAAATCTCAAACGATCTTTGCTCCATAGTACAAAAAGGCACATATTAAATTAGACATTGCCGAAACATTGGATCTCAATACAGCACATATAAAATCAAGCAGGAGAAGAATTGGACTTATATTCCAACCAGGCAGACCACCTGTTTTGAAAGTTATCATGAGAGGATATGACACTGGCTAATCTATCAGATTCCATAATAAGATTCAGTCTCTGTTCAAATAATGAAAAAGGTAGAGTATGTTGCTTCCAATTATAAGCGATAACCCATTGGGCGGCTAACAGGCAAGCACTATATAACCGTCTGAAAGTCTTAGGGATATTAGGGGCATTAGCATATAACAGAGCTTGGGCCGGAGAGCTAGAGACCGTTATATGAGTAATATTGTGAAACAGGGCCCAAATTTCAGCCCAGAAGGATTGGGCAACCGTACAGTCCCAAAAAATATGAGTTAATGTACCCCTCCCCCCACAACCTCTAAAACATAGTGGAGAGTGAGTGGGAAAGATCTTATGGAGTTTAACCGGTGTATTATACCATCTCATCATCAGTTTAAATGCTGTTTCCCTTAAGCAGGGGGATGGAGAGGATTTTAATATTCTGTCATAAATGAGCACACATTGGTTTTCAGTAAGGGTAATCCCCAGTTCCCCCTCCCAATCCAATATATATTTTGGTTTAGCTTCAATACCGGCTGTGATCAAATCCTCATAAATAGAGGAGATAAGCCCCTTACTTGGGGCATCCCCTCTACATATTCTATCATAGAGTGACGGGGGGTCAACCCTTCTGCCAAGGCTCCTTGAGCGCAAAAAATGCCTAATCTGCAGGTAACGAAAAAATTCCGATCTAGGAACCTCTTTGGTAAATCTAAGCTGTTCAAAAGAAACAAATATATCAGAGATCCAAAATTTTTTGGCATAGTGCATGCCATTATCTTCCCACCATTTAAATGAGCCCGGGTTATCAAAAGCTGGGGGGAAATCAGTATTACCAATTAAAGGGATAACTGAGATTTTTGGAGGGGACCGCCCAAACCTGCGCCACCATAAAGATATCCCATGAGAAACCACTTTATTATACTTCAAAAGGTGTTTAGATAGGTTCTTACTTGAGGGCAATAAAGAATGGAGATTATAGGGGCCAATAGCCTCCCTTTCAAAAGCTACCCAAAGAGGAGGTTCCAATGTGGAGTACCAACCGCCCAACTGAGCGAACTGTGAGGCAAGATAGTAGGACCATAGGTCAGGTAGACCCATCCCTCCCAAATGCTTAGGCCTTTGCAAAAATTTACGATTAACTCGAGGGGGTCGCCTATCCCAGATAAATTTTAAAATCTGCCCCTGGATTGAATTTAGAAGGGATCTAGAAACCGGTATTGGGATTGCCCGAAACAAAAATAAGAGCCTTGGCAGAAGGGTCATTTTATAGGCCACCATGCGACCAGACCAAGAGATTTTACATGCAAGCCAGTCCTTCAGGTTGCCTAAAATCGAAGTAAACAAAGAGGGAAAATTGTATTTAAATAAGGTCTCATATGTGGATGTTAATTTTATACCCAGATAAGGGATAAAATCTAGGGACCAATCAAAAGGGAAGTTTGCCTGATAGACCTTATAGACAGCCGGAGGAAAATTGATTGGCATAGCTTTAGATTTGTGTGGGCTAACTTTCAAACCTGAAAGACCGGCAAATTCGTCTAATAAATTAAGCAAATTAGGCATAGAAGTGAGAGGTTGAGTAATAAACATAAGGGCATCATCTGCATACAGAATTGTTTTATAGGTCGATGGACCTTTTTCATAACCTTTAATATTCGGATTAGACTTAATGGCACATGCTAAAGGTTCCATCATCAGAGAGAAAATTAGAGGGGAGAGGGGACACCCCTGACGGGTTCCCCTTTGCATAGTAATGGAAGAAGAGTTGGCTCTTGGGATCCTAATTATTGTTTCAGGGGAACGATAAAGAGACTGGATCGTATTTAGTATTGTGTCTGGGATGCCAAAATGGTGCAATGTAGTGTTCATATATGGCCAGAGCACAGAGTCAAATGCTTTGACCAGGTCAAGACTCAGTAAAACCAACCGTTCCCCTGTTAACCAGGCATCCTGTATGATGTTGATGGCTAATCTTGTGTTATCCGTAAGCTGACGTCCAGGGATAAATCCCGTCTGAGAAGGGGAAATAATTGAGTGAATAACTCTGTTTAATCTAAAGGCAAGGATTTTTGCCAACAATTTTATGTCATTATTCAGGACTGAAATTGGTCTATAATTGGTAGGTTGTGTATGGTCCAATTTAGGTTTGGGAATGAGAGACATACTGGCCAATAACATCTCTTTGGGAAGAGGAGAACCGTTCAAAACTGAGTTAAACAAGCCCTTGAGACGGGGTAAAAGTATGTGACTAAAGGTTTTATAATACAGAGCCGTATACCCATCGGGGCCTGGTGATTTAGAGTTTTTAAGGGATTGAATAGCCGTATGTATTTCATCATCCGTGATTGAATGGCCTAGAGTCTCAACCTGGTCAGCACTCAACCTGGACAGTGGCAGTGTATCCAGCCAGTCCTTGATACTCTCAGAAGAAGGAGAGGCTTCGGGGGTATAAAGTTTACTATAAAAGGACTCAAACAATTTTACGACCTCAGTTGGGTGAGAGACGAGGCGGCCCCTCGAGTCTCGAAGTTTGTACACATGAGGGACTTTATATGATTGGTTCAATTTGCGTGCAAACATTTTTGAGTGCGAATTACCTAGTAGAATAAACCGAGTTTTAAAACGTCTAAGTTCTTTATCAATTTGGGAATCAAAGCAGGATTCTAGTTCTCTACGTTTAGCTGTAATAGAGTCTCTCAAGGAGCCCGAACTGCCGATTATATTTCTCCTGTGCAAAATATCAAGTTCTCTACTAAGTCGGGCAATCTCTGCGCCTCTAGATTTTTGCTTATGTTTGGCTATGCTTATTAAATGGCCCCTAAGGACAGCCTTATGTGCCGTCCAAAGAATTCCCGGCGAAAGATCATCTCTCTCATTATCCTCAAAAAAATTCTCGAGAGTGTTAGAGAGCTGATCCCTCACCGAGGAGTCAGATAATAAAGAGTCATTTAGCCTCCAATGAGCCAGCGAATAAGGAAAGCCAAGGTGGTGAAAAGTTACCTGTAATGAAGCGTGATCTGACCAAGAGTGCCACCTCGTCTCAACACCCGAAGAGCCCCCAATATCTACAGGGGAAACAAACATATAGTCCAGCCTGCCATACACGTCCCGAGCTTGGGAGTAATAGGTGTGCCCAGTCTCACCAGGAAAGTGAGCCCTCCAAACATCCAATAATTGGAACTTACGTAGACAGGAAATAAGAGTTTTGGGAAACACTCTAGTGAAAACAGTTTGTCTGCTCCTATCCATGGAGGGACTAGACACCCCATTAAAATCGCCAGCTAGAATAAAATGAGGCGAATGAAACTGATCCATATGCTGGAACAAGGATCTGTAGAACTGCGCTTGAGAGCTTTGGGGCGCATAGCAGTTAACTAATGTAATGTCCTTGGAACCTAGTCTGGCCTTGATGATAATGAAACGGCTCTGTGGGTCCCTATATACCTGTATGACAGTGATAGGGGTCTTATTATGAATGAGAACAGCTACTCCTCTCTTCTTCGTCTCAAAGGTAGTGTAAAACACTCGAGAATAACAAGGGTCAAAAAAGGTTGGTGCAGAACGATCACAGAAATGGGTCTCCTGCAAAAAGATAAAATCTGGTTTAGATTTCTTATATTCCCTGAGGGCTTTCCTCCTCTTGTGGGGGGTATTAAAACCCCTCACGTTGTGAGAGATAAAGGTAATGGTCATTTCCAATTAGATACTGCTAAGCACCACAGACAAATGTTAACCTTTGACCTAAATACAGAGAAGAAGAGAGGAGAAGCACCTCCATAGGAGTGAATATAAAATAACCAGATACTAGAAATACATAAGAACCAATTGCAGAGCAATGAACATGTACCTATAGGGAGCAAAAAAACTATTAAAACAAACATCAAATAGAAACTTAACCAAATAGCACAACCCTGTTGAGAAGTGTGGGCCTCGGCCCAATGCTGGGACTCCAGCCATAGGGTTGTAACCTTTGAATCTTTTAGCCTCTGCAGCAAACAGAGCATCGTAGGGCACCTCTAGACTTTCAAAGTAGTGTAAACAGTACAGCACCGCACGATGGGGGGGTAGTAGGCTGACCACGTAGCATGAGAGGACAGCCGCAAATATATAAAAAATAAGGTGAAGTCAGAAAAGGCAGAATCTTTTCCTCGGTGAGAATGGTATGAGGTCCTGATCATCCAGGAAAACGAAGGGATCCTAAGTTCAGTTAGTCCTCATAATTGAAAAGAGCGTACTAGGCCCAATAGCAAAAGTAGGGAGATAAAAGTAACTGAAAGTACCTTAAGAGTCTAGTGCCTGGGAATAGGTAGGGCGCTGGGATAGATCCTTGCCAGGAGAACGCTGAGATTGTTGAGGCGAATGTGGACGCCTTTTCAGTCCAAGCTTATATAGGATCTCCAATCCCTCCTTAGGTGTAGTAGCCAGAAAAGTAGAGCCGTTATGGGGCACAATCAATTTAAAAGGGTAACCCCATCTATAACGAATTTTGGCCTCTATGAGGACCGCGGTAACGTCCTTCATCCTTTTCCGCTTCTCCAAAGTGACAGGGGATACGTCCGGAAAAATTTGGATTGATTTGTCTTCTTACAACAGAGAAGAGGTATTACGGGCCGCGGACAGGATCTTTTCTTTAATGAGAAAGTCCTTAAGACATAAGATCACATCTCTAGGTGGCTGGTCTTGTCCGGGCATTGATCTCAATGCACGATGCATCCGGTCACAGATGAAGGCCGAAGCCGGGGCCTCAGGTAAGAGAGATAGAAAAATCTTACCGACATGAAGCTCCAGATCTGTATAGGATTCATTAAGGCCCCGTATGCGTAAGTTGTTCCGACGGTTACGGTTGTCCAGGTCCTCCGCTTGAACCTGGAGCTGGGTAACCGTAGATTGTAGGTCCTCGTGTTCCCTTCGAAGTGTAGTATGCGCTTTAAATAAGTCATCCTGGGCAGTTTCCAGCTTCTGTGTGCGAGTTCCTAAGGCCGCAAGCTCCTGAGATAGCGTGGTAGTGGCACGATGCAGCTCTGACTGAAACTTGGAGACAAGTTTATTGTATATCGTTTCCAGGCTATCGTCCAACTCCTTCTTGGTCAACCCCGGAGGGTGTTGAGGCCAGGCATCGCCGGCGTCTTCTGAAATAAGATCTTGCGAAGGGCAGGAACGGGACTGGGCGCCATCTTGAGAAGACATGCTTGCGGAGCGGGCCCTGGTAAAATAGTCTCTCACCGATGTTTGAGCCAGTGATTCCTTCTTTTTCCGCCTGTTCGACATGCACGAGCAGATTACCCGGGGGTGGTAGGTACTTTGGAGTATGAAAAGGTGATGATTCCCCCGGTAATCGCGGCTTTAATCAAAGGCTTAGAGCGCAGCATGAAAATCCGTCTCATCACTTCCGCGCCGCGCATGCGCCCCCCGGAACACATAACAAACACAATTCCGCAGTGATGCACCTGCCAGCAGTAAACGTGGCCACCTGTGATAAATTTCAATATGTAAATCAGGATGAGGAAAGATTTTACAACGGTCGTATACAGACTAGATGATTTCTAAAGTAATGTAAAAAAATAAACAATTTTATTTATTACATTATACAGTATTCAGTATTCAAGTTCCTCTTTAATAAATATTGATCCAATGATCTTTTGACAATTCTATATTTGTTCCACAGGCCCTTTGCTTTCACAAAATCGTTTTTAATTAACTGTTCTGTCTGTAACGTGTGTTTGGCAGTTTGATCAAAGAGGCCTGATGTTGTGTCGGATTAGGTCCAACAGTGGTGCAGGCAGCGGAATCCATAATGTTCCTTGTGGGACATAGTCCAACATTAGGAGCTGGGGAGCACTGTCTACTGTCGGTAAGGGTTAAGGTTTTTTTCTCTCCATGAACGTTCAGAAGATTGTGCATACAATGAGAATATCTTGTGCAATTTACAACACTTATACATTTTATGTTCAGGGAGCACCAAGAGCACTTTACAAGGGCTACCTGATATAGACCTGCCAGAAATCATACAAAGGTACCCCTTGCCTGCTTTCATCAAGGTATTGAAAAAGTAGCATGCTCTTTTGAGAGGTGAGGACCTGCAAAGAAACTCACTTACGCATGAGGATTACTTTATTTTACAATTAAATATTTGTGCTCCACATGGTCTGAATTTAAAGTGAGAATTGAGCTTAATTTATTAAACACATGTGGCTGTAATGTTTTGTTCCTGTGACCATGTCCCTGCAGATCATATTCCAGGGCGTGATTGTATGGGATTTAATTTGTTTTAGACGTTGTTTTTTTATGCATATTTCTCCATTTAATTTTATTCACTCCCATTCATATTCATGTTTTCTACTGTTGTAATGTTGATTTTATTATCTGCATTATTTCCTGTGCATTTGGATTTCATGCCAGGTGTCGGATGTATCAGCTGGGCAGAGGAGTCTTCTGTGTATAAATGTATTCTATGTTTGGATTGTGTTCAGCTGTAATTTAGGTCTGAAACATGATAGCTGTCTAGCCATGTTCTTGCCATAATAAAGACCTTCTATATATAAATTATATATATAATAAATTATAGGCATAGCTGAGAATCCATTTTGACTTGGACACATGGAGAAATACTGCAAGTATTATTTCCTTTGGGCTACTCCTCAAAATTATGAAGGTTCTCTATAGTTTAAGGTTCAAGTCCATGTAAAAACAAGACTTAAAGAGGCACTCATGAGAAATCTTTATGTTTTCTCAAATGGATCATCAGGGGGCTCTGTATGGCTGATATTGGGGAGAAACCCCTCCCACAGTGTGATGTCAGCACCTAGGTACTGACATCACACTGTGGGAGTCTTGTTGCATTGTGGGAAATAACAGCTGTTTCCAACTGCCAAAAAAGCAGCATCTCCTTCCACAGAGATCACCTGCCAGCAGTGAATGGTTCCCAAGGAGCCAAGAGTCAGCAACTCCATGTAGAGACAAGTGTTGTGACTGACCGTGTACATCAAACATAAGACCCCGTCCCACTCCCAGCCTGAGGTAGATGTACACACAGCCATCATCTTATTTGAATGAATGAGAACTGAGATCATGTGGCCAAATCAGTAATCTGTCAATATAGGTATGTGGCTGCTTTGTCATGGCTGAAATGTGGTGCAATAGCTTAGAGAATCGTTTAAGATTTATAAAGATGTTTTCCATAGGACTGGTTCACACGAACGTCTACACAGTGTTAAATGACAGCCACAGTGCTTGCCATTTTAACCACTTCACCCCCAAGGGTTTTTACCCTAACGGGCCAGAGCAATTTACACCTGTCAGTGCTCCTCCCATTTATTCCCTAATAAGTTTATTACTACTTATCACAACAAAATGATCTATACCTCATTTTTTTCGCCACCAATTAGGCTTTCTGTGGGTAGTACATTTTGCTAAGAATTTTTTTTATTTTATATGCGTTTTAACGGGAAAAATAAGAAAATAATGGAAAAATTCATTATTTCTCAGTTTTCGGCCATTATAGTTTTAAAATTAAATGTTCTCCTGTGGATGAAACCAACACATTTTATTTGCCCAGTTATCCTGATTATGAAACCGTTTAAATTATGTCCCTATCATAATGTATGGCGACAATATATTATTTGGAAATATAAGTGTTATTTTTCTGTTTTGTTTTTTTTTGTCCGGTCCATAATTACAAGCCCCTATGTAGTAAAGTAAAAGTAAGTTTTCCTCATAAAATATAGATTAAAAAAAACCTAAGATTAAAAAAGTCCCTAAGCCAACAATTTATATATATTTTTTAAACTGATTTTTTTTAACAAGTGTTTTTTTTTTTTGGGGGGGGGGGGGGGGAGCTTTGGAAGTGTAAGTTATTAATTGTATTAATATTTAATAAGTGTATTTGTATGTATGTGCCTGTATGTGAAATTTTACTTTTTGGCCACTAGATGGCGGTAGTGAACACACTCCCGTTTTATAGGAAGTGTTCACTTTTTTTTCACATTTTACTTTACTGTGACTGTTTCCTGCTGTATGAATGGACGTGGCCACTGATCGCGATCATATCCATTTATTCCAGGCATTGCGATTGGGACACAGAGCCCCGACGGGTAATGGGGGGCTGGGGGCTGCGCGCGCACACATTGTCATTAACTGGTTAAGCACTTTCCATTCAATTGAATGGGCAGCCATCAGGACAACAATTGTTTACCATGATGGTAAAACGGTGCGCAAATGCCGCGCTCGATCCTGTCGTTTCCCATCATCTCATTTCATCCTGGACACTACATATCCATTTAGGACCTTGGTGCTTTTGTGTCCCCCTGGAGGGGTCAAAACACAATGCATTTGCTGAATGCTGCTAAAGGTTGCCAAATGCTTTTCTGCCCGATAGCTAAAAAATCATTTTACCAAGACGCCTCGCAGTAAAAAAAATCCTTCTTAGCATTTCCCATTTTAAGTGTGGCTATTTTGAAGCCAATACTAATGTAATTTCCTCCCTTACTCTCCTCAGCCTGTTTGTGTATGCATTGCCCGCCCTCCACTATAGAAAGTGCATTGTCTCAGCATGAGAAATACTGGCCAATCAGAAAGGAATGGTGGTGTGGGAGGGGAAAACAGGAGGGAAAGAGGCTTCAGCCAATCAGGCTGCATTAGTTAAGTCTGAGGGGGAAGTAGAGAAGCAAAAAAGGACAACCCAGCATGCCCTGCAACTTCCTTTTTGCGTACAAAATTTTGTGTGTACCAAATAAGAGTCAGGGAAACTGAGGAATGATCATTTATCTACAAGAAAAGTAATAGTGATTTTAACTTTTGCATTGCCTGGTTAGCATCCTTATTAGTTGTTTACCAAATAAAAATAAAGAATTGATTTTTTATTTTATGCCGACAGTTACACTTTAAGATACCTATCTGAATCAGCCCTTACTAGCCTGGACATTATCTAGGAAGGGTACCCAGTATTTTGTCAATATCTTTATGACTTGTTTCTTGTCTAATCATGTATGAGAGCAGCACTAAGGCCCGGTTCACATTAGCTTTCTCTGTCCGGATTCTCCGGGCCGGATCCGGACCGTATACTGTACCAAACTGAACGTACGTTCCACATAGCAATGCAAAGGCTATGTGGACGTTCACACGTGTCCGTTCCGTACAGTACGGAGCCAGGCCGGATCCGGACTCCGGACACTTTTTCAACATGCGCTATTTTTTGGGTCCGGCTCTCCGGCCCACGCACCCGGACCGGAGCCGGACTGGAGCCTGACTGCACCATCCGGAACACAGAAACCAATAGGAAACGGAAGGCACAGAACACACTGCCTATAAACACCTGACGTTCTACCCCACTTCCTATGCGTATCCAAGCGGCCATTTCAGATGGGGACACATGGGCCAAGCATGTCTGGAGTGGAGCAGCAGTGACAGACGTCCTGGAGCTGTTTGGCAGCGGAGGAACCTGATTCTACAGGTGCACCAGGTGCACCTTCTGCTGACCCCAACATTTTTTTATTTACATTTCGCTATTTTTTGACCACAGATCCGGATGGCAGCCTGATGCATGCCTGATGCAAACGGACCGGATCCGGAACGGATCCGGATCAGGTCCTGATCCGATCAGGATCCGATCAGGATCCAGTCCGTTTGCATGGCAAAACGCAAGTGTAAACGGGGCCTTACATTTTCATGGCAGGAAATTCTGAAAAAAATCAGAAATTAAGGATGCTAAAAAGTTGTGTCAGCGTAGCTACTAGGAGAACCGGGTGCAGAAGATGAGTGTCAAGAGGATAGTTACAGCCAATCAAAATGAAGGCTGTTTCACCCTAGTTTAAATGCAAAATCTTTGTGTTTGTCTATGTATTGTTCAAATGCAAACCAATACATTGATTCGTAAAACAGACTTTGTATAATTAGTGGTTGAAAGGTTGAAAATATCACTGAAGGCATTGTGTGCATAAGTATTAAGTGTCCATGCCCCCCATTTAGGTGGAGAACTCCAATTGCCAAAGGGAAGCAGTGCTCAGCCAGCTCCGCCTGAAGGATTAATTAACCTATTTTGGTTCCTGGACGTAGTTTCTACGTCCAGGAACCATGCGCGCTACCGCACGCTCCCGCGGCCGATCGCGCGCGTGCACGCGCACTCCCGCCTGCAGATTCGGTAGCCAGGGAATCAATGTATTGGGCTACGGAGCCCGATCATTGATTCCTCTCCCCCGCTGAAAAAGCGACAGCTTCTCTCAGAAGCTGCGCCTTTTCTGGCCGTTCCCTTCCCGATGCGCCACTCTAAGCGTGTGTTACGCTTAGAGTGACGTCATGTAAACAAACTCATGGCTGCCATCTTGTGGCCAAAAAGTAATACTACACCTGTAAAAAAATAATTTAATAATTTAAAATTAACACACATTTACATTATAAATCTATTGTTTACCTCCCACCCTCCCAAAACTACCCAAATAAAATGTTTACAATAAAAAAAAAAAAAACATTACAATAAAAAAAACAAAAAAACATGTAAATATTTACCTAAGGGTCTAAACTTTTTAAATATCAATGTAAAGATGAAATATTTCTATATTTTTTTTATTTTAAACTTGTAAATAGTGATAGATGCAAAACGGAAAAAATGCACCTTTATTTCCAAATAAAATATTGTCGCCATACATTGTGATAGGGACATAATTTTAACAGTGTTATAACCGGGACATATGGGCAAATACAATACGTGAGTTTTAATTATGGAGGCATGTATTATTTTAAAACTATAATGGCTGAAAACTGAGAAATAATGAATTTTTTCCGTTTTTTCTTATTCTTCCTGTTAAAATGCATTTACAGTAAAGTGGCTCTTAGCAAAATGTACCCCCCAAAGAAAGCCTAATTGGTGGCGGAAAAAACAAGATATAGATCAGTGCATTGTGATAAGTAGTGATAAAGTTATAGGCTAATGAATGAGAGGTGAACATTTCTCACGTGAAAACGACGGAACCTGAATGGGTTAAACACTAGGGAGAGCCTATCGGCTTTTAGAACTGATTTACTTCTACAATGAATGCTGTACAGGGAAATTTAGTAGAATGCATCATGATTCATATCAGCAACAGTGTTGAGAATACATGGGATACACTGAATAAAAGGGTGCTGGAGGAAGGCCCAGGTAAGTATAAATGCTTTCTTTTGATTTGTCTCTGGTTTCCTTTAAGCATTATAAAAATGGTAAAGAGAGGACCTTGTAGGCTTTCTTCCTTGATCCCATGGCATTTCAATCATATATCCTCAGGTTTTATTTGGAGCAGAGATGGATTAAGACGTAATGGGCCCAAAACAAATTAGTAATTTGTGAGCCCCCTTGTGGTCTTTTGTTAAGCTGACGTGGAGAGAGGTCAGAGAAGGTGGCTGGCGGGCCCCTTGACACCCACTAGGCCCCAGGCACCTGCCTAGGTTGCCTGGTGGATGATCCTGCTTAATTTTGGAGTGCCTTTCCTAAGATTGTGTTCCTGACTTACTAATATTCTCCTGGACTGGAAAGCAAGTGAACCTGGAAATGTGGTCTGGACTCATTAACAGGGACGTAACTAGAAACCACTGGGCCCCCTGCGAAACTATTGGATGGCCCCACCCCACCCCCACATTATCAAACTCTGCCTCAAACTAAACCACACACACACAAAAAAAACACAAAATGTACCAGAGACGAGTCTAACTAAAAGTTTTATACATACCTGGGGCTTCCTTAAGCCCCATCTGCACGGATCGCTCCCACGCTGCCATCCTCAGTCTTCTCCCTTTTCGGCACCGGGTCCCGTAACTGCAGCAGTCGCGGCCAGTTTGCACAAGAGAAGCACGCCCTCTACGTATCTCTCCGGCTGGCTGCGACTGGAGGAAGTTACAGGACCTGGTACTGAAGAGGGAGAAGACTGAGGACAGCAGCGTGGGAGCGAACCATGCGGATAGGGCTGGAGGAAGCCCCAGGTATGCATAAGACTTTTAGTTAGACTCACTTCTGGTTTCCTTTAAGCAATAGGACTCATTCACTTATAATGTGTTTTTACATGGGTACTAAAAAGACTGAGCTGCATTTTTTTTTCCAGAAGACATGCATGCTTTTGTATCTATTGCATTCATGTTAACACACAAAAATGCATGGTTTGCACCCAAACATTTGCTAATAGGTGTGAATGAGGCCTCAACCTATCTGCAAACCCAAACCTTGTAGCTGCTGTCTTTGGGCTGCTATTTCTAGCCATACTGCAACTCTTAAAGCCCATTTCGAGGAATTATTTTCTTTGGCAACTTGTCTGCCTTTCTTTGAGAGGAGACCTACTCACTACCAGTAAAACAGTCCTCAATCTCACCTCATGAGGTCTTTATTTTCTATGTGACAACCCGAGTAGACCGCCTAGCTCCCCTATGGTCTAGCCTCAGATGTAGTCCTTCTGCTGTCCCTGCTCCCATCTCATTCCATAGTTATAGTGGAAGGTACCGTAAGTGGAGAATAGGGCATAATCCCCCACAGCACATCCTGTAACCCTCATTGCACATTTGGGAGAAGATGACTGGCTTTCATAACCTTATCTCTTCCACAGAAAAGAATGAGGGGAGTACGTATGACTCTGACAGTTACGCCCTCCCTCCTATGGACTGAAGTGGAGAGACGGTAAGTGGGGGTATACACCTCGACTCCTCCTAGAAAGCACTACCTGACTCTAGTCCCCTGGGATGGTAGTGTGATCCCCCTCCAGAAGACCTTGGGTACCAAATAATATCATTGTGGTGCATACAAACACAATTTAATTCTAAGTGCATATTTTTTTTTTTTGTAGTGAAGGAGAGTTTGTTTATTTACCTTTGAGAGGGGCTCTGAGGAGATAGGAAAAAATATTCCTTTTAATCCACTTCATGACATCAGCTGTTAAAGGGTGTGTGCGGTAGAATTTAGCAATGGTTTTCAAAGTGTCTTGCCTTCTGTCTCTTCTCTTTCTCTGTCAGGTGAGCAGATGGTAGATGGATATTCAAATAAAGGTCATTGATTTCTGTGGAGAAACACGGGCGCAGTGTGCTTGGTCAACTTGCCAAAGGATGATAGAACAAGTGCGTGTGCTGGGGGGACATAGAACATGCTCTTCTTTCGCTGTCCTTATTTCACCATCAGTTGTGCTAATACTGCTGTATAGACATAGAGTACCAAACCAGATTATGGGGGAACTTGATTGAATTTGTTAAAAATATTAGTGGATAAAAAAAGGCCACACTGCATGTTCTTTTGTGCTCACTCTGTCACACACCTTTGTACACAGTGCCTTGCTTCCCCTGTAGTAGTACCTTATCATGTACATATTGCTTTTTCCCATTCTACCTAATAAAAAGTCATGGTTATTTGTCCCTGAGATGAGACATTTATGTGATGAATAACTACAAATCCTACAGATAGGAACATTTCGCTAGCTAGCCTAAAACCCTAGGCAGTGGCACACTTGTGTGATGGCCCCGCCACATGCATGAGAGTGTCAGCATACTCACAAACACACTACAAGGTACAGAACAGGTCCTATTCAAGTAAGTGATCAGATCGATATTCAGATCTGACATCGATCGGATATAGAAGAAAGATAGTGTACACACGTATGTGTTTTGTTTTTTTGTTTTTCAATTCCGATCAGATTTCTAACAATTTTACCGATTGTATATTGATTGAAAATAAATCAAAAGAAATCTCTCTGATTTCCTGTTTTTTAGTATGCTAAGTACGTTCCTGTATCTATAGTTGTATTATTATGCATATAAGCGATAATTTACATACAGTATCTGCAGTACTTGTTACTCTTCTGTTTTTGACCTCTTTATCATATTGTGCATTATTTTTGACTTGTGTTATATCTGTGGCCTAATGTTTAGTGCTTTGTTATATACTGTATGTTTTATGTTTCTTATCAATAAAATGGTTTGATTAAAAAAAAAAGAAAAAAGAAATCAAAAAGACATACACTTGAACTATAGCCAGTGTTCCGATTAATATTTTTCAGCATATTTTTCAGCAGATCTGCTTGGGATCAATTCCTGGAAAACAAGTAGACTTTATATTTTTTTTTCTCCCAGAGCTGATTATTTTCTCGATCAGAAATAGGACCTGAAGTGAAAATGGCATGGTGTGTACCATGGTAGTAACTACAGCGGAGCAGCTCATGTGACCGCAGGGGGACCCAGAGCTGTAAGGGGGCCCCAACTGCTACTCTGATAAAGGGATCCATCCTTTATATCAGATGTTTTTGGGGGCTACATTTGTTTTGGATGTGAGGCTTATGATGTCCACACTTGTTTTATGACCCTTGCCTGGTAAACTCCAGGATATGAGGGTCACCAGGGGTAGGCAAGAGAAAGGGTGTGAACAATGGAAGGCTCCATCAAAGTTTTGCTGGGAGGCCCTATAATTTGTATTGACGCCACTGGTGTGTACCAGCCTTCAGTGTGTTGATACAGGATATAATAATCCCCATCTCTCATGTGTATTTGTCATTGAATGGTTGTGTGAGTAGTTGTGTACGTTTGTATTGGTATGGCCGGATTTGTACTTTTTACCGCCCAAGGCCACTGTCACCAGCCGCCAAACTTCAGTATAGGTAGCGAGATGATCCTCCCCCCCTTCTCTCCAGTATAGGTAGCCAGATGACCAACCCCCTCTCCAATACAGGTCCCAGATGACTCCTTTAATCTCTCCCTTTTCCATTCCCCCTTTTCAGTATAGGTAGCCAGCTCGCCTCCACAACGCAGCAGCCGTCAGTGTCACTCACATCTCCGTTCATTTCCAGCACAGAAGCTTCCTCTTCCCTCCATTTCCATCAGCCGCTGCTGTGTATCTGTCCTTCCAATCGGCGCCTCTCACATTTGACTCAACGGCATGATACAAGCGAGTCAGAAGGAAAGAGGAAGCTTGTATGTTGGAGATGAGCGGAGCAGTGCGTGACTGTCAGCTTCTATTCCACTTCCTCCACTTGCTACTTTGCAATGCTGCCCAAGTCTGTAGCTGCATGCCAAAACGCCAACGTGCACAGAGAGCAGGGCGGCCAGAGTACCGCAGTCAAGCGCTTCCCTGATCTCCCTGCACTGCAGCATTTGCAAGCTAGAAAATGCTGCACCAGTTTAGCCTGCTGCTTTGGTGCCCTAGGCCATGGCCTAGGGGGCCTTGGCCTAAATCTGGCCCTGTGTATTGGGATACTGCCTGTACAGTCCAAAATTTGTTCTGAGGCACATTAGTTTGTAGATATGGCACTGTTTGCACTCATAAATGTTGTGTGTATGGTTGATACTGTGCCTGTTCCCACCATGGAGGCTCAAATAAGTGTTAATGTAGCTATAACACATCTGCTACGGTGGAGAATGAGTGTATACAGTACTGTGAAATTGTATATTAACAACGGATGCAAGATACAGCAGTGTTATTTTCAAGCACTATGAGAAATGAATATTAATACAGTGGTGCTATCCTTCTATGCCGTTTAATCAGATGAGAACATTCATTCCGTAGCACGTTGTTTTAATTAGCACTATGTTGAAGTGTTCTCAGGAATATAAAACCCCATTCATTTTGCAGCCTTAAATGATCCGTATTAAGATAATTATTATTTCAGAGCCCTAGCAAGTTCAAAGAATGTGTCATGAGGCCAAGTTTCCGCTTATGCCTGGGTATGTTTCCATTGGCACCAATACATCTCTTTCCCAGTGACCTGTACATTTGCAAAGCTTTAGCTAGCGTCTTGTTTACATGGGTTTCAAGAGCGGAAAACTGCTCTCTAGAACAGCATGCTGCTGAACCTACACACATGTATGTGGATAGCTGGTGCCGCAGGTGAGGGCAATTACAGTAAAATCAACATGCAGTGTCCAGGTCATGCAGCCACCCTCAGTCACGTGTGTGTCTGGGCTAGGGCATTATTTACACTGTTCACTGCTAGGGTGATAAATGCCTGGTTTGACATATCCACTGTTAGCCAGCTTACATACACTAAAAATCCACGATAGGCAGTTTTTCCAAGCATTTACAAAAACATCAGTGTAAACTCAACCTAAGCAAGCCTTTCACTTTAAAGGGCAACTGTAATGAGAGGTATATGGAGACTGCCATATTTATTAAGCTTGTTCAGGGTCTATGGCTGAAAGTATTAAATGCAGAGGATCAGCAGGATAGCCAGGCAACTGGTATTGCTTAAAGGGATACTATCGATTAACATGTGTTTTTAACTTGGGATTGAGAGAGGTTGGTGAAATATTTTTGGCATTGCAATGTTCAAGTAATACATAATATATATATATATATATATATATATATATATATATATATATATATATATATATATATATATATATAAAGTTTTTTTGTACAACTTGTATGGCATTTTTTTCTAATCACTACCTCTAGGCCTACATAGTTCTGCACAGAATTTGTATGTTCTCCCTGTATTTGCATGGGTTTCCTCCAGATAGGGACAGTCAATGAGATGCAAATAATTATGAGATAATGCAGAATAATGAAATGTTGTATGTAAGTTGAAAACTGACCAATTAAATCCCACCAAGGTTTAATTTGATCGGTCCATTTTCAAGCTGCATACATTTGCATAATCCTGCATCAAGTTGGAATTATTTGCATTTCATTAACCATCCCTATCTCCAGGCACTCTGGTTTCTTTCCACATATCTCTATCCCCCTCCCCCGACAAATAATAATAATAACAAAAAAAACACATTTATTTCTGCAGAAAACGGGCCTTACTGACCCTGTGGAAGATGCCAGCTCTATATAAATACAAAATAAATATAACAGTCCCGCTGTCTTCACACAGAAGCCTGCTGCCATTAGCACTCACCTGGGAATATGGCCTTCTAGCAAAGTATTTGGGTGATCTTATTCAATCACTATCAGGGAAGACACACCACTGGTTTTGCTAAAATCACGTCTATTTGGCTCTGCCTTTACATGTAGACAGCTTTGGACACAGGGGCCTGCACTTTGTAGAGCTCAAGGGCCAGGAACTTATCCCCACCACACCTTCTTTGGGAAACTGTGAAATTCAGTACAGGAATGCACACTGGACAGAGAACAAGCAAGTGAGTAGTGCAAACAGTGTGGAAAAGACGTAGCAAAGTAGCCGAATGGATACGGTACTGGACATATATCAAATTCATGTTTGTTTGGAAGGTTACAGTGTGTAGGCTTATAGGGCAGGTCCGATCAAAATAAAAACACAAGATCAACTTTCCTAAGGCTTCCTCCAGGCTTCCTCCAGAACGCTCAGATAACCTGGGGCATTCTGCGTGCATGAGCACGATTGCAAGTGCAATAAATGCAGACTTGGCGAGGTTGGCATCTGCAACGGGGGGGGGGGGGGGATCACCGGGGCTGCGGCTGCCAGGGGCTGGAGGAAGCCCCAGGTAAGTAGATCTTGTTTTTTTTTTTTAATTTTGCTCAGATGTGTCCTTTAAGGTGGCCATACATCAGGTGACTTGATGGCCTATCGACTATCTGATACGATTATTATAATCAGAATCGGATGAGAATCGATTCCGCCAAGTACATAACTGACCAACAATGCGACCGATTTCAGGTCAAAATTGGTCGCATTAGCCGATCGGATATGCTGCAAGATGTAGGGCTGATTTGCTCAATCGTTTGCGCGGCGGTAATGGCTAGCTATATCGGGACGAGCGTCAAAAACCCCCGCGCTGTCCCCCTAATAGTTCATGTCCCACCCTGGTGGCCAGTGCAAGCGATACATTACCTGTTCGCAGCCTCTGCTTGCTCTGCGCATACGGACTCCACGTGGTAGTAACATGGGCGCGTGTGTGATGTCCTTTGTCACACACGTGCCCTAACTAGGCAACCACGTGGGGTGCGCGTGTATAGACAGAGTTTACAGACAGCGGAGGGAGCCCGGAGAAAGTGAAGGGAGCGGACAGGTAGTGCATCACTTGCACTGGGAACCGGGGGGGGGGGGGGGGTGAGGGGATGCGCCGACAGATTAAATGGGTTAGCGATGCGGTTGAAAGCAGTGTCATAAGCAGAACTCAGGCACCACCCCCATATTAGGTAGACTTCCCTCCTCCCCAGAAGAGGTAGCCAGAATCTCCCCAGTATTTGGTAACCCCATTAATCACAGCAGTATAGGGAGCCAGATGTGCTCCCAGCCTAGCATTAACCCCCCTGGGACTGCCTAACGCCGATGGGCGTGACCGCGGCGGCAGCCCCAGGACTGCCTATCACCGATCGGCATTAAGTGCTGGGGCTGCATTTTGCAGGAGATCGCGCGCAAGCTGCACGCGCATCTCCTACTCGGGGGCGGAGCTCCGCCCCGCCTTCGAGACTGTTAGACGGCGAAAACGCCGTCTTTACAGTTAGTACAGCGCTGCGATCAGCAGCGCTGTACTGGGGACCGCCGTGTGACACGGCTGTCCCCCTGGGGGACAAGAGAGCGATCGGCTCTCATAGGCAGAAGCCTATGATAGCCGATCGCCAGGATTGGCTGGCTGGGGGGGAGGGAGGGGATTGAAAAATAAACAAGTAAAAAAATAGTAAAAGATAGTATAAAAAAAAATATTTATAAAAAAAATAAATAAACAACTTGGGGGCGATCAGACCCCACCAACAGAGTAAAAGGGGGGGGGGGATCACTCGTGTGCTGTGTTGTGTGGCCCTGCAGCTTGGCCTTAAAGCTGCAGTGGCCATTTTAGTAAAAATGTGCCTGGTCTTTAGGGGGGTTTACCACTGTGGTCCTCAAGTGGTTAAGTACCCCCCTCCCAATAGATAGGGGGATATTTGGGCAGTGGAGCTGCCTCTCCTACATAAGGCGCCTGTAGGCACGAGCTTACAGTGCCGTATGATAAATCCAGCCCTGGTCACAAGGCCGATTCCCGATCAACTTCAGCATGCATTTGATTGGGAATCGGCCTGCGATGTATAGGCAGCCGACATATCTCTCTCTAATCAGATTTGATTAGAGAAAGATGTGTCTTTTGGTCGAATATGCCTATTATCGCTAAATGTATGGGTACTGGGCGTAACTAGAAATCACTGGGCCCCGCTGCGAAACTTTGGATGGGGCCCCCTCCCACTTCCCCGCTTTCTGCACAGGTAAACTGAGAACAATGCTATTCAATTGGCTGGTGTTAGATATACAGCATATACATGGCTGATTAGTGTCAGGCCTTGCTGTAGTTGAGTTCCATGAGAAAATGTCATGCCACGTTGATATAGTTTTGTACAGAATTATAGTGGCTAAAATCACTGTGACAAAACATCAGCGCCAATATCTATTGAACAATAATATTTAATCTTGGTGTACATTAAACACCTCATACTGAACAGAAAGATGCGAAGAATGTCATATATTGTTTTGAAAAGGAACAATACATTCTAAATTGATTTTTTTTTTACTTTTGCAGGCACTGCAGAGATAGAACACATAATAGCTTATTTTGTCTCTAAAGGACTCTTATGGAATCTGTATTTGATTTCCCAGCTCAGCACACTTGCCCATGCACTTAAAGGGAATCTGAAGTGAAAATAAACGTATGATATAATGATTTGTATGTGTAGTACATCTAAGAAATAAAACATTAGCAGCAGAGATATGAGTCTAATATTGTTTCCAGTACAGGAAGCGTTAAGAAACTCCAGTTGTTATCTATGCAAAAGAGCTTCTCTGAGGTCCACAACTTTCAAAGAGGTCTGTTTTTTGTGTGTCTGCCCCTGTATTTTGTTTTTTCTGCAAAGTAAGTTCAAAAGTTCATTAGCCTGCTCTGTGAAATCCTTTAGAATGCTGAGTGTAGTGTGTAAACTGCAAATATTAAAGAATGAAGCAATGTTATAAAAAAATATATAACTGAAAATAAAAATGTGAGAATATTTTCTTTGCTACTAATGTTCTATTAATTATCCATGCTACACATAGATTGTGATTGTGTATCGGAGGGTAGGGGGTAACAGGTTGTTGTGCATGGGGTGCCAAACCAAACAACTCTTCTTTTTCTGCAGGTTAATATGACCAGTGATGTCACTTCCTTCATGGGAAGAACTTCATGCTGTTAAATCAGAGTGTTTAGGAGAGTCGGTGCAGTGCTCAGCAGAGCTTCTATCCAGGTTCTGCATCTGTGTTTGCCCAATGACTTTCCTATGCCCCATGTTAGATGTGGCTTAGTATGGGCAGCACGATGACATAGTGGCTAGCACTCTCATCTTGCAGTGCTGGGTCCCCAGTTCGAATCCCAACCAGGGAACTATCTCTGTACAGCACTGCGGAAGATGTCAGCGCTATATTAATACTAAATAATGTTAATCAATCGAACATTGATTGGAAAAGGCCATTCTTCCTCCGAGCAGCCAGTATTGCCAGCTGCTCAGTGCTGGTTTCTGCTGCCATTAGTCCAGTGAAATAAGATGTCAAAAAGTTTGTTTTACTTAGTTTTTTTAACCTTTCTTAAGTTATACAGTATATTTAATTTGGCAATGACAGCTTGCCAGAATTTTTGTGTACAAAGACTAAATAGGGAGACTTAAGCTGCGGTGTCAATATTAAACACAATGATGTTATATAATGCAATGACTAGGGAAATACAGCATAAACCTCACTGACCTTTATATTGGAGAAGTTAGAACTTTCCGCTTAGCCATAAAAAGAGAAAAAAAATGTATGTGCCAGAAGTGAATGGCTTCCTGGTTGATTTAGCAAAATAATAGAAATCACTTTTCTAAATGACTAATATAAAAAAAATAGATGTAAATAAGACCTCTTGTGTAGTGATATTCTCTCCTGATATTCTTCTCCTGTTTAAATCTTGGCTGCTTCCTATATTACTTGGGATTTTGAGATTCTGAGTGGTGTGTTTCACCTGAAAAAGGGCTATGCCAGAATTCCTCCCCTCAAAATCTAACCTTCTTGGACCTTTCTGAGATAAAATGCTAGTAATATTTACGGTACCTGTTGAGAAAGAGAGTCATGTTCATTGCTCTGGCACCATATAGCACCCAGCCATAGGTATTCCAGGTTGGTCCATGTCCAGTCATCACTTAAAGTTCAAACAGTTAGATCAAGTATGGACTTCCTAAGTGGCTTTATTCACACTGCACTGTTGAATCATGTGAAAAATGGACATTTGCAAAAGAAAAAAATATTTAAAGAAAATCAACAAATGAAAAAAACACTTGAAAGAGTGCATATGGTATGTTCTACTATATCTGTCATATCATATAAGCAGTACTAAGGATCAGTGTTTTACAGACTGAGAAAATAATGGCATAACATGGAATTCCCCCTCCCATTTGTAAACTATACGGCCTAAGCATACGTGCTTCTCTTTTCCTCTTGTAGAACCACTTCCTCATATAGGTCTTTTTCACTTGTAATGATGGAATTTCCATGTACATTAAATGGATTTTTTGGAAGTCCAATGCTTCTATTGTGAAGCCTATTCTAATTGTAGTTGTTAAACCCTAGCTCCAGATATATAGTACATGGTTTTCTTGCTTCAGTGTCAGAGCTTGTTATTATATTTGTATAAATTCCTTGATCTGTGAAGGTCACTGTAAAGGTGGCCATACACTTGTAGATGGCCACCAGATCAATCGTTATTATTATTTAGCATTTATATAGCGCCAACATCTTCCGCAGCACTATACAGAATATATTGTCTTGTCACATGACTGTCCCTCAGAGGGGCTCAAAATCTAATCCCTACCATAGTCATATGTCTATATGTATCGTGTAGTGTATGTATAATAATCATATAGATCCTTCTCTGATCGAATATGAGAGGGATCTATTGGCCGTCCACAAACTACACACAAATTTTGAATCGATTTCATTTCAGCATGATATCTGTTCAAAATCTGTGGAGCTGCCGACTACTTCACGGCTCAAGCGGTCACCGCAGCTGTGCTCCCATCCAACCGGCAGCAGTGCCCTCACCTGTTCGGCTGGACACTAGAGCTCCGACATCTATGCTGCCAGAGCTCTAGTGTTTGAACTTCTTCTTGTGTCATCTCATGACATGACATGGAACAGAAGAGGACACATGGTGGAGGAGACCCACGGCATGAAGTCAACCCACTGGACCTGGGAGGCATGCGCCACTGGGTCCTATTAACTGAATCGATCGATTTCTGCTGGAATTTGATTGTTCAGGTAATGTTTGCATTACTGATTTCACAGCACATTTGAATATGCTGTATATAAATGGGCTAATCGACTATTATATGTCCTACTTAAGGATGGGAGCACACTGAAGCTGGGCAAAAAACACAGATGCTTTTTCCCAATAAGTTTTCTACACCACATGCCGATTTCTACTATGAAGAACATCCACAGTTTTTCTCAGCTATTATAGTATGGCATTCATGAACATCTGACTATCTCCTCTGTAACACAACCCAGCCTGCAACCCTGTATTAATCTGAGACACAACTATGCGCTTTGAGTCCTATGGGAGAAAAGCGCTTTAGAAATTTTATTGTATTGTATTGTATTGTAAAAAGGCACATGGGCCCATATGCAATTATTTTTTTCTCCTTCGTTTTATTCTAGGTGATAATTTTAAACTTGTCAATAAAATGCTTTTTAAACCACCAAAAAGCAAGAAAATACTCAAGATAATTAATATAGTACAGTTTCACCTACTTTTTGGTCATTTTTCATTTGCAAAATGCTGGAAAGTTATTTTAAATAGAAAATAAAAAATGATCTCTTAGGAGAAAACTCAGGAGAAAAATCTAATTGCATAGGGGCCATGAGGTCTGAACAAAGCTCACATGTAGGCAGTTTATTTCCAGCATGCGATAAACGCATTTAAATCTGAGCAAGACCATTGATTAATATGAGTTGTCAGTTTAAATGCTTTTAAAACACCTGGAAATGCAAATGATTGTACCTACTGCAAGGTTTGTGCATCCACACAACATCCTTCACATTACCTGCTGTTCTCATCCACTGCATTTGCGTTGCCACTCATCCACTGTATCATCCGCTGTTATCCGCACCATCCCCACTTTCCTTGCAGTCAGGAAGGTTTCCTATCTCTCTGAAAGAAGCAATCACCAGGCCTCTGCTGAAAAAGTCCTCCCTGGGCCCAAACACCATGGCCCATATGCAATTACATTTTTCTCCCGAGTTTCCTCCTATTTGATATCTTAAACTTGTCAATAAAATGCAATTTAAGCCACCAGAAAGCAAGAAAATACTCAAAATAATTTTGATAATACTTTTTCACCTACTTTTTGGTACTTTGTCAGTTGAAATGTACCGGAAAGTTGTTTAAATAGAGGATGAAAAAATATCTCCAAGGAGAAAACTTGTGAGAAAAAGTTAATTGCATATGGGCCCATAAGTAGCTACAGATCTCCCCCTACCTACCTTCTATCTCCAGCCTTCTACCTCCAGCATTAAGCCAGGCTCTGGAACCATTTTAAACCTCTTCAAAAGACAGAGGTAAGTGTTCCATTTTGATCTTTCAGCAGCTTGTGATCCTATTTGCCAAATTGATATCATTTTCCTTGAGACTACTTGATACCAAGATCCTCTCTTTACTCTCCTTCACTCTCTTCCTTATTGCTCAGTTGGAAGCTACAGTCCTCCCAAGGCGGATGTATGTGACCTTATGAATGTAGAATCCTATTAGTGCAAAGCTGGACTATAGCAATTAAGCTCTGAACAGGCTGGACAGGACAGTCTACCAGCAGCTTGCTAGTCCACTCATCAAAGCAAGTGGGTCCCAGAAGCCAGTTACATGATGTAATGGGACTATAAAGTAACATGGCCCCAGCTGCTTATTATGTGGTAGATGAGACTGCTCCTAATAACTGCCAAAGAATCAACAAAAAATAGCGGTTCAGCTGCATGTTCCCTCCACAAGCAGGTGCTTCAGTCAAACACGCCGCCATCACTTTTGGCAGGAACTGAGGAATGTATGATAAAGATACAACACACAGCCTGAGGTTTCTTTTTCATCACTTTATATTCTACAAGTATGTAAAGTAATATCCAATTGCCAAAAGGAGTTAGGAAGGCAGTTTCCGGTTAAAGCAAATTGGACAATAGTTTATAATTAGTGTTTTATTGTCTTATTCTGTAACAAGTGTCTTAGGGTGCGGGGTTGAGCGCCATGGACATGCTGTATATGTAACTGTGTAATTAACTCTGGTTGCTATGCTTGTTTTATTCCCCACTATTTCTCTTGACAGATAATATTAACAATGATCACAGAACATAGCAGAAGCATT
Source organism: Hyperolius riggenbachi (assembly GCF_040937935.1). Lineage (NCBI taxonomy): Eukaryota > Metazoa > Chordata > Amphibia > Anura > Hyperoliidae > Hyperolius > Hyperolius riggenbachi. The sequence continues at coordinate 321,633,715 of NC_090648.1, forward strand.
CATTGTGAGAGCTCTAGAGTTCTCATCTAAATGACTTCTGAAGAAATTCTTTTCATACCTGTCTAGCAGCTTCAAACATATGGCCTGTCTGTAGAAGGAGAGAAAGGGCTATTTCATAATGCAGGCTCGGGATATCGTTTGTAATGTTAACCTGTGCCTGATGTTTGATGCCCAGATCACCTTCTACTTGCTCCTTTGAAGTATAAGTGAAGTAGCATATAATGGGTGTCAATTTAATGGAATAAGTCACTGTATAATATGCATTAACTATCAATAAGCAATCTTTTGGCTGTACTTAAAGTGAACCTGACTGAAAATTAAAAAAAATATATGTTGGTCACTTATTTACCAGGGTGGATGGAGAGTGGATCCATTTTCCAGTTCATAACTAGAGATGGTCAATGTGATGCTGATGCTTTCAGACTGATTACTGCAGCTCTGTGGTTTGCCAACAAGCCCCGCTTCAGTCCATCATGAACTCTGCGGCATGACTCATTCACCTCTCCTCTCGCTACTCTAAAGCTGGCCATACACTGGCCCGATTTACCGCCGTTTCGACAGCAGATTCGATCACTGGGATCGAATCTGCTGCCAATCGTTCGCGCTACACGCCGAATTTCGATTCATTTCGTCCGATCCCGTCGATCGCGCCGTTTCGGAAAATTACCGTCGATCGCCTGCGGGTAAAGAGCGCATCGCTAGCGGCGTTCGAGTGCCCGACGACCGACGCAATAGAGCCCGCATACATTACCTGCTCCACCGGCGCGACTGCCCCCGCTCGTCTCCGCTCTTCTCCGCTCTGGTCTCCGGCATGCCTTCACTTATTCCTGCCCGGCAGGAAGTTTAAACAGTAGAGGGCGCTCTACTGTTTAAACTTCCTGCTGGGCAGGAAGAAGTGAAGCATGCTGGAGCCGGAGACCAGAGCGGAGAAGAAGAGCAGAGAGAGACCCGGGAGTCGCGCCGGCGGAGCAGGTAATGTATGCGGCCGGGGGGGGGGGGGCAGCGGCGGCAGCAGCACCACCACAACAACAGATTGTGATCGGTTTCAGGCTGAAATCGGTTCACAATCTGTTTGCAGTAAAGGTAGCCATACGATCCCTCTCTGATCAGATTCGATCAGAGGGGGATCTATCTGTTGGTCGAATCTGATGGCAAATCGACCAGTGTATGGCCACCTTAATGCTCTTTTGGCTGCCTATTACACAAAGAATACAATTCAAGTTGCTAACTCTCACCTCCTTCTAACACAACCACACTAATCTCCAGACACCACCCTACATGAATCCTCTAATCCAGAAGGTCCGCACAATCTTTAGATTGCAGATTTTTATTCATCCATCACAATACAAGCCATATGTTCATTCAATAGACCAACGAATATTTCAGGGCCACAGCGGGTCCCCTTTATCAAGGTAACCAACAGCATTCTGTGGCCGGACCTTCTGGATTATTGCATTTTCTGTTTATGGTCCAGCACCTCGATCATTCTTATGGTGTGTGACTCGCACATGGAACTTCTACATGAATCCTCCACTATACTAACAATATTCTCCTCTCTAGTCACCTCGTCTCAATCATGTATACGACTTATCTCACAATTCTCCCCTTCTTCTCTAGAACTCCCTTCCACAATCTGTTTGTCATCTATTTGCATATGTCTCAGCCCAATTTAATGGCCCATATTCAATTTACCTTTTCTCCTAAGATTTCTCCTAGTTGATATTTTTATATTTTTTACACCTTATCACTAAAATGACTTTTTAAGCCGCCAGCAAGCAAGAAAACATTTTGATAGCACTTTTTCACCTACTTTTTGGTACTTTTTGTATTGCAGAGTGCTGAGACGTTAACACAAGAAAATTATCAACTAGGAGATATTGGGCTTTATTCACAAAACTTCTCAGAAATGACTTATCACTTGAGGTGAAAACAGGTGAAAAAGCTTTGTGAATCATGCCCAATGTGGGAGAAAAGGTGAATTAAATAAGGGCTTATAGCCCATATGCAATTCACTTTTTCTCCTAAGTTTTCTCCTAGGACAATTGAAGGGAAAGAGGCGCCCTGGTATGTAGAAAATAGATTAAAATCAGCTTAAAATCAGAAAAGTGAGGTGGCTTACCTCAATAATGAAATCCTTGTATGAAGCAAAGAATTGTATTCAGCACGGGCACTGTGTTTCGCGGGTCCTAGCCTACTTCCTCAGGCCAATCACAGTGGCGATTAGCAAGAAAAAATAGCAAAGGGAGTCTTTGCTATTGTTTTTTATGTTTAAAATTGTATGTTTTAAATTACTTCTCCTCACTTTGCAATTGAAAAAAACTAAACAAAAGAAGGGGGAAAGTATTGTCAGGATTATCCTGTGTATTTTCTTGCTTCCTGATGGTTTAAAAGGCATTTTATTGACAAGGTGTAAAAATATCAACTTGGAGAAAACTAAGGAGAAAAAGTTAATTGCATATGGCCCCAGGGAAAATAAGGGAAAATGGAAATAAGGGATATTTTGAACAGGGTCAAAAAAAATTCAGCAGAGTTGTGTATCTTTCTTCAAGGACACAGCAGTAGCCATAGCAGACACAGTAACTGTAATAGAACCTTGGAGCAGAAAGGAAGGGTGTGGGACAGGTGGTCCTAAAGATATTTACTGCCAATTCAATTTGTGTTCTTCCATCCTAATTGCCCAGCAAGCTCATGGTGAACCAGAGAGCTCACTCTAACCTGAATGATCGCAAATACCTTCTGTTTTAAGAAGGCAAACTTCTGTTCTTCCATCCTGTGATTGTCAGTAGCCCTAATCCATGAACGGTCAATAAAATTTATGTGCGCAAAAACTGCCTGAAGTAGTGCAAGCCCCCAGCAGCCGTCCTGTCCTGCGCCGCTCCTCGATGAGCCTCCGTTCTCCCGCCGCCAGCTACTTTCGTTTTCGCCGCCGGGCCACTGCGCCAGCGCGGCTCTAGCCATGCGTATCCTTTCTTCGCGTTCCCCGCTATTGCAGAGGGGAACGCGAAGAAAGGATATGCTTGGCAGGGCTGCGCTGGCCTCAACTTACAAGTCAGGGTACGGGACGGAGCAGCGGCGGGGGAAAGGAGACTCGGCGCGAGATAGGACAGCTGCTGGGGGCTTGGGGAAGCCCTAGGTAAGTGAATTAATGTGTTTATTTTGTATCTACAGTTCCGCTTTAACTTGTATCAATGGCATAGAAGAAGGAGTCATTTTTCAAGTACACTTAGCTCTGGAGCTCCATTGAAATTCTTCTATAGGACCTTAAAGGACCACTGTTTTGAAAATCATAAAAAATATACAACTAAGAAGTATGTTTCTTTCAGAGTAAAATGAGCCATATTAGATATATTACAGAGACAGTGCAATTAGAAAAGGCTGCAGCAATCCAGACCACATTAGAACAGGTATAGGAACTTATAGGATACAAGAAATAAGGCTGAACATTTTGTTAGTAGAAATCTGACAGAACCGACAAGTTTCGGACTTGCCCATCTCCTCATGGGGGTTCTCAGAGTTTTCTTTATTTTCAAAAGCACTTAGTGAATGGCAGTTGCTCCATCCAACTGCCAAAAAAGTGTGCAGTGAGCAGGGAGGCTGGCCAGCATCTTTGTATAAATCTTTTTCTGAGAGTGTTTATATAAAGAATAATGGCCATGCTGAGAATCCCCTATGGAGAGATGGACTAGCCCATATCTGTCAGTAATGTCAGATTTCTGCTACTTGCGTGATAAGCAACATAGGAGAGAAGTCGTTTATGGCTCATTTTACTCTGGAAGAAACGTAATTCCTATTTTGATGTGTTTACATATATTTTAAATGTTAAGATTTTTGCAGGAGTGGTCCTTTAAAATTGGGGATGCCCATTCGGATTTTGCACAAATGAATTGGCATTCAATTGGAACTCGGAAGTCAGAAAGCAGAAATTGGATTTCTGAGGAAATACATTACTTCAACCTGGTAATTTTAGCCCAATGACAGAACTCGGAAGCATTGGACCAATCAAAGAATGCAAAAAATGACCAAACAAACCCCACTACTCTGAAATAGATATCGGAAATCCGTGGAATCAGTAATTGGCGGAAATTAGAATTTCTGCGGAATCCGAAATCGACATTTCCGATCTTCCATATATATGATATCAAGGTGCAATACTGTACTACCTACGGCATTAAAATACTGTCTGCACACACTTGCACCTACAAATATGTTTTGACTAAAAAAATTTTGTAGTTTAATTATGATTCCTCACAAAATAACCTCAATATTTCATATTATGTGGTCCAATACATAGATTAGATACATAATCTGCAAACTGCCCAGACAGCATGAGTGAGGTCTTTGTTTTGCACATAGATCTACATAATAAATGGAAATAAGGGATATTTTGAACAGTGTCATAATTGTTATCCGGTTAGCAACAAACAGGGTTTGAGCCAGGGAGCCATCATCTTAATTACTTCAAGCAGTTGTCACTCAGGCAACACTTCATAATTATGCTTGAAACAAGAAGCTGATGTGAATATAGCACACAGGCTGCTTTGTTAATTCACAGCACAATATTGTGTGAAAAACCACAGTTCTTCATCACATACACCTCATAGAATGTCCTGATTTACTTTTCTGTATTTACGTAAATTCACCATCAGTTACATTACTGGCTTTACACAAATGACACACATACCTGTACGCTTCACTGATATTACTGTGTTTTAGGCCCCGTTCACACTTGCGGTTTTGCGAAAACCGCACCGGATGTCCGGACCGCACCGGAGCCGGATCGGACCTGAACCGTACGGTTCCTGTCCGGATCCGGTCCGGATCCGGTCCGGTTGCATACGGTTTCCGTGCGGTATGAACACGGTTGCGGTCCGGATCCGGATTTTTAAAGAGATAACAACCTGTATAAATACCTGGGGTTCTGGGAGGTCAGCAGAAGCTCTGGGGTCATTGTTGGAGACAGCTGGACGTGTGGAGACCATCCTTGGATACAGAGACAGCAGTTGGGACCATGGATCCAGTCATTTTTTACGCTTATTACCTGGGAATTCTCTCCTTCCTGTTGTTTACCTACTACTATGTGGGGAGAAGGCGTGCTCCTCGCAGGAGATGGTGGGTGCACCCTCTACTAGCCAGGAGGCAGAGGAAGGGAGAGTTCCAGGCCCTCTACCGGGACCTCAGACGACACCCACAGAAGTTCTACAGCTACACTCGGATGTCTATTCCCCTGTAAGTATATAGGCCTAAATACACCAACCCCCACCATTCCTAAACACCCCACCCTCACCCCCACAACACCTCATCCCTGTATACCTAGCTAAACACACCACCCTGACCCCCACACCCCTGTATACCTAGCTATACACTACACCCCCACCCTCCACAACACTCCCAAACCTCTGTAAACACACCTCCCCCATCCTCCACCCAACACCTTGTCCCACAACATACTTTACAGCTTCTTCCTTTCCATCTCCTGACAGGTTTGATACCCTTTTGGAGATGGTGAAGGATGACCTTAGGAAGAAGGATACCACGTTCAGGAGAGCAGTCACACCACAAGAACAACTACTCATCACACTGAGGTATGTAAAAACAATTTTTTTTATTGCAAAAACAACCACTTTCCAACATGGAAACATTCTTCCAACATGGAAGACAAAAAAATAACATATCTATGGTATAGCCCGGTCAGTTTTAAGGAACACCAACCACCAACTTTGTGCTGGAAGAGTTGCAGGGCATAGCTGCCCAAGTGTCTTTCGGGGACACCAGTCCCTAATATTAAAGTGCTTCAAAAACCTAACCACTGGCACAGGACCCTCTGAGCCATGGATGAAGGACACAGGTCAGTGAAAAGGCTAGGCCTCTCACCGACCAGTCAAGGTGTCCTTCATCCATGGCTCCAAGGGTCTTGTGCAAGTGATTAGGAACAAGAACAAAGTGAGGAGCAAGAGGAACCGATGGCAGAGGTGCATGACTACAGGTGCAGTGCAACAGGCACAAGGTTGTGACCCAGGTAGTGTCTTTCGGGGACACCAGGCCCTAATAAATTGAAGTGCTTTAAAAACCTAACCACTGGCACATGACCCTCTGAGCCATGGATGAAGGACACAGGTCAGTGAAAAGGCTAGGCCTCTCACCGACCAGTGTAGGTGTCCTTCATCCATGGTTTCAAGGGTCTTGTGCAAGTGATTAGGAACAAGAACAAAGTGAGGAGCAAGAGGAACCGATGGCAGAGGAGCAGGACTACAGGTAGTGTCTTTTGGGGACACCAGGCCCTAAATTATTAGTGCTTCTAAAACCTAACCACTGGCACATGACCCTCTGAGCCATGGATGAAGGACACAGGTCAGTGAAAAGGCTAGGCCTCTCACCGACCAGTCAAGGTGTCCTTCATCCATGGCTCCAAGGGTCTTGTGCAAGTGATTAGGAACAAGAACAAAGTGAGGAGCAAGAGGAACCGATGGCAGAGGTGCATGACTACAGGTGCAGTGCAACAGGCACAAGGTTGTGACCCAGGTAGTGTCTTTCGGGGACACCAGGCCCTAATAAATTGAAGTGCTTTAAAAACCTAACCACTGGCACATGACCCTCTGAGCCATGGATGAAGGACACAGGTTAGTGAAAAGGCTAGGCCTCTCACCGACCAGTGTAGGTGTCCTTCATCCATGGTTTCAAGGGTCTTGTGCAAGTGATTAGGAACAAGAACAAAGTGAGGAGCAAGAGGAACCGATGGCAGAGGTGCATGACTACAGGTAGTGTCTTTTGGGGACACCAGGCCCTAAATTATTAGTGCTTCTAAAACCTAACCACTGGCACATGACCCTCTGAGCCATGGATGAAGGACACAGGTCAGTGAAAAGGCTAGGCCTCTCACCGACCAGTCAAGGTGTCCTTCATCCATGGTTCAAAGGGTCTTGTGCAAGTGGTTAAGGAACAAGAACAAAGTGAGGAGCAAGAGGAACCGATGGCAGAGGTGCATGACTACAGGTGCAGTGCAACAGGCACAAGGTTGTGACCCAGGTAGTGTCTTTCGGGGACACCAGGCCCTAAAATTGAAGTGCTTTAAAAACCTAACCACTGGCACAGGACCCTCTGAGCCATGGATGAAGGACACAGGTCAGTGAAAAGGCTAGGCCTCTCACCGACCAGTGAAGGTGTCCTTCACCCATGGCTCCAAGGGTCTTGTGCAAGTGATTAGGAGCAACAAAGTAAGGAACAAGAGGAATCAAAGGCACAGGTGCAGGACTACAGGTGCAGTGCAACAGGCACAAGGTTGTGACCCAGGTAGTGTATTTCGGGGACACCAGGCCCTAAAATTGAAGTGCTTTAAAAACCTAACCACTGGCACAGGACCCTCTGAGCCATGGATGAAGGACACAGGTCAGTGAAAAGGCTAGGCCTCTCACCGACCAGTGAAGGTGTCCTTCACCCATGGCTCCAAGGGTCTTGTGCAAGTGATTAGGAACAACAAAGTAAGGAACAAGAGGAATCAAAGGCACAGGTGCAGGACTACAGGTGCAGTGCAACAGGCACAAGGTTGTGACCCAGGTAGTGTCTTTCGGGGACACCAGGCCCTAAAATTGAAGTGCTTTAAAAACCTAACCACTGGCACAGGACCCTCTGAGCCATGGATGAAGGACACAGGTCAGTGAAAAGGCTAGGCCTCTCACCGACCAGTGAAGGTGTCCTTCACCCATGGCTCCAAGGGTCTTGTGCAAGTGATTAGGAACAACAAAGTAAGGAACAAGAGGAATCAAAGGCACAGGTGCAGGACTACAGGTGCAGTGCAACAGGCACAAGGTTGTGACCCAGGTAGTGTCTTTCGGGGACACCAGGCCCTAAAGTTCAAGTCCAGCAAAAACAAAAGTTCCCTGACATGGTCATCTGAACACCTCTGAACCTTGGTTGAAGGAGATGGGGCAGGGAAAAGGTTGGGCTAAAAAGCCCTGTGATGGTATCCTTCCTCCGAGGATCGGAGGTATTCAGAGGAGCATGTCCAGGAACAATCTGACTTTTTTTTTCAAATTGTATCGGCACCACTACTAGAAAAGGTGGGAGTTGCTGCCTGGAAATCTGGACTCTCTTGGGTGCTGGTCGTGGATGAGCTGGACCCTGACAGCGGTGGCCCATATTGACTGCCTCTGTAGCCGGTGTACATCTGTGATGATTGCCAGGTGGGCACCGCTGTTGGTTGTGGGGGTCTAAAAATTGGTGGTTGCAATAATGGCGTGTCCATGTGTTGTTTGATCACCTCCAGCAAAGTGGAATGGCACGCCATCATGTTTTGGGAAGGCACCTTTACCAAATATGGTATTAGAGACATCACAGTGTGAAAACACGGGTGTGCCTGCAATTTCAGTAGTTCCTTGCTTTGTTGATGCATTTGCTGCATCATGTTCTGCAGCTGGCCCACCGACTGATGATGCTGCGCACGCAGTTGGTCGATTTCTCCTCTGTGCATCTCATGCATCATTTTAAGCTCGTCCCTGTAGTGCCCATGTACAGCGTCGAGCTCACATTGCAGTGAAGTGATGTGGGACTTGTACTGCTCCATGATATGGCCCCTGTCCTCATCTTGCAACTGCCGGGTTATGAGAGTTTGGTGGCTCTGAAGAATCCCGAGAAGTCCGGAGACAGCCCCGGACATCTCGGACTCTGTCTCTCTCCTTGTTGGGGGGAGGGTACCTCGACGCCTCACTGGTGGGGTGGTCCTCACTGGTGGTGTGGCAGCATCTTCCCGTCCTCTGGCCTGTGTCGGGGTTGCCCTGCGCGCTGGTTGTGCTGCAGTCTCTCGGTGCTCCTCACTTTGTTCTTGTTCCCCTGGAGCTTCCATAGCGGTCGATTGTGGAGGTGCAGCTTCTTCCACACTCGGTCCTGCAACCTCAACATCCAAGCTCTCTTCTCCCAAGTCATCATCAAAGGAGAGAGCTGGGATAGCTAAGGACTCCCTCCTCCTACTCCTCTCCTCGGGGAAATAGGTTACATCGGCGACGTCATCATCCACCAAGCTCTCCTCACTGCTGAACCGTGCCTCCTGGGTCGGTTCCTCTTGCTCCAAATTGTCTTCAGTCCTGTAGATAAAAACAATATTTATTGGTGTGCCAAACAGCATGTGGCGTCAATTCACAGAGCTAGCAAGCACTAGCAAACACTTTATCAACCGTTTCTACCAAACATTTGATAAAGCTTGTGAGAAAAGTTCGCTAGCCATGGGAATTGAGGCCAGTTAGCAATACATGGCCGAAGTCATGGTAGTTGTCTGCTAAAATGAGCTCTCAGTTCCTGCCCACAGTAGTGGTACTTACAGTCTAGGTTCCAGGCTTGCATTGATGAAAGACAATTGCTTGGCAAATTGGTAGTCTTTTTGTCGCTTTCCCCCGCCACTGCCACTTCGTTCGGCAAGTTTTTTCTTCCGTAGCCATTTCACGTATGCATCACGTATATTGCGCCACCTTGTCTTGAACCTTTCTCCTGTAACGACATGAAAAATTGATTTCGATTATTTCTCTTGTAGGTACATCGCAACTGGACAAACATATACATCGCTACATGTCACATTTCGTATTGGGAAGAGCACGGTGGCAGGCATCGTCGTGAGGACTTCAAGGATCCTTTGGACGCGACTGAGGGCCAGATACATGCCTGTGCCGGACACCACGAAATGGGAGGAGATCGCCCAGGGCTTCTGGACCGAGTGCAAGTTTCCTAATTGTGTTGGCGCACTGGATGGGAAACACATCCGGATTCAGAAACCCGTGGGGAGTGGCAGCCATTATTTCAACTATAAAAAATACTTCAGCATTGTTCTAATGGCAGTGGCAGATGCGGACTACAAGTTTGTGTACGTGGACGTGGGGTCGTACGGTAGTTCCAATGACTCTGGAATTTTCCAGCGTACGACCCTTTGCCGGCTGATGGAGGAAGGCAGACTGCGTCTCCCCCGTGACAGACCCTGGCCTGGGACAAGGGCACCGGCCTACCCCTATGTGTTTGTGGGGGACGAGGCCTTCGCCCTGTCCGACCATGTAATGCGTCCGTTCCCAGACAGGGGACTTGATGCCAGCCAGCTACACTTCAATGCTCGGTTGAGCCGTGCAAGGAGAATGGTGGAGTGCACATTTGGGATCCTGGTGTCAAAGTGGAGGGTGTTCCACACGCCCATGCTGCTGAAACCGGGCAACGCAGTTGTCGTGGTGAAGGCAGCATGCATCCTCCACAACTTTGTGCGGCAGGAGGAAAGAGAGACTCTGGAACCCCCGAATGTGCTTCCACTAATGCCCCTGCGGAGGTATGCAACCAGGCCAAGGGTAGTGTCACTGCGGAACAGGGACCAACTGAGACTTTATTTTACCACACCACCAGGACGAGGGTGAATGTTTGGTTTTTAATATGTTTTGTTGAAATGTGTTTATTTTGGAGTTTCAAGTTTTTAAGTGATTTTAAATGTCTTAATTTTTTACAATAAATTGATGTTTAATAATTGGTCATTGTGTATGTTTTATGTGCACAGGTGGGGTACATCGCAGGTGGGTGGGAGACATCACAGGTGGGTGGGATACATCACAGGTGGGTGGGATACATCACAGGTGGGTGGGATACATCACAGGTGGGTGGGATACATCACAGGTGGGGTACAGGTGGGTGGGATACATCACAGGTGGGTGGGATACATCACAGGTGGGTGGGATACATCACAGGTGGGGTACAGGTGGGTGGGATACATCACAGGTGGGTGGGATACATCACAGGTGGGTGGGATACATCACAGGTGGGGTACAGGTGGGTGGGATACATCACAGGTGGGTGGGATACATCACAGGTGGGGTACAGGTGGGTGGGATACATCACAGGTGGAGTACAGGTGGGTGGGATACATCACAGGTGGGTGGGATACATCACAGGTGGGTGGGATACATCACAGGTGGGTGGGATACATCACAGGTGGGGTACAGGTGGGTGGGATACATCACAGGTGGGTGGGATACATCGCAGGTGGGTGGGATACATCGCAGGTGGGGTACAGGTGGGTGGGATACATCACAGGTGGGGTACAGGTGGGTGGGATACATCACAGGTGGGTGGGATACATCGCAGGTGGGTGGGATACATCACAGGTGGGGTACAGGTGGGTGGGATACATCACAGGTGGGTGGGATACATCACAGGTGGGGTACAGGTGGGTGGGATACATCACAGGTGGGGTACAGGTGGGTGGGATACATCACAGGTGGGTGGGATACATCGCAGGTGGGTGGGATACATCACAGGTGGGGTACAGGTGGGTGGGATACATCACAGGTGGGTGGGATACATCACAGGTGGGGTACAGGTGGGTGGGATACATCACAGGTGGGTGGGATACATCACAGGTGGGGTACAGGTGGGTGGGGAACAGGTGGGTGGGCCACGGGTGGGTGGGCAACACGTGGGTGACACAAATCCATAGCAAAAGTGGAATACATCACAAGCTAACCACAAGCCCCCCCAAAAACTTCTAGTCAACATACCCTCTGTGCCTTGCTGTCTCTTGCTCAAGTTCTCAAAGTCCTCCACATACAGCTTGGCAATTTTTTTCCACAGGCCTCTGCATTTTTTGATGTTGCTGTGGTCCGCATCCCCCTTGTCCCACAGGGCTGGTACCTGCTGCACCTGTAGGATGAGGTCTTCTGATGTGTAGGGCCTCACCCCCTCGTTATCAGACATATCGTCAGACATGTTGCTGCCAAACAGCTCCAGCATGAAGTCACTGCTGCTCCACTCTGTGAACGCTGGTGCCATGTGGTCCCCATCCAAAATGGCCACCATACCATAGAGTCAGCATAGGAAGTGTGGTATAACATCCGGTTTTTATAGCCAGTGTGTTGTGCGCTCTCCGGTTCTCATTGGTTTCCATTGGCCGGATGCAACATTCCGGCTCCGGTCCGGATACGTCAGCCGGACCAAAAAATAGCGCATGTTGGAACGGACGCCGGAGTCCGGATCCGGTCCGGCTCCGGTCCGGACGAAACGGACGCATGTGAACGGTCGCATAGACTTTCATTGCTATGCCGTGCGTCCGTTTCGTCCGGTCCGCATGCGGTCCGGCTCCGGCACGGCTCCGGCACGGCGATTCCGGATAGCAACCGCTAATGTGAACCGGGCCTTAGCCCTCTTTCACAGTGCAACGTTAAAGTCGCACGTTAGAAAATGTTATAACGCAGACTAACGCACAGCAATGCAAAGTCTGTGCGACATTCACAGTGCACATGTTGTGTTGTGTGTAACGTGTAGCAATATTTAGAAAGTGCTGCATGCTGTGCGTTTAGCAATACATTTGCTGCGTTATGTGTGTCACATATGCTCAGTAAGTTGTTTTTTTTTAAATGTAACGCATGCGCCGTTTTCGTTCCATCACTGTGTGACGAAAACGGCTCACCAAACGCAGGGCTAAAGAATGTTCTATAACGTCCAAGTTATAGTCTTTCAATGCATTGATTAGGGCTCGTTATGCGACCTTAACGTTGCATCAAACGCAACGTCCCACTGTGAAAGAGGCCTTAGACAAGTATATTTTACCAATGACAGGATTGAATAAAAGTGAATGAAGCTCGGCTTCAAACCAAATATCAAATCTAACAATACATACTGAACATGTTAAAAACATAACTCAGGAGAAATAATAGTGTTATATGGAAATCCAACCTCTGATAAGAAAGAAGCAATCCTTTTAGAACATATGAATATAATGCAGACATTATTTTACCTTGCATATATTGTTTTTTAGCAGTGAGGACAGTCTCCTCATGGGGTTCGTAACAGAAACTGTCAGATGGGATTATCGCTAGATTCTTGGCAGAGGAGATTGTTGATTCGCTAAACTTTACTGTGCACTTATAAACTTTAGTGGGCCGTATGCAAAGTGCATAACATAGGTTATGATAATAGTGTAACTTGTGCTATGCCCACTATGTATACATTGGAGCTATTATGTGCATAATTGGCATGTATGATGGCATCAAAATATAGGTAGAAGGCTGCGCATCCCTGACCCAATACTGTACAATTGAATGGTTAATCGCTGTGGCGCACACCGCCCCCCCTGGACTAAAATGTACGCCCGCTTCCAAACTATGCAATACTGGTCTATGGAGAAATTTTAGCTTCCATCATAGTTTTGCATGCAAAAATATAATATACTGGACATCTGCACCAACGTTGAGGTAAATCTCCAGAGCAGATGTCCTAACACTGGACATCTGCTCTGGAGATTTACCTCAACGTTGGTGCAGATGTCTGTATTGAATGTATGATGGCATGTATGATAGTGCTTCTGATTTGAAGGAACCCCATTGGTCTGCTAAGGACCAATGGGGCTCCTTGGAGCCCAAATTCAAAGATGCTTAGAGAGCTCTGAGCTATATAGCTCAGAGCTCTGTCGGGTCCGTGCAGGACGCTAAGTCCCGCCGGCTCCCGCTGCCCTCCCCGCCTCTCCCACATGTCACCCACATGTCACCCACATGTGGGTGACAGATGTGGGTGGGGTGGACAGCGGGAGCCGGCGGGGACTTAGCGTCCTGCAAGAACGCGTAAGTGTATGCGGCGGCTGAGCGGCGAGTGACGTCGGGTGCGGCGTAGTTACAATGTAACAAAGTTGTTACATTGTAATAACTTTGTTACATTGTAACTGATAGAACATTTCAGAGGCTATTGCGAGGGATCATTTATTTAAAGGGACAGGTAAGTATTAATGGTTAATTAAGAATATTAAAGGACTTTTTTCGTGGTTATGTTTTTTGTTCAATTAAAATACTTTTTCTAAGTGTTTGTGTGTTTATTTACTTTTAACTCTTAAAGGAAAGGTACCCCTATACTCATTTCTCCTGGGAGGGGGGGTGGGCATCTGGGGGACCCCTTTTTAAAGGGGACTCCCAGATGCCACCATGAACCCCCCCCAGGAAATCGCGGCCTCCACCTCCACCGCCCACCGGAGGTGGAGAAGAGCCCCTTGTCCTTGGATTGGACAAGGGCTCGGAGGGGGAGGGGAAAGCTTGGCTGCCCCTCCCCTTCCGAGACCCCCCAATCCATGGACCATGCGGGCTGGTATAGTCAGGGTGCGGAGCCCCACGCGGCCGGTGCTCCGCATTCTGGCTATCCCAGCCTGCATGGGGGACAAGGGGTTAAAGAGGTCTGGGAGGGGGGACCCCACGTCGTTTTTTTTTTATATTTCCCACACTCAGAACGAAGTAAGTAAAACTCTTCCCACTTGGGGGAATCTATGAAAATAATACACTATTGTTACCTGTGCAAAAAAAACTGACATTTTCCGCATTTAAAAGACATTTTTGCCCTTGAAACTTAAAAATCGATTTTCTCAAAAACTATAAGGTCTTTTTGAAAAAAAAATGTTTTCCTCTTATTCCCACTGATCCCCTTAATATACCCTGGGAATTTGGTGTTCCTAAATTTTAAGCAGGCTTTGCTATTAACCGTTAAAGTCGGCGGGTTTTTAAATGTATACATTTTTCCTTTGAAACTTTAAAATCGATTTTCTGAAAAACTATAAGGTCTTTTTGAAAACATTTTTTTCCTCTTATTCCTTCTGATCTCCTTAATATATTCTCCAAATTTGACGCTCTTAGCATTTAAGGGGGCTTTACTATTAACCCTTAAAGTCGGCGGCTTTTTTATATTATACGGGAGCATAATATTACGCGATTACGGCAGACTGTGTAATTTCAATGGGAGTTTACGGTCTTACGCGTAATTTGATACGCGTAATAACGTAACTTGCGGTCTACACGTAATTAATTACGTGTAATACCGTAACCTTACACGTAAGGCTTACGGTGCATTTGTAGTGAATTACGATACGTAATTACGCTAATGCGTAATTTCGGCCCAGCACTGATGTATGATGCTCGTTATATCATCACCAGTGTATATGTTGTGTGCATAATGCAATTTATGCTTTTTACATAAATCCCACTATCGTTTGTTACTCAACAATAAAATGGTATAATGTATGCATGCCAGAAGCAGGAAACCATCTGGGACTTGACCAAAATTTGTCAGGGAATCCTAAATTTATTGGTGAATAGGTATCACATGTGTGTGACCAGCAGATAGCACTTAGGGCACATGCCTAGGTGGCTTATGCCTGGAAAGAATCTTGCTGAGAGATTTATGAATTAGTAATTTTTTTATCTTAATGAATGCAGGGATATATATATATATATATATATATATATATATATATATATATATATATATATATATATATATATTCTCACTACAGACACCTGTATGAGACTGCAATCATGCATCTACTAAGTTACTTATCTTTAAAGAGAAACTCAGACCAAGAATTGAACTTTATCCTAATCAGTAGCTGATACCCCCTATTACATGAGAAATCTATTCCTTTTCACAAACAGACCATCAGGGGGTGTTGTATGACTGATATTGTGGTGAAACCCCTCCCACAAGAAACTCTGAGGACCGTGGTACTCCTGGCAGTTTCCTGTCTGTGAACCTTGTTGCATTGTGGGAAATAGCTGTTTACAGCTGTTTCCAACTGCCAAAAAAGCATGCAGCAGCTACATCACCTGCCAACAGTAAAAATGTCATAAATGTTAGAATGTAAATCAGGGATTTAAAATATTTTACAATGGGCAAACACTGACTAAATCATTTATACATAATTATTGTAAGAATTAAGCACTTTTTTTATTACATTATTTTCACTGGAGTTCCTCTTTAAAGATGGCCTGAACTCAGAACTTCCTCTCTGCTGAGTCTGCGCTAAAAGATGCGTGACAGCATAATAACCTTTGAAGAAAAAAGTTTTTGTTACAGTTGATACAAATCCTGCAATACATTTGCAGTGTACTTCCTGTTTTCATGGCAGCAGGCATAGGGTAAAATCCTGTGTTTACAAATTAGCTGCCGAGGCAGCCAGCTTACTCAGCGGAGAGATCAAATTACAGTTGTGATTAGTCACTGATGAGGGGGAATTAGGGGTCTACATGAAAAGGGCGCCGGTAAAAAAGGGCGCCTGGTGGAGCCCATATATATACCAACTTCGGCTACAAAAAAAGCGCCTGGTGTAGCCCAAATAAACTTCGGCTACAAAAAAGACGCTTGGTGTAGCCCATATAAAAACTTCGGCTACAAAAAAAAAAGGCGCCTGGTGTAGCCCATATAAAAACTTCGGCTAGAAAAAAACTCCGGGATGTGTTAATTACTATTCCCCCTCCAGGCCGCCATGGATAGTGGGGGAATGAAATAATTCGACTTACAGTGCTTGTAGCCCATATAAAAACATAGGCTACAAAAAAAAGGCAATAATATGGGCTACAGAGGGGCACCTTACTGTAGCCGAAAAAAATATGGGCTACAAAGGGGAGCCCGCTTGTAGCCTATATCAAAACTCGGGCGCCCTTTTCTACACCTTGTAGCCCATATTTCCAGGAATAACATTGATGTCTATGGCGGCGCCCTTTTCATACAGGCAGCTCGGGAGCCCTTTTCAACCGATCCCGGAATTAGACTGGCTAAACTCTCTAAATACATACAGGGTGCATTTCTCTAAGTTTACCTTCTGTCCTGTGCAAGAATTCAGGTACACTTTAAGCAAAGAGAGAGAGAGAGAGAGAGAGAGAGAGAGAGAGAGAGAGAGAGAGAGAGAGAGAGAGAGAGAGAGAGAGAGAGTGTGTGTGTGTGTGTGTGTGTGTGTGTGTTTTGCTTGGAAGTGTGTGTGTGTGTGTGTGTGTGTGTATGAGTGTGTGTGTGTGTGTGTGTGTGTGTGTTTTGCTTGGAAGTGTGTGTGTGTGTGTGTATGTGTGTGTGTATGTATGTGTGTGTGTGTGTGTGTGTGTGTGTGTGTGTGTGTGTGTGTATGAGTGTGTGTGTGTGTGTTGCTTGGAAGTGTGTGTGTGTGTGTGTGTGTGTATGTGTGTGTGTATGTGTGTGTGTGTATGAGTGTGTGTGTGTGTGTGTGTGTGTGTGTATATGAGTGTGTGTGTGTGTGTGTGTGTGTGTATGAGAGTGTGTGTGTGTGTGTGTGTGTGTGTGTGTGTGTGTGTGTGTGTGTGTGTGTGTGTGTGTGTTTGCTTGGAAGAGGTTGATCTGGATGAAGTAATATTTCTGTAAATTACTTTGTTATAAACTGCATTTTTATTGTATAAATGTGTAGCATGATTACAAATGAATAAATACAAGAAGTAAAGGCATCCTGAGTGATAGAGATCATTTATCTTCATCACTTTCTACTTTGTTAAAAATGTTCCTGCTCATGTCTTTTATGGTCTGCTTATTCTAAATGCTTGCTCTATTGAAAAGCCAGTCTCAATATAGAATATGTGCTAACAGCTGCATTGATGAAATAGACGCACCATATGGCTGTGTGTGCATGATCAGACTTGTTCAACAGCAGCTGAATGTTCTGCATAACCTTGTACAGATAAACAAGAATACTAGTATAGTATACTGCTAACACCTTCACTTGATAGTACTTGCATTTACAGCTGCCAAGCCACAAACTGTCAGGCGTTGCATATACTCAGAAAATGTGGATGTAGCTGCGTTGTACAGAAACAGAGGTTAAGTTGTTACTTGTCAGGACATAACACTGCATTGATCTAAACCATGCTTCTTATGGCAAGAAAGTGCACAGGCATTTGAGGGGAAAGGTAACGGGAAAAGAAGATGGGAAAAAAATATATGTCAGGAATAGAATCTTTTGTCAAGTAGTTACTTATTTCACCCCTCTCTGATTATTAACATATTTAAAAGGCACATTGGTTTCATAAAGCATATACAAAATTATTAGGGTTATAAGTAAATAGTGATGGCAACAACTGTTCTCTTTGGCGAACATTCCCTGTGTGGTAGTCTCAGGCTAGTGCCAGGTTGGCAAGACCTGACAGTAGTGCGCAGGCACGGGCACAGTGGTACGCGTCACTTATCATTCCCGGCCTAGGGAGGTTAGTGTTAGGCGTAGGTAGAGGGTAGGTTAGTGTTAAGCATAGATGGTAGGAGATTAGTGTTAAGCATAGGTAGGGGGTAGGCTAGTGTTAGGAGTAGGCAGGGTGTAGGTTGTTGTTTGGCATAGTTAGTTGAAGGTTAGTGTTAGGGGTAGGTAGGGGTTGGTTAGTGTTAGGTATAAATGGTAGGAAGTTAGTGTTAGGTATAGGTAGAGGGTGGGTTCGTTTTTGGCATAGATGGTGGCAGGTTAGTGTTAGACGTAGATGCTTGGAAGTTAGTGTTAGGTGTAGGTAGGTGATAGGTTAATGTCAGGCATAGATGGTGGGAGGTTAGTGTTTGGCATAGATGGTGGGAGGTTAGTGTTTGGCATAGATGGTGGGAGGCTAGTGTTAGGCGTAGGTAGAGCGTAGGTTAGTGTTAGGCATAGATGGTGGGAGGTTAGTATTTGGCATAGATGGTGGAAGGTTAGTGTTAGGCATAGATGATTGGAGGTTAGTGTTAGGCATAGATGGGGGAGGGTTATTGTTAGGAGAAGGTGTGGGGAGGTTGGTGTTAGGCATAGATGGGGAAGGTTAGTATTAGGCATAGATGCCGCGAATTTTAGTGAGAGAATATCATAAGGTGATGACAGAATAGTAATGTTACCGATATTGTGCTATCCAGAAAAGCTGCTAGCAGAATATAGGTAATATTATCAGTATTGTATTATCCAGAATAGCCTATAGTAGAATAGCGGATTTACCGATATACTACTAGCTGCAATACCCATGCCCAAATTTTCTTGCAGCTTTGTAATGTTTTAACCCTATTACAAAGACACCGAGGTAGGTGTGAGGATTAAATGCTTCTCAACCTAGAGGACATTAGAGGCACAGTGACGTAGTGGATAACAGTCTTGCCGTGCAGCGCTGGGTCCCACCATGTTGTAATCTCAGCAAGAACACTATGTGCATGGTGTTTGTATGTTCTCCCTGTGTTTGCATGAGTGTCCTCTGGGCACTCACATTTTTTCTCACATTTCACAAATGTACTGGCAAGTTAAATGGCTTCTTGCCTAAACTGGCCTTAATCTTTGATAGGGATACTTTACTATGCCTCTGGTAGAGATTAAAATGTGAGCTCCTCTGAGGGACAGTTAGTGATATGACTAGAGACTCTGTAAAGCACTGCTGTGGAAGATGTCCATGCTAAATAAACAAATATTAATACAATAAGGATTAGGGCTGTAAAGTAGGACAGGGATCTGCTTCACAAATGTGACTGTCCCTCTGAGAGACTGACAGTTGTGAACTACGTGGTATACTGACCTTTTGGCTTCAGTAATGCTTGAGTCACACTCCTGTAACAAACATGCAGTTGGAGTCATAATTGAGGCAGAACATCTGATCTGCGTACTTAATCTAGGTCAGTGCAGAGGTAGAATTAATCAACACAGTAGTCCAGGAAGTAGGATTTTCAAAAAGTCCACAATGGCTCCTGCTCCGATTCCTTTTTTTAATGAATCAATTGTTTTCTCAATGTCATTTTTATTCAGGGGTGTAATTATCATTTTAACGTCTGTAGCAGCTGTTGTGGTGCTCAGGGGCCTGTGCATGCAGACGGAGGACTTCCTTTGTCCTCAACCTGTTCTCACTTTTTTTTCATATTTGGGGGAATTTTCATACTTCAAATAGTGCAAGACACTTGTACTTTCATCCAGTGACAGCTCAAAAAAATTCATAGGGTTGATTTACTAAGGCCAATTTTCTTGCAGCTCCTCTTCCATGTTCAGGCCACCTTCCACTTATAGTATCTATCTATCTATCTATCTATCTATCTATCTATCTATCTATCTATCTATCCTGTATGCAGCCAACCAACCACTCCATATGCAGCCCCCTTTTCCATGTATATCATCCATGCAGAGCTGGGCCAAAGCAGAGGCATGGGAGGCAGTAGCCTCTGGGAACACAGCCTGATGGCGCACCTGTGCCCCCCCTCACCCAGCCACATGGAGAGTATGCGAAGCGAGGTTGAACAGGTACCTGTCTCAGCGCAGCAGGGATCTCTCTTCACCCTCCCTGTCTTACAGTTGCAGCATCTTCTCTCTATGATGCCTGTAGGGGTGCCTCTCATTACGCGTGCTACTGGTGGAGTCAGAGAGGGGAAGCTGTGACTGTGTGACAGGGTGAGAATGGATCCCGGCGGCACTGAGACAGGTAACTATTCCGCCTTGCTCCGCATACTCTGCGTATGGGGTGGTGGGGGGTTGCCTACCTAATACTGGGCACACCTCTCACTATCTTTACTGGGGAGGGGGCTACCTAAGCTGACTATATTAGGAAAGGTAGATGCCTAATACTGGGGGCACATCTGGATAGCTACACTGGGAATGGGGGCTACCTAATACTTGAGGCACATCTGACTATACTAGGGAGGGGTGATACCTAATACTGGGGGCACATTTGGCTATCTGTACTGGGGATTCGGGCTAACACTGGGGGCACATCTAGCAACCTAAACCAGGCAGGGGGTCTTTCTAATATTGGGGGCACATTTGCTACCTGTACTTAGGCGGGCACAATTCAGGGATGGGGGGGGGGGGGGGGGGAAGGTTGGTTGGCATTTTCAGAAAATCGTCTCTAGTGCCAAAGAACCTTGTCCTGGCCCCGCATCCTTGTACAAGTCACTTTTTAGAGTATAGCAATATTTGCAGGATCATTTATGCAGCTTGAAAATGGACCACCAAGAAAGAATACAATTTTCAAGCTGTGTACATTTATATAATCCTGCATCAACTGTGAATTATTTGCATCTCATTGACCATCCATAGTGTCCTGTCATTTCTAGGGGCATACTAAACATAATTTCTCAAGTATGTCATCATGAATCCAGATCGAATGTACTCTTGGACCCTGTGATTTGATCCATAACAATAGTTTTTGTTTCAGAAGCTGTACCTGCCAACGTCACTCTATTTCCTTTGCCTTGCTTTATTTGCCTTGCAACAAATGTAATGCCTACATCAGTTATCACAGTACATGCAGAAAAGAGGCATTGTGTATAGGACGGTATACTGAAATGTGGAAGACAGCCTTAATGACCTTCTGAGATGACCCCACACATACTTCCATAAAGACAAGTGCATTTTATGTTTTCAGTTATTACAATTTCTTGTGAAACTCTCCAGGGATAACAAATATTATTATTATTATTTTATTATTTATTTATTTATATAGCGCCAACATATTCCGCAGCGCTTTACAAAGCACAATAAGACGACAAGGGGAACATAGATACAACTAACAAATGTACAGCAGAGTTCCAAGCAACACAAATATTGTTACAAGAACAGTAAACATTAGGAGGATGACCCTGCCCTTGCGAGCTTACAATCTAATGGGTAGTGGGGGACACACTAGGTAAGGGGGTGGATGATGGATGAGGCAGTGATTCTTTGCCTCTGATTACATTGTGACAGAGAAGTAAATAAGGGCTATAGAATGTTATAAGCTTGTCTGAAAAGGTGTGTTTTAAGAGTGCGTTTGAAGATGTCCAGGTTTGGAGCATGACGTACAGGCTGTGGAAGAGAGTTCCAGATAAGGGGTGATGCTCGTGTAAAGTCCTGGATGCGAGCATGAGAGGAGGTGATCAGCTTAGAGGCCAGGAGAATTTCTTGGGAGGAGCGAAGGTTGCGGGAGGGACAATATCTTGAGATTATTTAGGAGATGTATGGAGGAGACAACTCATGGAGGGCTTTTTATGTTAGAGTCAGGAGTTTGAACTGGATCCTCTGGGTAATAGGTAACCAGTGGAGAGAATGGCACAGTGGGGCTGCATCGGAAGAGCGTGTGGAAAGGTGAATGAAGCGGGCCGCTGAATTTAGTAGGGATTGGAGAGGTGCTAGCCTGTTATTTGGTAGGCCACAGAGCAGGGTGTTGCAGTAGTCTAGGCGGGAGATGATTAAGGCATGAACAAGCATTTTGGTGGCTTCTTGTGTGAGGAAGGGACAGATACGGAATATATTTTTGAGCTGGAAATAGCAGGTGGTGGTTAATGAGGCAATGTGAGGTTTAAAGGAGAGCTCTGAGTCAAGTATAACCCCCAAGCAGCTGGCCTTAGTGGTTGAGGTTATTGGGGTGTTGTCTACCGTTATGGTTGCAATTGGTGGGGGTGTAGATAGCGACGGTGGAAAAATCACAATTTCCGTTTTAGTCATGTTGAGTTTGAGGAAGCGGGAGGACATGAATGCAGAAACGGCACGTAGACAGTCGGGGACTCTGGATAGTAGTGAGGACAGGTCAGGAGCTGAGAGATAGTAAGACACAATGGCATACAATCCTTGTTGGTGTAAATACCACCAAAGGAACAGCAGCTGTGTAATGCTTGTGTGCATAAGCAATACTGTCTGTTTACAAAACACAAATGTATTGCTTGGGGGTTAAACTTTGACCACCCAGAGCAACAAGACTGGTAGCTGATTAATGGAAGAGGCTACACAGGCTGCCCAGAGCAACTGCAGCTCTGGGCTTCTGATATCACTACAAATAAGACACAATGGCAGCACAGTGCGATGTTGCTCTGCCCTTGCGATAGCAAGCATTCAGACAGGTACAAGACAGGACTATAGATTGGAGTGTAACTAGACAAGTAAGACACAATGGCAGCGCAGTGCGATGTTGCGCTGCCCTTGCGATAGCAAACATTTAGACAGGTACAAGACAGGACTAGATATGAGCGTAACTAGTAGCAACCACAGCTCACAGTCACGTCCACAGAAGCAGAGCAAGCAGGCTAACAAAAGTCACTAGCAAGCATCCACAGAGGCAAGACTACAGGAAAGAACGTAACTAATAGCAACACAACTATGCTAGCTAAGCATGGGTGATCACGATAAGCGCAACCTACCGAAACGTGCTAAACAGACTAGCTAACACACTAACTGAAAAATCTCCGTGGCTCGAATAAAGAAAATAACAAACAACTCAACTAATGGATAAATAATTAGCAAGTCTGCATATATATTTATCAAGAACTAGCTAAAGCATAAGTAATAAGGTCACATTGAACTACAATAACAGAATTATACAGAGTAGCACAGTGCCCAGCAGACCAGCATAGTGATCACTATGATGGGCAAGGTCTAAAAGGGGAGACAGACTTTTATGCCGGCATCAACCAATGGATGTAGGCATGCAAATCTCCACACAGCTGAATGGTAATCATTCAATCCTGAGCTGGCTTGATTACCATTTGCTAGCTGGTTGTGAATGCAAAGGACTCTCATAGGAAATACATGCAGTATTATGTAACAACATGCCTGCAGGAAATCCAGGGCTATCTGGATGCAGCTCAGCTGTAGTAAGCAATTGGTGGAATGATGACAGCATTCTGAGCTGCCCAGAACTGCAGAGCACTTGCAAATGAAAATTTGTGACTCATTGCAAATGCACAACCGAATGCAAGCAGACAAGCCAGAACTGTCCGTTTGCAGCTCCACTGCAACGGACAGAATACACTACAGGAGGGATCCTTACAAGCTGTTTATCTAGCATTAGCTGAAGACAGCTGTAGCTTGTTGTGAAACATGGACACCACTCCAATCCATCATCGCTCGATGAAAGCCTATCGCCAAACAACATCTTCTCTCCTGTTAAACTGCTAAATAGTTATGGTCTCTTTATTTCTATAAACTTACTGCAGGTTTCAAGAGCACCTGTCTCCATGAATAAAGGATGAGCTGCACATATCCAAGGTTATCTTTTCTATGCATGGTGCCCATGCCAAACAATAGAAGTGACTACATATGGTCAATACTGGAGGCTTGAAATTGGAATGCTTGCCTTTTTTTGCTATTATTTACACACTGCCGCACCCTGTGCTCTACACAGAAAAGGGTTAAGATTAAATGGGGCCCAACTACGGTACTGACCTTCACTTCTCCCTATAGTCTTTTTGGTAAGCTGAGGTAGGAAAGCGGCCAGAGAAGGTGACAGCTGGCTCCCTTGATGCCCACTAAACCCCAGGCAGTTGCCTAGGTTGCCTTGTGGAGGATCCTGCTCTGGGTCTACCTTCAGCTTGCTATAAGCCTGACTGAGTATTCTGCCACTTCCATTTTGCTTGGTAGATAGTATGTGGTGACAGAATCAGAATATTTTTATTTGGCAAATAAGTTTGCACTTACAAGGTATTTGACTTAGCAGCTGCTTAATGGACACAGAAAATATGATACAAGGACAGACAGTATAAGTATTACAAGTAAAAGACAGTATATGGGTTAAAATAGTGGTGGGGGATGAGAATCATTCATTTTCGGCAGGGAACACACTTGACTGTTTTCGTGCGCGTTTTCTACACAGAAAAACTGAGAACTCATGTAAATCAGTGGGCTAGTTCACACTTAATGTGTTTTTCGCACGCAGAAAAAAAACTGACATTCTGCATGATGATTCTGCACATTTTGTCAGTTTTCTGTATCGATTACATCAGTTGCTGTGAAAAAAAACGCACACGCTTTCTTGCATAGAAACACACTTGGTGTGCAGATAACAGACACAGAAAAAAGACTGTTCCAGTTCTGTGCTGTAATGTTTTCAAGTCGCAGCAGTTTAAGGATTGCCGTTTTGCTGGTTTGATTAGCCTGGTTTTGCATGAAGCAGAGCTAGTACTGCCTTAGGGAAGAAACCGTTCATGTGCCTAGACATTTTTGTTGCAACTGACCGTCATGTCACCATGAAGGAAGAATTTGGTAAATGGAGTGAGCAGGGTGAGAGGGGTCAGAGGCAGTATTGGTAGCTCTCTTTCTGCAGCTGCTAGCATAAAAATCCTGCTGTGAAGGTAAGCTCCAGTCACTCATTCTTTCTGCTAATTGGATAATGAACTGCAGTCTCGCCTTCTCTTGTACTGAGCATGAGCCAAACCAATCATTTATTGTTTTAGGAAAGCAAATTTTTGTTTTTCTTAACATCTTAGTAAGGGGGCTTTTAGGACCATTGTAGTCCCTTACACACTCCAATGAGTTCTGGGTCACCATGAGCT
Source organism: Hyperolius riggenbachi (assembly GCF_040937935.1). Classification (NCBI taxonomy): domain Eukaryota; kingdom Metazoa; phylum Chordata; class Amphibia; order Anura; family Hyperoliidae; genus Hyperolius; species Hyperolius riggenbachi. The sequence continues at coordinate 321,658,699 of NC_090648.1, forward strand.
TGCTGGTTAGTCTGTACCTCTCGGTTTACAAGCCCTACTCCATAGAGCCAAATTAATCCATGCCATGCACTGATGAGGATCAAACAATCCGAAACAGTCTGTATGCATGTTGGATTATTATGGCTCTGTACAATTTAACAAGCTGACACATCATTGCATTCCAGCGGTTCTGGAGGTGTGTTTAGCTTCTAAGGGTACAATGGTTAATTTGCATATATTCAGCAGTGGTGCTCTGGGAGACATCTCGAGCTCACTCCAACCTGAATTATCGCAAATTCTTTCTGTTTTAGGAAAGCAAATTTTTGTTATTGTATTCAATGGTTTCAGTATAAAACTGCACCATCAATTTCTATGGTAGCCCAAACTTTTTCAGCTGCTGTAGGTAGTACATCCTGTGTTTGGGTTTCTTGGTGATGGTGTTGTTATCCTATTTCAAGTGTACCTGAGACAAACAATTGTGGCACATTTATACTTACCTGGGGCTTCCTCCAGCCCCCTGTGGTTACTGAACGTAGGCACAGTACGCTCCTGGAGATGGGAGCGCGATGAGGGTGCATGTGCGACTGGGCCCCACATGCATGGTACAGCACAACTGACCAACTATAGCGAATAGACTAGGGCGGTCAGTGGACAATCGTGGCAGCCCCAGAAGATGGCGAGGGAGCCCACGGTCCACACGGGGCTGGAGGAAGGCCCAGGTAAGTTTCAGGTGCACTTGTTTGTCTCAGTTGCACTTTATATATTTTGGAGATTATGGAACGAAGGACAGGCAGACTTAACATCAATGTTTGGTGTGAGTGGTGCCTGTATGTGCACTGGGCTGGTTTGCTCTCATGCTTGTCTGGCAGAATGTATATCACATTGTGGACACTTTGTTCGGAATATGGACTGTAGGTGACAAAAATAGCCTTGGCATGGGCCTGTGCTTTTCCATGTGTCTGTGGATTTGTCCGCTGATATTTGTTTTTAAATGGATTTGGAGCAGGGTCATAATAACTACAAATCATAGGGCATCCCAGCAAAATGTTGATGGGAGCCTCCCTCCCTACAGTAGCTATCTCTTGTGGTGACCCACACAGCAGGAGGCCCATCTGTCAGGAATGAAATGTCCCTCCCAGAGTACTGCAGAGGCTTGTGCAGGAATAAACATGTTGCCCAATCCGGCTGCAAATGGATTTACTGAGTAACAATCTTCTAATGTCCAAATATGGCTACACATAAGGAGTCTTCCTGCTGAAGAGCTTTTACTATGTCTTCAGCAATTAACTTCCCAATTCTATAATCTGTTGAGATGCAGTCCTTACATTCTGTATGTAAAAATACTTTGTTGTGGATAAAAATATGTGCAGCAGAAACCGGCTATCATTCATCAGGTCTAATGCTGTTCTTGACATAAAGAAGAACAAGGGGGAGGGAGTACCAAGTTATAGAAAGAAAGGGAGGGAGAGAGAGAGAAAGAGAGAGTTGCTCTGCATAAGCAGACTGCAAAGAGGTTTCATTCACTTTCATTCTAAGGTTTCTCTTTGGCATTTCAGGTTATAGAAAGAAAGGGAGGGAGAGAGAGAGAGTTGCTCTGCATAAGCAGACTGCAAAGAGGTTTCATTCACTTTCATTCTAAGGTTTCTCTTTGGCATTTCAGGACAGAGGCAAGCATGTTTGCCCATAAGGAAAACCACTAATTTATTCCAGTGGAATTTCCTGCTTGTTTTTCCACACAGGTTCAGGCTTCAAACACATCTATTCATAGCAGTTAGGTGGTTGACCAGGCAGTAAAAGCCGTCTCTTGCACTGGAAGGAAAATAATAACTCATTAGAAATAACTACATGAACTTTCAACTCTCCACATGATGCTAACTGAGTTATTCTGTTTGCAACTAATGTTTTTAAAAATTCTGCCTGCAACTTTGCTTGAAACCTATATGCATTTGTAGTGGGTGTAAGACGAGATTGATTATGGTAGGTATTTGCGCCGAAATATAGATTATTTTAAAATATAATGTATATTTTATGATACAAAAAATTACTGTGTGTGTACCACTTTCTTTTTCTGATGAGTTTCAGCTGTGTGACTGCCAAGTCTTATTTCATGTGATTGCCACACTAAGTGCAGCTCTGTGTTGTAGGGTTTTTGTTGCCATGAGGTAATCTGAATCTCAAGTCTCAGGCCGCATCCTCTGGGGGTTTCTCATCTTGCCTCCTCTGCTCCCGCCTAGCAGCAGAAAACAAGGAAATGCTGTTGACCGTGATAGTGTAATCTATGAACTATATTAAAGGTACACTGCATAAACACTAAAAAAAAGGCTTTCCAACTAACTGGCTGGACTGGATGGCTTTCATTTTCATCCTGGTATTCATCTTCCATAGCTGGCTGTTGTGTTAGGTACATTTCTGAGGGGGGTGATGTGCATAGGTACTAAACATGTCATGGGGAGCTATTATGCATGGATGAGATGGTCTGCTACATATAGAAAGAAAAGCTGCAAAAAAAGAAAAAAAAAACCTGTAAGAAAATAAAAGTAAAAGATACCTACCGGACTATAAGACGCTCCTGACCATAAGCCACACCTAGGTTTAGAGGACAAAAACCAGGGGAAAAAAATATATACTAAACCTGGTGCATCAATGGTGAAGGGGCATCTTGTGGATTATGCCCCTTTGTACCTCATGCCCCCTTGTACCTCTTGTGTCTCCCTGTGTCCTCCTCTGTCCCTCTTATGTCCTCCTGTGTTCCCCATGTGTCTGCCTCTGTCCTTCTTGTGTCCTCCTCTATGCCCCTTTGTGTCCTCTGTTTGTCCCCCAGTGTCCTCCTCTGCATGGGCACAGTACAGGGAGTCCCAGACATTGCAGTGGGTTGGACGTTCGTATTGGCAGCTGTTCACAAGTCAGGAACTCCCTGCATTTGGACTATAAGACCCAGTGACTTTTCCCCCCCACTTTTGGGGGAGAAAACTTGAGTCTTATAGTCCACAAATTCAGTAACTAGTGGGTAGCCATGTCCAGGACCCTTTTTCTTCTTCTTCATTACCCTGCTCCCAGCTGTGTACCAGTATGGTCATACTGCACAAGCATGAGCAAAGCAACTCCATACCTTCCAACTTTTTGAGTAAAGAGGGATACTTTAAGACACGCTCCTCCAACCACATGTAGACCCGTATATATCGCAAAAGAATTCATAAGCAATCATCGTTGGTTTTATTTCATAATAACATTTGAAAGTTTGAAATATATGAATTTAACCATTTCCAGACCAGACGGCTCTGGCTGCTTTAAAGAGACTCTGTACCAAAAATTACAACGTTTTTTCTACCATCCTACAAGTTCCTAAAGCTGTTCTAATGTGCTCTGCCTTACTGCAGCACTTTCTACTATCACTGTCTCTGTAATAAATCAATGTATCTTTCCCCTGTCAGACTTGTCGGCCTGTGTCTGGAAGGCTGCCAACTCTTCCGTGCTGGTCTGTTTATGCACAGTCTCCAGGCCCCTCTATGCACACTCCAGTGTGTGTGTATTTACATAAGCCAGCAGCGTCTCTGCTATCTTATCAGTGATAGAAGAGAGCTGGATAAAAATCCTCCTCTGTTAGGCTGTGAAAGTAGCTGGCTGACACATACTGAGGAATTACAAACACAGGCACAGGCAGAGCTGTCTGCAGGAAGCCTGTCACTTCAGTGCATGAGAGAAGCAGGGGACAGAAGGTAAACACACAAATGATCTTTTGAGATTCAAAAGGAAAGCTGTATACAGCCTGCTTGTGTATGGATGTATTTTCTATGTGTGGACATACTGTACACCAATCTACTTCCTGTTTTGGTGGCCATTTTGTTTGTTTATAAACAAACTTTTAAAAACTGTTTTTGACTACTTTTAATGCGGCGGGGAGCAGCAAAATTGTGACAGAGGGTAATAGGAGATGTCCCCTAACACACTGGTATGTTTACTTTTGTGTGATTTTAACAATACAGATTCTCTTTAAGACCAGAGCTGTCTGTGCCCTTTTTAGTACTGTGATTGCCGTGATAGGCTCATGGCAATCAAGGGGTCAAGAGCCAATAAAATCGGCTCCTGACCGATATGCGGAAACTTTGCTGTCAGCGTGAAGCATCGCGAACAGAGGCGGGAACAGTGAGAGTGATGGTACCGTGCGGCAGGGATGATTGAAATCTATGCCCTGGCAGGAATAACTGGATGTAAACAGGGCGTAGGTTTCAATCATCAAGGTCCCAGAAAAGGTTAAAGGATGAAAATAAAGTTTAGAGTAAATGTAAAACATTTCTTAGAAGAAAAATGCATACATTTACACAGATCTGTACATCAGACATGAAATGAGGAAGAAAGAGGGACAGAGGGATTTGGCACCCACAGAGGGACTGTTCCTCCAAAAAAGGGACAGTTGGAAGCTATGCAACCAGTGGCTTTGTGCTACTGTCCAGGCATGAGTCATACTTGCACACAGACAGGAGCGCAGCCACAAGAACATATCTGACAAAGCTCTTGTCGGTCATGTTCAGAGGAACCTGCGCAGGAACCGTGGGCTTGTGGATGGATTGGAAAGCCTTTGGATTCTCCAGAGGCTTCGCTCTACTGAGGTATTTATTTTTAATATTTTTCATCAGTACAGGTTCACATTAATAAATATTTACTCCTCCTCAGGGAGGATTTACTCCTCCTCAGGGTTCCAGAGCCAACCATTCTCTCTCAGCCCTCGTCTGTCCTAGCCACATAGGTGACGGAATATTACAAGCTTTGATTGTGGATGTACAGTATGTCTGATTTGCATGTTTATTTGCTGAAGTGAAGTGATGCGTTATAGGAATATCTTTTTGCTCTGGTTGAGATGAATGTTTGAAAATAATCCCTTTTTTAAGAAGGCGGAAGTATTTAGTATAGAAGAGAGTCATTAGACAAAAAACTGCAGCACTGCCTGAAAGAACTCTGCGGATGCTGTCTGCAAGGGATGATAGAAAATACAGATAAAAGGGAAATTGAACATTCTGACTACCTTTGTAATGGAAGCTGTTATTTTCTGCCTCACGACTTCGCAGACTGCACCACTTTGGAAATCCAGAGCAGTTACTTCACTCACCATGACACAGAATAGGTTCTTTACAATTCAAACAATTCCACTATGCAGCTATTTAGTTAAATACAAAATTCTACCAACGTGAACTTAAAAAATAAGGTTTTTAAGTAAATGTGGACTTTAAGATAATCACACAGGGAACACTCAGCTCAGCAGGATCTTGTAGGAAAGGCTTTACTGGAACATCACAGAGGAATAACAGAACAGCAATGTCACATAGTGGAACAGCAAGTTAGACTACTACTACTATAGAGTAGAGTTGCATAACAGACCAGAATACTGAGCATGCACAGAAAAAATGCACAGTGCCACCACCTTGTGGCCTTATAGCGGTGTGGGAAGCATGCCGGGGTAGTGAATAGCACTCTTGCTGTGCAGCACTGGGTCCCTGGTTTGAATCCTAGCCAGAGCACCATCTGCAGGGAGTTTGTATGTTCTCCCCGTGTCTGCATGGGTTTCCTCTATGCACTCTGGTTTCCTCCCACATCCCCCCAAAAAATACTGATAAGTTAATTGGCTAATTACCCCTTAATTAGCCCTAGACTACGATGGACATATGACTGTGGTAGGGATTATATTGTGAGCTCCTCTGGGGGACTGCTAGTGACAGGACTCTATACTCTATACCAGGCTTTCTCAACCAGGGTTCCTTTAATACTCTGCAGGGGTTCCTTGGCATTATCCCCCATCGTGGGGGAAGTATAATAGAGCACATTAAAGTACGGGTTACTGTAAAAATTAGCACTAAATTGGGGGTCAGAATAATAATGAGCACATTAATAAAAAGCACTAGGATAAGGAGACAGTAAAATGAGGGGCACTGTAAAAGGGGGTAGTAAAATAAACAGCCACACCAACTTTTAAAGTCCAATGCAGGGGTTCCTCGAGATCATAACATTGTTTGCAGGGGTTCCTTGAGATCCAAAAGTTATTTGCAGGGTTCCTCCAGGGTGAAAGGGTTGAAAAAGGCTGCTCTATACTATATACTCTGTAAAGCCCTATGGAAGATGTTTGCTCTATATAAATACTAAATAATAATAATATTAGTAGCATAAACACAGTTTAAACATGAAAGCTAATGCACATTTCAACACAGATTGTGAACAGCAAGTGGTGTCATCAGATCATCCCTGACTTTTCCAATAATAGGTACATTGTTGCTGATCAGCACCTTATCAGTATTTGGAACCAGAATTCCGAATCCTTTGCTATTTCAGCATAACCAGAATGGATGCCTGCCAATGCTTAGTTTTTGGAGTTTGCAACATTTCTTCTGTGGGAGGTAATAAAGAGGGTTTGTACCCCAACACTCTAAATAATGTGTTTCATGCTTGGCTTTCCATTGTTTTAGAATTCCTATGGAGCTTTCCTATTTTAGAGCACAATCTGTTTTTTGTATAAGTAGTTATCATTACTACTTCATCCCAGCCACCCTACTGTGCTTTTGTGTAGATGGGACGGTTTACCAGTGAATTCACCTCCATTATCAATTCTAAACACAAGTATCTTTCTCTGACATTTGCTACTGTACTTTGTCACATAGTGCTGCAGTTTATCAGACATTTCTGATTTTGTTTTCATTAGATACACGACTGTGTATTTTTAATAGTCAACTGTGAGCAGTCTCAAAGGACCACACACCTCACTGTGTATAAGCTCAAGTGGTCTTGGAGCTCATTTCTAGCTTTTGGAGGAGCTTTAGATTTGATGCAACACCCACATTTTACAGTCATTGGGCATGCTGACATCACAAAAAAAATATTTTGTTAAATTCTGTCTATTCAGTTCCAGTATACTATCAGGGTGTCTCCGACTGTCCTAGGCATCCATGCCAAATGAGAATGAAGTGGCTGGATAATGTACAGGTTAAGGGCTCTACCTCAGACAAAGGAGACCTGGGTTAAATCCTCGACTCTTCCTGTTCAGTAAGCCAGCACCTAATCAGTAGGAGACCTTAAGTAAGACTCCCTAGCACTGCTACTGCCATTTGAGTCACAAAAATGTTCTGTGAATGCAAAAGCGGACAAGCGCCATACTCTGATAGCAGTTATAAATTGAAAAAAAACTTGGATGTGCTAAAGATATATAAAGCTAGAAAAAGGACATATATTCAATGACTCTGCCACCTACCCATGTTTTCTTGCTTTTATTATGTTTGGTAATTTAATAAAGGATTAAAAAAATATTACAATTTACTATCTCTGAGTAAATAGCCCCCCCAATAGCCCCCAATAGCCACTGCAGCTGTCCGGTGCCCTTGCTGTGTCCTTGTGCCTTGCTAGAACAGTGATATAGTTATTAAAAAGTAAAATGAACAGTGTTCGAAAAAATACTTTTGCTCTTCACAAAGTACAGAAGTGCGGCCTGCGTACGGCACCAGACCTCATGGATCCATTGCAGAGTGAAAAGTTTGAAAGGCTCCTATATATAAAATAGGACAGTGCATGACATGTATAATGATGGCCCAGGGCTGTTAGCATTTGAAGTCATATTTGAGGAAAGGGTGAGCTAAGGGCATGGTCACATGGGGGAGTGGGCAGGGCTAAGTGAAAGTTTGCAATGTTCATTAGGCAGGGCCCCCCACCCGGTGTGTTCTTCTTGCTCTCCCAACCCCAACAATGACACCCTTCCCAAGGACTAACCTAGACTTGAATTGCAAGGTCTCTATAAAGTCGCATGATCATATATCTTATACCCTTTTGCTATGTTGTATAACCATGTGCTCCTCGTCTGTTTGACATCCCATGTTAACATTGCATGTATCGCTATTCATTGTCCAGGGCTGCGTAATATGTTGGTGCTTTATAAATACAATACACTATAAAAAAGACAAAAGGGTGGAGCCCTATTGTGGGTAAGCATGCTTATTTACTGCTCCTAGTGTCGTCATTGCCTTAGAATACAATATCTATACTTGCCTTCTAAAGAGTAAAGACATAATTCTGCTTTAAAGGGAACCTAAATCGAACTGGAAAAAACAAGTTTAACTTACCTTGGGCTTCTACCAGCCCCCTGCAGCTGCCCTGTTCCTGCAACCGTCACTGAAAGATCCTCCAGTCCCCTGCAGCGCCCCTCTTTCATTTCGATGTACAGCCTCGGTCCGCGCACCTCCTGAAGGAGTTCCCTTGGACAGGAAATCTCTATGCATGTGCAGTAAGGAGAAATCTCTACTGGACATGAGGAGCATGCCCCCAGTGATGGGAGCATGATTGAGAAAGCGCGCAGACAGGGCTGCACATGCGCAGTAGCAGTCGAGTCACCCGGTCGAAAAAGGGGTGCTGCCGGGGATGGGAGGAGCATTCAGTGATGGTGCGGGAACAGGGGCGCTGCAGGGGGCTGGTAGAAGCCTCAGGTATGATAAACTCATTTTTTTCCAGTTCGATTTAGGTTTGCTTTAACTATTTCATGCTGTGAGCTTTAGCAGGGGCAAAGGATTTTCAAGAGGGGGATTTCTGAAAGGTCTCCCTCAGCCACGTCCAATACAGTATAATAATATGGCAAGGCAGCATGCTGGGTACGCATAATGCAATTTCCCGTCCGACTGAAAGGATCTGACAATTATTTCCTAAATGTCCAATCTGCTTGCGAAGGAGAACAGGATGGATCAGGAGCAGTTTGGATACAGATAATAATGAGGACAGCTGACATTGCTATTATAGGGGAAAGTGAAGCACTCACACAGCAGGACATAGGGCTGTGCTCATACCTGGCTCTGTTAAGTTCCCCAGAGCTGCTCCATGCTCTGTACTCACGCTGCTGCTACATCCAAAGTCAACTGTAGCAGGGAAAGAAAGGGGGTGGCGCATAGTGCAGGCAGCAGCACGGTGCTGAGAGCTGCAGGATACCTGCAGATATTCTGGTGTCTCAACTTGTGCCTGTCCCCAGACACTGCACCGGCCCTGGTCTGAGGGGGGATTCTGGGCAGCTGTAATCCCCCCCTGCGTTTGCCTATGTTTATGGTTCAAATTTACATGCGTGTGCACGCCTACTCTCGTGGTGGGCATTCATATGTTGTTTAGCGGAATAGTTGGATTTTTACAAACACCCTATTTGCATTAAATGTGCACAATTAGGATGTTTATAAACGTCTGTTTTGCAGTAAGTGGTTAAGTAGTATAAGGAGAGCAGAGCAGTGTGAATCCAGCAAACTTGTTCTAAAGTTGTAAATTAATTCATCCATCTGATACGCCCCTATCTAGGATTGCTGAGTTGAGGTCAGAGACATTTGTCTGTACAAAGAGACACTGTTATAACGAGCAAAGCCAAGTGTACATCTGTTTTAGTGTTGATGTTTTGTGCCTATCCAGTTACTTTTTTGTGGTTTTCAAGTTCTGCAGTAAAAGCTGGACCATTTCATTGCAAGCTCTTTTGCCCAGGTTTCCTTGATCACATTACAATAGTTGCAATGTTTCCTAAATAACATAGGCAATTCCCGTATAACTCAGGACGACATGTTTAATGCGTGTGGCTCAACATGCACAACACACACATTCTGCAGATCCTTTCCACGTAATAATGGGCATATGGTGAAAACCGCAGAAAAATGTAAGACGTACAATGTTCTCTTTCAGCAAGTAGGTTAATGAATTCTCAACCTGACCTCTTGCCAGTTATGTGTTCATGAGGTTTACATAAATGGGCATGCTGAAGTCTCTGAGATAAGCAGATATGTAATACATTAATCAGCTGAATGACTTCTTTGTGCAAGCGAGGTCAGTTTAGCAGATACAAGTAGTACACTGTCAATAAAGTGAATTTCAGGATCTGAAGAAGAATATAGAAAGATTCGTGGTAAAATGGTTTCTCTTAAGTGACACAGTTTCATTTTTACTGTAGCAACTAAAACAAACATATTTTTTCTTAAACTGTAAACTGCTGGGGAATCCCAGAATGCTGATGTTTGTCGTATTGGACTATTAGACCTGTTTCTGTATGTTATCTTTGTTGCATAGTCTTGGCTGCCCTTTGTTGTCCATGGGTTCTGGTAAATTAGAGCATACAGTTTTCCCTGCATTGCGGTTTTTCCCTGCCATTCTGATGTAAGCAAAAGAAACATTATGCCAATTACAGTTTAGTAGTCAATTCGACCTGTTTGACACACAGATTGACACACAGAGAGCACAGCTGGCCGCGCACGCCCACCAGGGCCAGGCCGAGGCAGAGGCAAGAGAGGCTCCAGCCTCAGGGCGCAGTGTAGGAGGGGGTGCATAACTCACTCAGCCGTCATTACCCTGTTGTGTTTGAAGCAGAGAGAAATAAGAAAAGGGTATACATGGCATTAACCGCAAGCCAGATAACTAGAGATTAAGTTGTTGGGGGTCCTGGGGCGCCTCTAATGGGGGGAATACACGGTTAATTTTTTACACTCGATTCTCCACTCGATCGATTCTCCGCTCGGCGCTCGATTCTATTATCTTCCGCTCGTTTTTCTTATCTTTTTCAATTCACTTCTATCAGGAATCAAGCGGCAAAACGATGGAACAGGAGATCGGACATGATGGAAATTATCTATTTAACCATTTATTTACCTCAAAAACGAACAGTGTATTCCCAGCATTAGTCTAATAGCAATCAGTGTATGATGGCTGAGGTGGAACGGATGGAGGGGCACACTTTAGTGTCTCAGCCTTGGGGACCTTGTCCCGCCTCTGGTGTCCATGCCCACGTACTCACGAATGTGCACGTGATCACGAATGCCCACACTCCCTCGAACACTTGGATGTGCCCTTGTCTGACCGATGTCCACACTTATGGCAGGATCTGTGCCTGCACACTCAGAACCTTATTATGAAATGGCCTTATAACGAGGCATGAGCTCACTTATTTGGATTTTGAATTCCGAATGAAACAGAGGCTTAACACAGGCAGGGGAGGGGGGCAGTGGTGCTGGTTAACTCACTCTTGTTGCTGTCTCTTGCTGCTGTGCTTCACATAGCTTTCCACCTCACTACAATGCCTCCCCCTCCTGGCTTTAAAGGAAGAAGTATTGGATCCTTAAACCTTCTGGGATCCTGGTAGCACCCCTGGTTTAAAGATAACTACAGGCACAGACTATAGCCCAGTATAGGCACTTTCTCTTGTATCAGGTGTAATCCTCAAGTATACGGGTTCTATAAAGTTGACGTCTGGCTTACACCTATTGAAAAGCTTTGTCTAATCCCAGTTGTTCCTGACTTGTAACACGGTACCGGTGATGTGTGGTGTACCTGCAAGGGATGCAGTCGCAGGGGGGCCCTTAGGGAGAGAAGCCTGAGGGGGGCCCCTGGCTTTGGGGCCCTCCGAAGCCATTTTTAGGTGAAGGAGGGGGTGCAGCGCAGGAAGGGGGAGCAACAGGCACAAACAGCAGTGGGGAGGGGGCCCCGACACCCCCCTCCCTCACCTCAGGCTACCATAAGGGCTCCCCCCTCAATTAACAACAGCTGGGGGGCATCCAAAGTTTTTCAGGGGAGCCCAGTGATCTCTAGTTCCGCCCCTGGTACTTGCATGTGCTTTCTAAATTTCATATCAGTACTGTTATTGCCAATTATCAAGTTATGGTCTGAACTCTGAAGAACTAAAGCAATTTTTTAGAGTGCCAAAAGGAACACCCCTCCCCCTTAATCACTTCATGCATATGTGAAGCTTAATACCTAGTCCTTCTATTTTAGAAAGGAATGCCTGGCTGAGCCTGTCCTCCCTGTGTGCAGAAACACCAGCTGATCAGTTGTTCAGAGGGTGTAGTGCCTGAACATTATTAAAATTATCTAGCTAATTTCATTTAAGTGCTCATGTTGAAATGAAATGAAGGCTGTATGTCACTAAACAGAGCTCTAGAGTGGCATAGTACTGAGTGTATGTCCCGGACGATTCTACTTCTTTGTAAGGGACAATGGGACAAGGTCCTTCAGCGCGTACGTACAAAAAGGGCGCCTGGACAAAAAGGGCGCGGGGTGTAAACGCTAATTAACAATTAATCATTAATAGAGTTTATAAAAATAGTGTGCTATATTTCGTTTACAAATAATGTTTATCAAATTTATAAATCATTAAATAATGTTTATGAAATCGGCAATTGTGAAAACTTTAATCTTCCCTGTTTCAAAAGTGAAACTTAGAATTACGTTTATTAAAATAACGATAATATATGATTAATTGTTATAATTGTATATTATTGTGAATAACCTTCATTTATGGTTTGTTCTTATAATAAAATCTGAAAATATTCTTTATAACGATGATATAAATATAACTACGTTCGTAATAAGTGTTGTAAAACATTAGTAAATATTACTAAAATTGTAGTAAAACTATACCTAAGCCTACTCTCACACAGAACCCTCCCTGTACCTATCCCTAACCCCTAGACCCCCCTGTTGGTGCCTAAACCTAAGACCCCCCTGTTGGTGCCTAAACCTAAGACTCCCCTGGTGGTGCCTAAACCTAAGACTCCCCTGATGGTGCCTAAACCTAAGACCCCCCTGGTGGTGCCTAAACCTAAGACTCCCCTGGTGGTGCCTAAACCTAAGACCCCCCTGGTGGTGCCTAAACCTAAGACCCCCCTGGTGGTGCCTAAACCTAAGACTCCCCTGGTGTTGCCTAAACCTAAGACTCCCCTGGTGGTGCCTACACCTAAGACCCCCCTGGTGGTGCCTAAACCTAAGACCCACCTGTTGGTGCCTAAACCTAAGAATCCCCTGGTGGTGCCTAAACCTAAGACTTCCCTGGTGGTGCCTAAACCTAAGACCCCCCTGGTGGTGCCTAAACCTAAGACCCCCCTGGTGGTGCCTAAACCTAAGACCCCCCCTGGTGGTGCCTAAACCTAAGACTCCCCTGGTGGTGCCTAAACCTAAAACCCCCCTGGTGGTGCCTAAACCTAAGACTCCCCTGGTGGTGCCTAAACCTAAGACCCCCCTGGTGATGCCTAACCCTAACCACCCCCCTTAGTCATCGCTTTATTATGTGGATAATAATGTTTTACAAATTGTGACTCCAAAAAATATATTGCAATTTACATTACGTACTGATCGCTTTATTTTGTGAATAATGTTTTAAAAACAGTAAGGGATAAAACTTTAAGTAAAAAAATATATTGCAATTTACATTACGTACTGATCGCTTTATTTTGTGAATAATGTTTTAAAAACAGTAAGGTATAAAACTTTAAATAATATTTTAATTAGTTAAATAAGATAAATATGTTTAGTATTTTTATAAACGTTATTCGGCACTGGTGCATTTTATAAACGTAAATCACCACAAGCTCAGTTATAAATAATTAAACATCTCCGGGCGCCGTTTGTAAACTTTATTTAGCTCCGGCGCCCTTTATTCCTGCTCGGCGCCCATTAAACGTTATTTATTATGGGAGTGAATGGCAGCGCCCTTTTTGTCCACTAGCTGCCTGCGCCCTTTTTTCCCAGCTCCCCTTCAGCACCCAAGGCTGAGACACCAAAGTGCGCCCCTCCATCCCTCCCCCCCAGCCATCACACACTGATTGCTACTAGACTAAGAGGTGCCCCAGGGCCCCCAACCTCCCCAATACCTTAATCTCTAGTTATCTGACTTGCAGTCACTGCCATGTATCCCCTTTTCCTATTTCTTTCTGCTTCAAACACAATTGGGAATGACAACTGAATGAATTGTGCGCCCCCTCCTACACTGCGCCGTGCCTTGGCCGGGCCCTGAGGGACATCCCCTATTTTTGAACTAAATCTCTTTGACCTCTTTCCAGCTCAGCAGTCCATTCTTCAGGTGTTATGTTTAAGTCTGTATTAATTATGTATGACTCAGTTACTACATTTTTTATACTTATGTATAACCTCTAGATTATCACATTGCTAATTATAATGTGTAGTTTGTTTTCCTTGTATTTTGTGACCATTCTGAGCAATGATGGAATGAAAAATCAACTTATTTTTCAGACAATAAGACTCTCCTGACCACAAGATGCACCTAAGTTTAGTTCTGGCCCCCTTGTGTCCTCAGTGCACCTTTGTGTAGTCCTTTGTCCTCTATTATCCCCCTTGTGTTCTCCTCTGTACCCCTTTGAGTAGTCCTGTGTCCTCTATTGTCCCCCTTGTGTCCTCCTCAGTGCCCATTGTGTCCCCCTGTGCCCTAGTTAGGCTCCCACGTCCTTCTATGTGCCCCTTGGTGTCCCCCTGTGTCCTAATTTGTCTCCCTTGTGTCCTCCTCTGTGCTACTTTGTGTCCCCGTGTACTTGTTTGTTCCCTGTGTCCTCCTATGTGTTCCTTGGTATCCCCATGTGTCCTTGTTTGTCCCCCTTGTGTCCTCATCCATGCCTCTTTGTGTCCCCGTGCCCTTGTTTGTCCCCCGTGTCCTCCTACCCTCCAGTGCGCCCCCCATGTAGAGTTAATGGAAGTGGAAGCCGAGAGCCTGCCTCACCTGATCCATTGCCGCCAGTGGCAATTAGAGACTTCTCCTCTCCCTTGCTGTTCCCGTAATGCGGGTCGCATGTAATGATGCGATCAGGAAAAGCCAGCACTAGAGGAACAGTGAGGGTGAGTATAGTCCGAAAAATACGGTAAGCTATAGGCTTGCTATACACCAGCGGATCTGGACGTAAGCCTGGCTTCAGGGGCATAAAGAGATGATTTGCATATTTAGTAGTAATGCAACATGGCACACCACAGTTGCTCACATAAAGCTGAATTGTCGCAAATACCTTCTGTTTTCAGAGGGCAAACTATACTCAGTGTTGCTTTGTAATAGGAGGGCTTTTCATTTTTTTTTTTTTTTGAGAGGGTCGGGCGGTTTAGGCGTTCCTAGTGGTTCTGAGTCACTATGAGCTATCTGGGCATTCTGTATGAATGGAGGCTAGAGGTGATTTTTTTTCCTAATTATTTTACAATAAAGTGTTCCTCACTGATATTTCCAAAATTTGGGATGTATGCACAACAGTGTGCTACAGAGCTGCATGTTACCAAACATGGATATTACAGCAGTTTGGCGGTCACACAGCTGTCCATCCAAGCATTAGACTGTACCTTCCTTCAGGGTTAAGGGGCTGCTGTGAATGATTCACTGTTCTCTGGAAAAGAGCCGTGAAAGAGAGTGAGCACTAAATAAACATGTAAAATAAATAAAAAAGAGATCAATGTTTGCCTAAAATTTGTCACCTGTGGCTGCTGGCAGCAGTGGCCTAGAGCCAGACAAGTACGTAACACACTCATGATTCACGACTTCGTGACTGGGCGACGCTGACCCATATAGCAAAGCTTCCTGGAGATCCTGTATTATAAACACTTGTGTAACTTCAACCCTATTATGAAGGCCTGGTATGAATAGGGTGTATTTGCCAGGTAAAAATTAAAGTAATTAGGAAGGGGATGTTTTGTGGCGCATTCATTCTGGTAAGTATAGAGCATTCAAGCCTGCTTGCCCGTTTTAATTTGGTTGTTTTGTCTGACACATTGCAAGCTTCAGTTTTCCTGAGTCTTTTCTTAAGCTCCATTCAGCATGTCTGTAAAATAATAGTATATAAGAAGTGACCTATTTTAATGTGCTGCTCTATATCTGTCAGCTTGTTCTGTATGCATGACTGAACATATGGCATTGAATGGAGCTACAACAGCTGCTTTTAATTCTCCCTGCACATGTTGCAAACTATCTGAGGAGATAAGAGCCATGCTTAACTTTTAGAGGATTCTGGGCTATGAGGTGCATACATGTTTGATTTTAGCTTTTCCTTGTTACTTCATAGAATGAGCAAACAAGAAGCGTAATTCCCTAATCCCTATCTCAACAGTCTTTATGTTCCTTGACGTAAAGGAAAATAAAGAAAACAAAGCAATTTTGCTGAAAAATACCAGGAATTTGTCACAAAGTGAATCAAAGCAGAAAAAATCCAGTTACTCTGTTTTATTCTTCTATAAAATGTGCATGTATACGCCTGTACTATACAGACCAATATGCAATATGATTGATTTTGCTTTTGTTCTGTGTACATAATTGGAACAATGCCATTGCTTGAAACAGCAGCTGTCATACACAAACTGCGGGAGAGCATACAGAGAACGAGCTACAGCAACACTACCTGTTGCTGTGTAGAAAATGATGACAAAAAACTGGTCAAGGGAGATGGACAGGCAAAAGGCCTGCAGGTAAGGGGGCGGGTGAAGCGTGTGTGCGTGTGGTTGTGTGGGGCTTACACTTTAGTATTGCTCTAATTAGCAGATTCACAGACAGCCGTGATTATTACTATTTAAGGGCCCGTTTCCACTAGCCACCGCGGTCTGCACTTCCGGGTCTGCAGGAATGCAGACAAATCCCAGAAGCTGTGCCATGCACAGCTATGGGATTCGCTGCCTCCCACGCGAAAGCTGTGGGCAATGCCGGCCGAATCCATAGGGCAAGCGATTATTATTATTTCCTATGGCAGAGTTTCCCAGAGCGATTTGCCTGTGGGGAAGCGCTGCGGATTCGGCCCGGTTTCCGTGCTAGTGGAAACGGGCCCTTAATATTTATATAGAGCCAACATCTACCTCATCCCTGTACAGAGTATATTGTTTTGTCACTTAAAGGAATACTGTAGGGGGTTCGGGGGGAAAATGAGTTGAACTTACCCGGGGCTTCTAATGGTCCCCCGCAGACATCCTGTGCCCGCGCAGCCACTCACCGATGCTCTGGCCCCGTTTGGAATTTCAGACTGTAAAAGTCTGAAAACCACTGCGTCTGCGTTGCCGTGTCCTCGCTCCTGCTGATGTCACCAGGAACGTACTGTGCAGGCCCAGTACGGTCTGTGCCTGCGCTTTACGCTTCTGGCTGCGCGGGCACAGGATGTCTGCGGGGGACCATTAGAAGCCCTGGGTGAGTTCAACTCATTTTCCCCCGACCCTCTACAGTATTCCTTTAACTGTCCCTCAGAGGGGCTCACAATCTAATCCCTACCATAGCCATATGTCTATGTATTGTATGTATTGTGTTCTAGGGCCAATTTAGGGGGAAACCAATTCATTTATTTGTATGTTTTTTGGGGGATGTGGGAGGAATTTGTCCAGATGAAACCCACGCAGACATGGGGAGGAAAACATACAAACTCTGTGCAGATAGTGCCCTGGCTTGGATTCAAACCCGGGACCCAGCACTGCAAGGCGAGAGAGCTAACTACAACACCACCATGCTGCAGGTATGGATACAGTAAGGGATGGTTCACCAACCAACATGAATATAACCATGCCAGAATACTGACACTTGGACCAATATTTTGCTGAGGGACATTTCAACTCTCTGGTTTTGGTCTTGAACACACTGTGGAAATTTAGGCAAATTCAATGAAAGAGAGTAATGTGTGGCCACAGTATTGAACTTCCAATGTACCTGTGAGAGTACTGCAGGTATCGTACTATTTATGTATGAAAGCGGAATACAGTAATGATTCTAACAGCATAATTAGGCAACCCATATTAAATAGCATTCTTCATTATAAAAGTTCAGATGCGTCCAGTTAGCTATGATGAACTTTTAGTCACATGGGTCCATGGAACCAAAGAATCTGTGCTGGTGGAGTGTGATTTGGGACAGGACTGATTGTCATATGAAACTATTGATAATGGCTCTTTTAGCCAAGCAAAGTATCCTTACCCAGACCCCCCCCCCCCCCCCAGCTGTCCCCCCACCCCCCTTTAATGACTGTGCAGGATCAAGGGTGACTTGGAACAGAACAGAGAACACCAATGGGATGAAGAAGTCATCCACACAATGTCTTCTGAAAGTGTGTGGAATACTTCACCATGTCATTGATACAACACAACCCCCCCCCCCCCTCCAAAACAACAAAAAAAAAACCAGCTGACATATTTTAGACTTCTAAGACCAGATAACATCTACATTAGGGATTTGATTGTGAGCACCGCTGAGGAAGAGTTAATAACATAATAACATGAATAGTATGAAGTAGTCCTTTAGTCTGTGTGCTACATGTCAGCAGTATATAATTGCATAATAATAGTGCCAGCATTTTGTTTTCTGTAGCTTTTTACGGAGGACATAAAACAAGTCACATTAATATTTACTCCGCTTGTGGGGCTTAAAATATAACATCTCTATTGCAGTCAAATATCCCCCTAGGCTGTCTGTAGAATGTCAGAGGAATCAAGACTGCCTGGAGACAACCCGCACAAGCACATGGAAAACATACAAACTCCATGTAGACAGTGTCCTGGTTGAGACTGGATCCTGGAACTCTAGAACTACAAGGTGGGAATACTAACACTCAGCCATATGGCCACCATGAGTATAGAATCTAACTGTATCAGGATATAATAAACACACCATGAATGGCTATTTTTGAATATGATTAAGGCTACAGAAGATGAGAGTGTTGTCAAGACAACAAATAATTCACATGCAGAGAACACAGTATAATAAACCATATAAGATGTTACATATATACAGTTATTTATATGTTGTCCTTGTACACCTTTGAAAACATGGAACTGGTTTGTTCTTGTGTCTTGTAAGAAAAAAAAGAAAAAAGAAAACAGTGGAAATATTTTGTCCTAAAAGTATGTCATCCAGAACAATGTCGTGATAAGAAGCAGAATCCCCTGCTGCTAAATGATGTGTTCCCACTATTTCCTCTGTGCTCTGTACTCTGACATGTATTAAGAAGTGGAAAATTTCACGTAGACCTCTTTTGGGTATGCTAACTGTGAGATGTGCAAGATAATCTTACATTTGGTACAGGATGTGACACTTAAACAGCTGATTAGTAAAACCTTGAGGTTGTGTGAGCTTTGAAAACACTAACAAGGTGGTTACAGTTTAAAAACAGGCAGCATATGTGTATACAGGAAACACTGTTACTTGCAACATTTCTGGTCTCTGTTGCTATTGTTTAATTGAAAATATGAAAAGGTTCCCATACAAGCACAGGGTGCAAGATGGTATCACAGCACGGATAAGCTTGGCAGAAGCTTCTTGCAATACCTGTGCATGGAGCAGAAGAGATTGCACAGGAGGACTGTTGTTGTTGTACAAATTATTGCAGGAGGTTAAAGTTTTCTGTTTGGCTTATAGGAGGATCCCTGATTATACTTTGACAGAGTATATGAGCTTTCTAATTGTTTAGCACATTAATTCTGCTATTATGTGTGGGTGGCACTGCTATGTTAATGATAACACAATTCATTCTACTCCGTTTACATGTCAGGGTGCTCATCTAGATACTGATGAATCTTGGAGTATTGCCACTTTTGATATCCACTTAGTAAAATCCAAACTAAACTGGATTATTCAGAATAGGGAAGCAAGTATAAAGCCTTTTTACTCGCAATTGAAGCTACTCATAGACTTCAGAGGGTAATTGTAAGCCTCCTCCACGGTTAAGACACAGAACATTTGTATTTTGTTTTTTTCCTGTGAAAGCACCAGTGTTGCAGCCACTAGGGCACACTCTATATGCCGTAGCAGTATTATGGAGTATTGCCCAAGGTCTCCTATCAAATAGGTGCTGAATTACTGAACAGGAAGAGACAAGATTTGAACCCATATCACTTGTGTAAGAGGCAGAGCCCTTAACCAGTACACTATTCAGCAACTGCTGCAGGACATGAACATGAAAATTTGTTTTAGCCAGTTAAGTATGTGTACATGCACAGACACCCCTGGCCAAGACATTACATTCACACTTATGGTAGATCTCTGCTTTTTATTATGATCTAATAAAAGTTATATTTTAACTATTGTTCTGTGTACATATACGACATTTCCATTGGAGCGTGTTGCATATTGTTTCCTTTGTACTACCCTTCAGAATGTTTTGTAACTAAAGGCTCGCACGCATGTCCAATAAAGTGCACAACAGGACGACATGACCAACACCATGACAAATCGTTGACGTGTTACGTTTTCTGAGCTCCAACCGACTAAACAACCAATTTATGTAAATACTGCATGTTCAAGCGAAACGACATACTGCATGACATGGCTGCATTAAAAAGAAGTACGTAGTTCAAGGGATTATCGTCTCAACAGTCATGGGAGTTGATCTGTTGGATGGATCAGGCGAACCACCTGTTATCAGTAGCTCATCTAGTCGTTTGCCATGCATACACATGCCTTATTGTTTTCCAACAGACAGCGGTTTGGTTGTGTGTGTGTACGGGCCTTAAGTGGGGACTCTGCCTGAGCATTTTATTGGCACTGTATGTGACATGTAATATCTGTATGCAATGCATATCATTGGGCAACATGTGATACATAACATAGTGAGTATGCATTTTGGTGGTTGTTTTTGCAAAAAAGTTCCTTGAAAAAAATTCAAAGTCATCATGGGTGATCTTACCTGGAAAAGTCTGAGAACCATTAGGCTACGCAACTTTTTTTTATCAACATGTTAAAAAAATGAACAAATTTGAAATACTTGCGCTTGCAGCAATATTTAATAAACAGGGAATTCTTATAAAATATCTTTTACCTGGTGATCACTGCAGTCATAGTCTGGAGAGTGGCAGCGTCATAGAATCACATAGTAGTAACTTCACTGTGTGCCATTTTGGCCTGAGCAGAACATGGGCTTGATTCACAAAGCGGTGCTAACTGTTAGTACGCCTGTGAAAACCCCCTTAGCATCTAAACGAGCTTTTCGCGTGCATAAAACTTTATGCTCGTAAAACTTTACGCGCGCACTGCACTGAGCGCAGGGCGCTCCGTGCGAAGTGCCCATTAAAGCCTATGGGACTTAGCACGTGCATAGGAATTTGCGCGCGGTACTTAGCGTGCGATCTGATTGAGAAAAACGGTGCTAACCTACTTAGCACCCTGGTTAGCGCGCCTAAAGACTTTAGACGTGCTAAGTAGGTTAGCACAGCATAGTGAATCAAGCCCCATGTGTGCTGTCCTTTATAGGAAGTAAATATGTGGTCTGGATTTATTTCTAACCATGGGTATAGTAAATCAGGGTCCACAGGTTTTTTAACGTGGAGCATGTGAAAGTTGGTAGCCTAAGTCTACAAAATATATGCTGATTGTCAATACATCAAACTTCTGACAGATTCACTAAAATTAGGATTAGATTTTTTTTCTGTCCACTCTGTATACTCTAGTTATTTCTGGGCCCTTACAACATGGTGAGTGACAGGGACAGGGAGAAGAAGATGGACAAAGTCTAGTCTATCAGCATGACAAGTTGTAATGACTAAGTGAGCTAGAAAGATAGAGTACCCTGACACTTGCATAGTTGACCTGATTTACTAAGGTTATTTATGGTAAAAGGACAAAGGACAATCATGGATCACTTAAGTGAGCATTGCCTATATTTATTACAAAATGTTCTGCTATTTTGGTGCATAAGCTAGAAACCCCCTCCTGAGCTATAGCAAACCACTGAAAACATTTATAGAAGGTTAGTAAATAGCTTTTATGCGAATATAGTCTCATATAAACAAAACCATATTGAGAAACTTTGGAATAAATCCAGATTGTCACTACAGATTTCAGCATGTTACTCCAAGACAACACATTTACCAAGCTTCTAGCAATACTCGCTAAAGTCTGCCATGGCATGGGAGGGTTGCATTTTTTTTGTTTCCTATTAACAGTCAATTTTGTTTATGAATCCAGCACAGGTTTACTGGATCACTTAGTTTCTTTGCTGTTTTCCAGCCTTGGAGAGTCCAAGTTAATCCTGTCCAATATTTTCCAAAGTATCCAAATTACTAACCCCCATTACTATTATCTACTATAATTCACTAGATTCTTGCTAGCTGAAATGATCACTCATGGTTCACCACCAGTCTATTGACTCAGTGCTGCTGCATGCATGCATGCCCGATCTGCTGGCAATGACCTGTGTATAGGGGAAGATGCAAGGACGAAGCATTCAACCCTGGAAGGGAGAAGGGTATATGACTACTTCATGGATATTACCAGCCTTGATAGTTGTTTTGTTTGTGGAACCAAAATGATCTGTAATAGTAGGAAAAAGTTCAGAAAACGCTCTAGAACCCCTTTAACCCTTACCAGCCGATGCAAGATCTGGTTAGCCATGCCAGTCCATAGTTACAAACGAAAGGGATCCGCAAGCCAGATGAGGTAGGTAAAAAAGCTGGTATTCTTTATTGATAACTCCACACAAAAAAGGACAATAAATCCACAGGATCAACTGACGCGTTTCAGGCTTACAACCTGCTCTTAGTCATAGTTCTGTCTGTAATAGTGTTGGAGTTCGAGTTATTGAAATTTATTACCTTGAATTCGCCCATCACTACTCTGCCCCCAAGCAAGTGGATAAGGTCAGGGAGAGTTCACTTATTTGCACTACACATTGTGCTTCATGTGAACCAAGTGAAGCACACCAAAGTGAACTCCCCGACCCTATCCAAATGTCTAGGTGCTGAAATGTGGCGACGGGCGAGTTCAGGTTTACGAATTTCAATAACCTGAATTTCAATGACAACATTAGTCATTTACTAGTCATTAGTAATTTACTAGCTGTAAACCAAGGAGCTGATTACCGATTCCAGACATAGCTGATTGGAATCTACGCCTTGTTTGGAAACTGTATTTTTGCCAGAGTGAAGATTTCAATCTCCTGTCCCCGCGTAACCCCGCTGCTATCACCACTCAGTTACCGCTACACTCAGCAGTCTAATGACAGCTACACTCTGTGCAGCGATTGGGGACCAATTACCCTGTGTTCACTGTGAGCCAATCACAGAGATCACAGCATCAAAATAGAAAAGAGGCTCTGGTCCGTCTAGAACCATAGAGTGCGGAAGGGTTAACCAAACCTATTGGACTGTCAGGACATGGTCCTTGAGCAAGAGGGAGGGTCTGCTGTGATCATTTTGGCCTCTCCATATGCATTGTGAAGAAGCTGGTCATGGTATCTGCCTCAATGTATGCTGCTATAGTGAAATTATTTGCACAACCATTAGTCTTCATGAAAAGTTCTTCAAAATGTAACTTGATTCTGTATGCATATAAAGCTAATGTGTATCACTATGAATATAAACCTATTTAGGAGCTTCACAAGCCAAACAGAAATCCATTGAGCCTGGCCCTTGAACTGATACAAAGAAAAAAAACAAGGCATGTGCTGAACCGTCACATTGTTGTACATTAATAGGTTATTTACATACAAAATAGGATATTGTAGATTCCTGTAGATAGCTGTACACCCCCATCTCCAAGCCCCGGGCCATTGCTTAGCAGCACCAAGTTTTTTTCATGAGAAGATGGGCTCTTTTCCACTAAGAAACGTGATCTCAGATGCAACTGCGTTTCTTCTTTCTTTTCATTAACGTGATTGAGCTGCAATCGTGGTGCGATCCGTTGGGTGTACCGTGATTGTAGTGTGTTCGTGGTTTTTGTGGTGTGTTGGCAGTGAAAAGAAAAAAACAAAGCAGAAATTATTTTAAATGACCAAATCATGGAAAAATCAAATAGAGGTGTGATTGCTTTTCAATTTTCCTGCACTCCTATATAAACTACATGAGCTCAATCGCACAAAAAAAGCAGCAGGACATCATGTATGCTCAGGAGAGAATTGCATCGCAAACAGATCGCACTAACAGAAAATTTCACTGCAGGTTTTAAAAAGCTTTAACTGTATCCAGTGTTTTGCTATCCACAAGCGATCGGGAATCATATTACAAAATGCTGGTAGTGGAAAAGGGCTCTACTAAGTTCTCCTGTGCCGAGACTGATGTAAATGGTTCGCCAGACCATTAAAGCGGAATATAACCCTGCATTTCAACTTTGCTCTAAAATATTATTTACAGCATATTATATGCAAAAAGCATTTTTTTTTACTAGACCAGCATTGGAAGGGTTAAACACAGAGGTTTAAAGTTCCCTGGAGAGATATGCAGAAGTTCAGATAGATACATTCTATTTAGTTGAATGTATCTATTGATAAATGTTACACACTCTTTGGCTGTCCGCCAAGCTCCTTCTCAGTGAGAGAGAGATGAGTCACATTCAACACTTAGATACATTTATGTAAACAAAATTTATCTATTTCAGCTTCGGATGCGTCTGCAGAAATCTCCAGGAACTTTAAAACCCTGTGTAACCCTTCCAATGCTGGACTAGTAAAAAAAAAATGCCGGTTGCATATAATATACTGTAAATAATGTTTTAGAGCAAAGTTGAAATGCAGGGTTATATTCCGCTTTAAGGGATACTTAAGTCAGTTTAAAAAATGCAGTTTTACTTACCTGAGGCTTTTACCGGCCCCCTGCAGTCGGCCTGTGCCCGTGCCGGTATTCTAGGATGCCCCGGTTCCTCGCCGCGGCTCATTTTCAATTTCGGTGACTGATATATATATATATATATATATATATATATATATATATATATGTATGTATATCCTCAGTAATTTGTGCCCAACACCTCTGGGCTGCAGGGCCACTGTGCTAACCACTAAACTACTGTGCATTATAAAATATGATTGTCATGTCTGACAGAAGATGGAGCCTGGACACATTACTAAAATGTAGTATCCCATCCTTTCTATATTCATATCATTTTGCATATATAGCTGGCCCCAGTAAAGCTATTAAAATATAAGAGCAATATCAGCAACCCTGCTATTTCTAGTCATATCATGATATCTTCCATTAAAAAAAAAAAAAGAAAAGAACATTACCTTTTTGGTTTTGAAGCAGATAATAAAAATGTTATTACTTTCTGAAGGCCAAATATTTTTGGAGAAAATGTAGTAGCAATGCCATCTGGTGGCGGTTTGTAAGAGTTGCAGTTCCTGCTATTCTGAACAGTGATGAGGCAATAGTTAATTTGACTAAACTTGAAATTTTAGTTTTAGAGTAACGAGACTTTGCAGGGTCTGAAACAGAACGTTGTCAACACTAATCGTATATTGTAGATGCTAATGAATTACAATCTGCTTTTGCTAAATAATCAGCACCTGTTTGACTGAACTAGTCTTAAACTGAACAGATGCATATTTGTGCCACACTGCTTCTAATGGCAATTAATGGTCTTCTAGATCAGTGTTTCTCAACATCTTATTGGTATGTACCCGTTTTAAAACCCTGTACTCACCGAGTACCCCCTAGCATAGTAAACATTATCACAAGTACCCCTTGACAAATATATGTTTATTTGTAGTACATTATAATTGGTTTTAAACAATTTCCAATCATTTACTATTAATTTTAATTACCTAAAACACTAATTTGATGTTGTTTATATAAGATTGATCAACTTATGAAACTCTAAATTTTGTTATTCTTGGTTAAGTATATCAAGCCTGAGTACCCCCTGGAACCATCAGAAGTACCCCTGGGGTACGCGTACCACACGTTGAAAATCTAGGTTCTAGAGCATAGAAAGCGTAATGGCTAAAAGTATTGAAAACAAATTTGGCTATGGAAACTGCGGCTGATAATAGCAGGCACACAAATTAGCTTGAGTTTTAAAGTTAGGTGGGGGAGGGGGATTAAGGTTAGGTGGCCACGGGGTTAAGGTTCGTTGCCTACCAGGGGGAGTTAAGGTTAGGCTCCCATGGTGGAGGTTAAAGGATATCCAAGGTGACTTAATTTGCACAAATGGAGCCAGCAGGCATGTAGGAGTACTCAAGCCCACCTCTCTCCCCATTCCCCTCCGCCCCCCTCTGTTCCCTTGTAAAATTCTCTGTACTTCATGCCAGTTTGGTCAGGTCGTGCACTACTGTTCAAGCCCAAAGGCACGTGTCCTTGCTACCGTAGCTGGGAGCGCTCTGTAATCACTCAGGACTATGTAACTATGGGAGCGTGATCAAGGACGCATGCTGCTGGGCAAGTGCTTGGGCAGTAGTGTGTGATCTGTCCAACCTGGTGCGAAGTACAGAAAATTTTGAAAAGGAATGGAGGGGAACAGAGGTGAACATGGGAAGCGGTGGGCATGCCTACTCCCTCCGTTTGTGCAAATTAAGTTGCCTCAGGTATCCTTTAAGGTTAGGCACTCGCCAGAGGGATCAAGATTGATCACTATATGAATTAAGTACCAGCTATTTCCTGCACCCTTTAAATCAACATTTTTTTTCGTTAAACCCTAACTCCAAATTAGCTTGTGGCGCTTTTGAATGTGTGCCATAAAAATGTGTCTAGTTGAAAGTGTCTTATTTCCCTGCTAAGATGCCATGACCTGAATAAGTAAGAATCTGCACAGGCATTTCTGAAGGTATGCTCTCTAAGGCATAAGTGAACCAGAACACAAGGCTCACATTAACCCAATACATGCATGGCCCACATTTGCATCTATTGATTGATTTGACATGCTTGATGTGACCAGAATACATGGTTTTAAAATGTGAAAATTAATTTGATGCTGCATCACCATATGGATGGCATGTGATATATCTGGGCTTCATTACATACACTGGATCTCCAAATTGAAAATAACAGAACATTGCTGTGTCATATCTGGTTACAGTGGGGCACAGTGGTAGCCAGTCTAGACATGGAGCTACATGTGTGATTTTGTTATGTTTATTATAATGGATCCTATTATATCCAAGAGAGGAGACTAGGAAGGGGCTGGCACTCAATGCAAAAAGGGGGTCAAAAGTTGGGGGGTCGGCTTGTATGCGAGTCTTCCCTGGTGGTCTAGTGGTGGGTGGTGGGTGGTCCGCGGCCCGCTCCCCCCCCTCCCCGCTCCCCCCGCGGCCGCCGCTGCTATTACCTGCTTAGGCAGCGGCCGCTTCTTAATCCGCCTTCCCCTTCTAAAGTTTCAGCGTGTATCACAGCAGCGCGCCCGGCGCTGCTGCTGTGACGATGCAGGGGGCAGAAAAGAGCGGTTCCCCTGGTAACGGTGATACAGATCGCCGCTATAGGGAGCCGCGCTCTTTCCTGCACTCTGCATCGTCACAGCAGCAGTGCCGGGCGCGCTGCTGTGATACACGCTGAAACTTCAGAAGGGGAACGAGGATTAGGAAGCGGCCGCTGTCTAAGCAGGTAATAGCAGCGGCGGCCGCGGGGGGAGCGGGGGGAGCACTACCTACCTATGCTGGGCACTATACTGGCTAAACTGGGCACTATACTAGCTAAACTGGGCACTATACTAGCTAAACTGGGCACTATACTGGCTAAACTGGGCACTTTACTAGCCATAGTGGGGCACTATACTAGCTAAACTGGGCACTATACTAGCTAAACAGGGCACTATACTGGCTAAACTGGGCACTATACTAGCTAAACTGGGCACTATACTGGCTAAACTGGGCACTTTACTAGTCATACTGGGGCACTATACTAGCTAAACTGGGCACTATACTAGCTAAACTGGGCACTATACTGGCTAAACTGGGCACTATACTAGCTAAACTGGGCACTATACTGGCTAAACTGGGCACTTTACTAGCCATACTGGGGCACTATACTAGCTAAACTGGGCACTATACTAGCTAAACTGGGCACTATACTGAGGCACTACCTACCCATACTGGGCGCTATACTGGGCACTATACTGGCTAAACTGGGCACTTTACTAGCCATACTGGGGCACTATACTAGCCATACTGGGGCACTATACTAGCTAAACTGGGCACTATACTAGCTATACTGGGCACTATACTAGCTATACTGGGCACTATACTAGCTATACTGGACACTACCTACCTATACTGGGCACTATACTAGCTATACTGGGACACACTGGGGGGCTGCACCAATCCAGCATTTCCTACCCCCGGCTTATATGGGGGTCAATCATTTTTCCCTGTTTTTTCAGGGAAAAGTTGGGGGGTCGGCTTATATGCGGGTCGGCTTATATGCGAGTATATACGGTAATTCTGAATTGCATTTAAATTTAGTAAATCCAGATACACATGTTTTGCCACTCTTTTGTAACTTTCACTAGCAGAACTTGACTATCACAAGTTGTGTGGTCCAAATAAAGATCTTCTATTCAAAGCACATAATTATGGATGGTGTTTGCTGGTAATGATGACTGTAGCTATTATGCTCCATCCACACGGAGTGATCCGGCAGCTCGATTAGCCGCTGGATCGACTCTTCTGCATCCCCGCACGGTCCCGCCACGTCCCCCCTCGTTCGCGCGTGCGTCGGATTCGATACCCGATGGTCCCTGCTGACGCCACTTATCTTCCGATCGATTCCCTGCTATTGTCCACTCGCGGGGAAAGAGCGGGGAATCGGCCGCAGCGAGATCGGACCTGTCGGATCTATTCAATCGGCTCGATTGATAAGATACATCGGCACGTGTAGACCCAGCTTTACATGATCATAATAGGGTATACTGTAAGCTGGAGAAAACGTAAAGAGGAACTTTCGTGAAAAAGGGGAAAAAATAAATCAATACATTGCAAAGTGAAAATATAAGAGAGATCAAGAAATTATTGATATCTGCCATGTAATTTGTTCATATTGTTTGATCCACCATCAGCCTGAATGTAATCATCTTTACTATTGGCAGACATGAAAAAAAAACAGGACTGCTCCACCTGCCATTATTTATAACCACACCCACGAACATTGGGATAGGCAAAAGGTTGTTTTTTTTTTATAGATATACATATGCACAGAGGGAGATACTGGTTGTGTGGCAGTTGGAAACAGCTGTTATTTCCCACAATGTAACAAGGTTCACAGACAGGAAACTGCCAGGACCTAGGTCCTGACATCACACTGTGGGAGCGTTTTCACCACAATATCAGCTATACAGAATGATGATCCATTCGAGAAAAGGTAAAGATTTCTTATGGGAAAGGAGGTATCAGCTACTGATTGGGGTGAAGTTCAATCCTTGGTTACAGTTCCTCTTTAAGTTATACATACACTATACAATATTTTTGCCCAGTTAGATGTTAGATTCAACAAAATGTCTAATTGAGCAGGAATTCAGGTTTGCCACAGCACCAAGGTTGTTCCATGGTTGTAATAGGTGTTTTTTTCACGATTGACCCTCGATTTCAATTGTGGATCACAAATCATCAATTGCAGGTCGATCAGTGGTGTGGTTGTATAGTGTGTGCGTAACTCTAGTGAAAATTTGATCAGCTATAGCACTGTCAGGCGCAAGTTTTAATGTAAAACTGCTGCTCACCAATGATTGTTTTTACATTAGTTATATCACAGCCCCAAAAGTGTTTGAACTTTTTAATTAAATTGTTTTTGGGGGGTTTATAAGTCATTGACGAAATTCATCTTAATAAAGTATTAATTTTGTCATCAAAGCGTTTACCTCAAATTCAAAATCACTCAGGTTTGCCCCCTGTAGATGTAAAGGTAAATGTGTAACATACTGAAACATGCAAGAGTGAAATCAGTGCCCAAAGATGCGAAGATATGGTTTAATATATAGCAAAAGCTCTGTATAGTCTTTAGGGAAAGGTCATCTGTCTGAAAGCTTACAGGCTGAAATGTTTTATATGCCATATTTAATAACAGTTGTGTAACTCTGAGAAGGTCACTATGAAGACATTACTAAGCTAGCCAGATGGAAAATACACATCTTCCACGTCACAACAAGATGTGTACACAGTGCAGCAGGCTCTGCTGAGTACATCAGCCTTTACCTAATGTAACTCTACAGAACATATTGCTGGAATATGTCAAATACAAGCAAGACACTTCTCCATAACAACATTTAACTTTTGCCTGGTGTTAGAGGTATTAAATGAATTAGAGAAAGAAAGATAGGACATAATCTCCAGTAGTCAAGATCACTGGAGAGCACTGCTGATCATATGCAAATATATCTTATATTAAAAACAAGTAAAAAACAGATGCACACCCCAGTCTGCATATAGTAATTACAATAATAATAATTATATATCATCTCAAAAGTTCCTGAGAAGGAACCCTTCTGAGTTGCATACATGAAAAAAGTCTCACCCTGCTCCTGCAAATGTCCCAGCGGCGTTAATTACTATTCCCTCTCCAGGCCGCAAGGACTCAAGGGAAAGATGCAATTCGGCTGCCAGCTGCTGCCAAATTGCACTGTTTTTTTTTCATAATTTGGCCTCAGTCTTTCGCAGGTGCCCAAATTACCCTCTGAGCTCCACCGCAACTTCACCTCAGTTGGTATATGGCACTTGTACACCGATTTAAATGCATGTTTTTGTTTAGTAGTGTATCTACCTGCATAGATGTTAATATTACATTAGTAAACAAAAGGTTTTAGTATTATGGTAGGAAATTTATGATGGGTCATTTGGAAGCAATCATACTGAGACTTTCCATAGGGTGCCATGAAACCTAAGGCCGACCCTGTTTGTACATTAGGCTTAGGCCCAGTTCACACTGGCAATTAAAAAACGGTTCGGTCGTGGATCGTGACTGAATGGATCGTAATGATTGCAAAACGATCCAATGTTAACCTATGGATCTGTTCACACTGATCCGTTCGAACAGATCAGTTCTGAACGCTCCGCTGAACGGTCAGCAAGTTTTGTGCTGCGGTGATATTTCTGGCCAGCGGAACGGAAACGGAGGCTGAAGCTCTGCATGGGAGGAAATGAGAAATGGATCCTGTCAAAGACACTGGTTGAAAAACGGCCTGTTCTTGCCAACAAAATCTACTTTGGTGATGGGGGTCTGGGGGGATGATATGGGGAAACGGAACTGAACCAACTGAACGGGAACAAATCCATTAGAATGGAAATCAGATCCATTTTCACAGATCCGTTTACTAGATTTGTGCCCGTGTGACCCAACCCTTACATGAAGAAAAGAAAATAGTTCATCTTTGCCTTGAAGAGTTTATTGTACTACTGAAAGTCTTGGTATTTGTTGGAAGATACTATAATTGCTTTCTCACCATGTTACAGCACAGCATTAAGTAGTATTCTGATTTCCAACTAATGTACAGCATGTTTCCTATTTGGTGTACTAGACAGTGTCCCCAGACATCCTTTGTAACTGTACCATGTTAACCTTCCTTCCCAAGTCAACAAAGCATGCCTCCAGTTCATGCATTAATGGCACTGTTGAATAACAAAGTCACGTCACTAACTGAAAGTCCAAATAGATCATTGTAAAGGGAGACGAGTGCAGTTAAGCTGAAATCCAGTATTTACACCACGTATGCAGGAACTCTTGAGCAATGTCGAGCACACCCAAATCCATTGTTTTTCCTGCCTTTCCTTCCATTCAATTCTGTTTTCAATGCATCGATTTAGTCTTTGTGACACTTCTGGGATCTTTGTTACTGAAAGTTTGTACTTTAATCAGGAATAATTTCCTGCAGAAATACTTAACGTTGATATGTCAGGCCATTGTTCACAAGTGTCTTGAGCAGAACATGTGTTTACTTGTGTTGTTTGAGACGCAGACAGTTTAAAATAGCATTACATACACAAAGTACAGCTTCCATCATACTGTGATTATACTTTGTGTGTGTGGCTTTTCAGCATTTTTGATGTCTCATCAAACATTGTCTGACCGGGATAAGGAGGTAAGTTGGGATTGCTGTTTCCAAATCATGCCACAAATCATATACGCAGTACAAGTACCCAGTATAGGAAACCTGAAGTGAGAAGGATAGGGAGGCTGCCATATTTATTTTCTTTTAAACAATACCAGTTGCCTGTCAGCCCTGCTGATCTTTCATGCATCAGTAGTGTCTGAATCAGAGACCTAAAACAAGCATGCTGCAAATGCAGTCAAACATCTAATCTGATTGTTTGTTTAGGGTCTATGAATAAACATATTAGAGGAAGAGGACAGCCAGGCAATTTGCATTGGTTAAAAGGAAATACATATGGCAGCCACCATATCCCTTTCACTTAAAGAAAACCTGTAACGAGAAAAAGTTCCGTGGGGGGGTGCTCATCTCGGGTGGGGGAAGCCTCCGGATCCTATCGAGGCTTCCCCTGTCCTCCTGTGTCCCACGGCGGTCTCGCTGTGCCCCTCTAAACTGCAGGGATGTAAATATTTACCTTCACAAACACTGGTCCGCACAACAGCCGGGGGCCCCAGTCTCTCTCACTGGCTGGGGCCCCCAAACCACGATGCGTTACCTAGAGGGACGTGCGGGCAAGCCCTGGACCTCTCACCTCCAGAGAACTCACCCCCACTGCCTCTAAACGGAATGCTAACTGCAACAAACACAATTGCTAACTCCCAGCTAGAGCAATTTCCTGCCTTTATCTGGTCAGCAGACGCCAGTCAGCCAATCAGGTGTATTATACAACCTTTGTCTGCTGTACCAAATCTAGCAGGAATTGCATAAATTAGCATTCAGGTGGGAGGCTTCGAGTTGGACGTTGGATTGCGTCTAACCGAAGCCTCCCACCTGAATGCTAATTTATGCAATTCCTGCTAGATTTGGTAATTTGGCAAAGGGTGTATAATAGTACACCTGATTGGCTCACTGGCGTCTGCTGACCAGATAGAGGCAGGAAATATTTACCTTCCCGGCTCCAGCGCAGGCGCAGTATCGGCTCTGCGCTTGGAGATAGGTGGAAATAGCTGCGTAGTAGAGCGGACCCGACAGAGATTGGATATTTCCATCTATTTCCGTGCTGAGAGCCGCAACAGCGCCACCCGCTGGAGCCAGGGAAGGTAAATAAATGTAGCTTGCCAAGCTTGATTGTGGGAGACTTCAGGGGGGCCAGCGCTGGATTGCCTGCAGCTACAGGGGAGGGGGAAGCCTCATTGGGACCCTAATGCTTCAGCCTCCCGAGGTAAGTACCCCCTAGGGGACTTTTTTTCAATACATGATATCTTTAAGTTATGTTTTAATGAGACAATGTTGATTGTACAATCTTACTACTTTTATGTAATATGAGGGACTACCTAAAGTATCTATTTAAAAGATATTCACTCAATTTACGCTTCTACTACATAGAATTGGTAACATTGTACAAACAAGATTGTTTTATTGATGGGCACCTTAAGAGTGCATCCTCCATCTCCTCATTCGTTTAGTCGACTCTGACTCTTCGTGAACATATGTACTTTTGCATGCCAGAGGTGTCTGTCAGTCACTGCCTCTTTCAGCTGTTGCATAGGCATGTTCATAGCTTCACATATGTTGTCTATCCATCTTAGCCTCTGCTGCTCTCTTCTTCTTTTGCCCTAAATGTTTCCATGCATCAAGGATTTCTCCAAAGAATCCAGTCTTCACAATGTGTGACTAAAGTATTTGAGTTTTACTAGTAGTTTCAGCTCTTCTAATGAACACTCTGGCCTTATCTGTTTAAATATTGACTGATTAGACCTTCTAGCAGTCCAGTGAATTCTTAGTAGACGATCCCGACCAAGTCGCTGGTTGCTATCTTCAGCAGGAGGACTGTTTAAGGGAAGAAGGTGCACCTGTGCCTGGTGGTTCTGGAAGGGAGGATTCTGTAATGGCTAAAAAATGAGAGAAGCAACTGCTTGGGTGGGAGGGTTTGTGCAGGATCCTATTGACCTTTGTCGCAGTGTGGAGGTGGTGTAGAGATGGCAGGGGTGATCCAATGATCTTTTTTCCATCGCTAATTACTCTTTGGAGTTTGTACTTGTTGCTGGCAGTTGCACCTGCATCCCAGATGATGATAGAGGAGCAGAGGATGGAATCGGTGGTAGCGGTGTAAAAGCTGGTCATCAGCTTTCATGGCATTCTAA
The DNA here is from genome assembly GCF_040937935.1 of Hyperolius riggenbachi. NCBI lineage: Eukaryota > Metazoa > Chordata > Amphibia > Anura > Hyperoliidae > Hyperolius > Hyperolius riggenbachi. The sequence continues at coordinate 321,692,293 of NC_090648.1, forward strand.
ATTTCTTCAGTTGCCACCACAAGAATAACCTCGGCTGAGCCTTCTTTTGCCCCATCTTAAGTCGTTAGTTATAGTTGTGCCGAGGAACCGAACGCCTGATACCCTAGAGACTTGGTCTCATCAATGAGGACAGGGTAGAGTGTGGAACGGTGTTTCCTGAAGTCCACAATCATTTCAACTGTTTTTGCTGTGTTGAGGACAAGCTTGTTGTCCCTGCACCAGCTGCAGATTCTGCCATTCTTGTTGTGGTAAGCATGTACTGTATACTTTCCCAGCCACTCTACTCCCACATGCTGTACAATTACCAATTCGCTATACACTTGCTAAACACATTCTTACAATTCATAGATTCATACAATGTAGAACTTATCCATCCCCATGTAGTATCTTCACACTTTCCCCCTGGCCCTGCCCAATAGGCACTGATCTGCCAGCTCTTTGTGTTTATAACACTTTATCACAGTGGTATAACTGGGCACAATATAATCTCACAAAAAAGAATGCTCCATTCAGCTATTAAAGAGCTAGAAAAAAAGAAAGGAAACAGCTGCTGGGAGAAGGTCATGGACAACCCTGCAGTATTTGTTTTATTAAATGTTCAGTCTGGAATTCACGAAAACCTGCTGTCAGAGAAATATGGAATGTGCCAATTGTGACTTACTTTTAAAGGTAAACTGGAGTGAAAGGAATATGGAGGCTGTCACACAGCTGGGACAAGCAAGCAGGGTGATCTGCATACTTGCTCTGGGTCAGTGACTCAAAAAGTATTAGAAGCAAAGAATCAGCACAATTGCTAGGCAACTAACATCTAAAATAAGAATGCAGATCACATACCTCTCACTACAAGTTTTCTTTTAGGAAATGCAGCTTGCCTTGTACTTATCCTCTAATAGCTTCTGAGTCACTAACAAAGAAAAAGTATGCACTGCTGCATACTAAGGACTCCTGCAATCTGTTGAGCAATATTACTTGGTCAACTGGATCAAAAGCTGCTGAGAGATATAACAGGATTATGAAGGGACATTCCCTCTGTCTCTTTGCCAATAGTGTTTATTGAAAATAATGTGCAATGTGTATAGCTATAAAAAGTGATCAAATGCATAATGCAATCACAGTGTCAGGTAATAGGACCAGGAGTGCAGGCAGCGAGGCAGAGGGCTAAAGGCCCATTTGCACTAGGAGCCACAGCCATTACCGATTGGTCCAGTGCTTCCGTACTGCTGCAAAGCTGCAGCCCGAATCACTAATGCCTGGCTATAGGGATTCGTCTGCAGGCTGCAGAAATCTTTAGCATGCCATCCAGATGGCAACTGACTAGGGGGATAGGCAGTGTTTCCCCGGCCCATTCAGATTCAGGGAAATGCTGCAGATTCTGCCTGTATTCTGGCATAGTGGAAATAGGCCCTTATACCACCTGAAGCTCTGGCAACTTTCAAGTAAGAGCGGATTCTTTAAATAGCTATATCCCAGCTGCTGGCTAATAATTACTCTTATGCCTGGCATACACGGCACGTTTCTCTATTCAATTATGCGCCGGATCGAGCAAGCGGCTCGATGCTGGCGCATCCCCGCTCATCCGCGCATGCGCGCGTATCGATTGCCGCTCGTCCCCGCTGGAACGGCTAATGACAAGACAAGACAAATAACATTTATATCGCGCTTTTCTCCTGGCGGACTCAAAGCGCCAGAGCTGCAGCCCCTAGGACGCGCTCTATAGGCAGTAGCAGTGTTAGGGAGACTTGCCAAAGGTCTCCTACAGAATAGGTGCTGGCTTATTAGACAGGCAGAGCCGAGATTCAAACCCTGGTCTCCTGTGTCATAGGCAGAGCCCTTAACCATTACACTATCCAGCCACTAATGAGCCGCTCGTTTCTGGGCATTGTTCTCCCCGCCGGTATCAAGCACAGTATTGATCCGGCGGGGTATCGGACACGTCGGATATTATCAATCGAGCCATCAGGCTCCATTGATAAGCCTCACTTCCTGCCGTGTATGCCCAGCATTAGAAAGAGCTACTAAGGCCATCTGGTGGTGATCAGTAAAAGAAGGACAAAGCAGTCTTGAGTCCAAACTACCAGCTACAAACCAGGTAGAACAGGGAGTTGCAGTCTTTAGAGATAACCCGAACGGTTCGCACGAGAACGGTTCCAGACAAACTTCCGGGGTTCGCGATCGCGGAGAACCGCAAACTTTTTCAGAAGTTCGGTTCTCACCCATAGTGCATCATGAGGGTCAACTTTGACCCTCTACATCACAGTCAGCAGGCACATTGTAGCCAATCAGGCTACACTCCCTCCTGGAGGCCCACATCCCCTTATAAAAGGCAGGCAGCGTCAGGCATTCGACTCAGTCGTGTGCCTGCTGCAGACTCTCATAGGGAAAGCTTAGTTGTAGGCTTCTTAGCTTGCTCTTTGCTGATTCTTATTGCTAAAAAAGCACCCCTCAACAGCTCTTTTGAGAGCTAATCTTGTTCGCTGTACACTTGTGTTTTTTTTTTTTGTTTTTTTTTGTGTCCCACTGACGCTTGTGTTGCATAGACAGCCTTGGTAATTCCTACTGTGTGTGCCACTGCCAGGCCCAGCACATTCTGCATGTGTGCCAGGTGCACATTGTAATACCCATCACTGCATATACCTACCTGTTGTTCACTTCAGTCAGTGCACCCACCTACCTACGTGAGCGCACGCAGTGTCACTGTGCATGTCTGGTACCTGTCTGTGTATGACAGGTGCACATTGTAATACCCATCAATGCATATACCTACCTGTTGTTCACTGTGTGCATCCACCTACCTACGTGAGCGCACACAGTGTCACTGTGCCTGTCCGGTTCCTGTGTGTGTGTGACAGGTGCACATTTGTAATACCAGTCATTGCATAATTGTTCACAGTACCTGTGTGACCGCACGCTGTGTAATATACCACTCTGACCATACCTGTTAACTGCACCTGTGTGACAGCTGTACATTGTATTGTAATACCAGTCACTGCATACCTTTCACTGCATCTGTGACTGCACATTGTATTATACCTGGCAGGCAGTGCATACCTTTCACTTGAATGGATGGCAGACTTGCCCTCCACAACAGATTCTTGTTAAAGGTAGTAAAGTCGATCATTGTCATATACAGCAGGGCCTCGAAAGTCCTCCTGTATGTTTATTTTTTGTCCCTACCTCGGGACTTGCATGCCATGCCTGCTGCCTTCCTTGGATGTGTGGTGGTAGCCGTTTCTCAGGCTCCAACTCTGGACCGGAATTGAACCCTGACTCCCCGGCCGTACGCTTTCTTTAACAATGTGTAACGATTGTGGAATTATCTCCGAGGTCAGCGCACAACATGTGCGCTGACACTGCGGAAACCCTCCACAAGGGCTTGGAAAGGGAACCCAGCTATGGTGCAAATGCACCTGTAGAGAGGAATTCCAACCGGTAGATGGAGCTGTGGAGTGCAAAGGAATAAACCTTCTGCATAGCCACAGATGCCAGTAGACATTGTACGAAATGAAGCAATACAGGGCAAGATAACCTCTCTCGAGAGAGTGAGCACAGAGACAGAATGTATGTATGTCCACCAATCTAGTCGCCACCCGGCGACGGTTGACATACAACAGTGAAGACCAAAGTGAGAAAGCAATCGCAAGGATAGCGATTGCTAATAGAGACACAAGACTGAGTAAAAACAGATTATAGGATGAATAAAGACAGAACCAATAACAAACTATAATCCAACATGAAAGAACAAACAGGACTAGCTACACGCGGTCACCACACGTTAAGCGCAATAGCGACAAAGCGTGTGCAAGGCACGGTCACCGCACATTAAGCGCAACAGCGACAAAGCGTACCAACCCTGACTAACAAATAAAACACGAAAAAAGAAAACAAACAAAGAACGCAAACGCTTGCTAATCGGTTGCCTCACCCAGACAACAGCAAGCGTTCGTTCCGGACAAGACAGACAGAATGAGTAACCAGTAGCAACCGCTGCTCTGGCTACACTCCAAGACAGAGTACCGAGAGATCCACCACCTCTACCGCTAGGGCAAATGCAATCCCAACAGACAGACGGATGGAGCAACCAGTAGCAACTGCTGCTCTGGCTTACACTCCAAGACAGAATACAGAAAGATCCACCGCCTCTACCGCTAGGGCGAATGCGATCCAAACAGACAGAGCGATTCACTGTCAGCCGCCGTTGGAGAAAATGGAATTGCAACAGATAAGACAGAACTAGGCAATACAGATAATAAACAACCTGACTGCGCTAGAAGGAATGCTAGTGCACTCCAAAGGATAACTACTCTAAGACAATATTTAGCAAACAATTAGCAGAGGGGCTGTAACTCAAGGTAAGTCCAGCAGAACCAAACCTTTATGACCAGCCAGGAATTCTGGGAGAAAATGGTATTTTTACTGCAAGCCTTCAAGAGAGGCAGAGCTATCAATAGCCAGATAAGTTAATGCAAATCCCTCACCAGAACAGCAAGTCTGAAACTTGCAGAGTGAAGACAGGTCTCCTTTCCAGGGACCTGCAGCATACAGACCTGAAAAATGGTCAAAAAGCTACTTGCCTGTGCAGACAGCAGAGCAGATCATTACAGTACCCCCCCTTCTAGGGACGGCCTCCAGACGTCCTTCAAAACTGACATTTCCAACAAAACAGTCTGGCTGAAGACTCATGAAGGTCGAGGCAGCCCGACAAGGCCAAATTCCAGAATCAATCCTCCTGAAACCGAGCTCATCGGAGGCAGGACTCACCGAAACATGCCCATCAGTACTACAAGTCTCAGCGTGACACCCATCCGAACTGCGAATGCCAGAGGAGAACGCATCGAAACTCTCCGAGCAATACCCACCACCTTCCAGGGACCGTCCAAAAATACCAAACCTCCCACAATACCCACACCCATTTGAAGTGTCCCTATCAACACAGAAGCCACTGTTGATCCAATCCAGGGTCCAGGGTACCAAGATAAATTTCTTCCTGAATCTCCCAGAACACTTTGAAGCTCCGCAGAGGTCCCAGGAGGCCAGAATGCTCTTTAGGTTCACATGGAGAACTATCAAGAACCCCTATGGAACCTATGACAATTCCGGATTCAGGGTTACCAGGACAACCATCAAGATCAGGGCTTTCAGGAACCATTTCTGGGCATGCAGGCAGGCAGGTAATATCAGAACATGTCTCCACTGAGGAAGCATCTGAGCATGCTGGCAAACGAGACACACTTGGGCATTCTGGCTCACAGATCGCATCTGGGTACACTAGTGCAAGAGAAACTTCTGGACATGTCAAGGAACTGCAAACCTCAGAGTCAGTCATGACAAGACCAAAACCAGGACCGGGCAGCAAAACATCACGAGTAGTGGTCACAAGTACTGGTCTTTCAAAAGAAGACTTGGACTCAGACTTAGAAGTCTCTGTGACTGTAATTGTATCTAACAAAAACGCATCATTGACTACGCATGACTGAAGCTCCACAAGAGCTGCAAAAGTAGTCAGCATAACAGCAATGCCTACTGAAGTGGGCAATACCTCAGAAGGACCTGGGGGGCAGGAGGCATCTCCTAAAAGTTCTACACCCTTTGGGAGGAACTCAGAGACCTCCAGAACATCAAACAAAACCTCAGGAACATCATTCCCCAAGTTTTCTGACAAAGTAATCAAGGATTCTGAACTATCCATGTTACAGGGCAAAACATCAAATACATTCTGCGGATAGGGCAGATGTCCCAGGGATGGTTCTACAATCCGCTGAGACTGAATTTCATTTTCATGAACAGAATGCACAGGAATATCTACTGAAACAAACACTGACTCCCTGACTCTAGTTTCACTGCACGAAGAATCCTGCATAGCAGTCAAACTAGACTGAAATTCCAAAATGGCAGAAAAACAGGTGAGAATAGTTGCAATACCTAGACGAGCCTCTGGGTTCACTGCAGGAGATTTTATGCAAGGCAACATTGACTCATCCAGAGTACAGGGTGGAAAGTCAGCACCCTCTTCAGAGCAAGAAAGGGACTCACAAATGTCAGTGCGAGTGGACATCATAGTTTTATTCATGGTTCAGGGCAGGCTCACAGAAGTATTCCCTGGACAAAGCAAAGATCCCTCAGTATCAGATTCGCAAAACCAAAGCGCTGTCTCACCCTTAGACTCGGCTAACAATGTCGAATCAGGTAAGGCAGAACGCAAAATTTGCGAATCCAAGATCGCTTTTGGTTGTGAAACTGAAGCTTCTAAAGCGCAAGCCTCCGAAATCTGTGGACCAAATTGTAAAATGTCCAGGACAGGAATATTGGAACCATTTTCATCTGGCAATGTGCTTTCACAGGTGTAAACAGAGTGAGGCATAGATTTATTTGCAGAAGAAGTTGCGACAACAACATGAGGAACTTCATTAGTCACATTAACATTACTCTTGAGGTTGCATAGTTTAGGAATTTTCCCGATAGCAGGATCATAGATGGAGGATGTTAAAGAATTACTGGGAGAAAAAGATCTGTTTTTAATTGACAAGGGATCCCACATATCTTTGACAAAACTGACACGTTCATGTTGATCATAATTTGCAGGAACACCTGAGAAAAAGGCATTAGATCACACAGATTCAAACTCCACACAAGCAGTTGCCATGGGAAAGAATCTTTCAGAATTCACACTGGTGTCAACAACAGTAGCACACTCATTCATTTCAGATCGCACAGAGTCTAAACTCACTTGCTTTACCCCAGAAAGGCAGGAACAATCATCCAACAACGTTGTCTCTTTATTGGAGTCAATTGGTTGGTGTGTGTGCAACTCATACAAAATCGTCCGCCACACACAAATCACCGGATCCACAAAATACTCGTCACACTCACCAGATTCAATCAAAGTGTACACAGAATTAATATAAGCATTAAGAATCTCTTCGCTTTCTGCGATGTAAAAATCGCAAAACGCCTTCCAATCAATATCGAACTCCTCAATCAAAGCCCCAATCTCCTATGGAGCAAATGGAGGCTCAAACAACCCTGTATCAAGATAACACTTATACGGTTGGGATCAGGAACATGCATAGATTTTCTTACTCCTTTAATATACTGGATAACTCTGCTTATCATAGGATCCACATATTCTATTGCTTGGGGTAATAAAACCTGAGACTGAGAAGTTTCTCTGGACTTATCACATTCAAGTGTGTTCCAAATTTCAGACTTTACAGAAATAATTTTTTTATTTGCAGTTGCTATGGGCAATGGATCTTTTAGCTGGGAAGCTTTCCTAGACTTTCTCCCTTTAGTCTTAGCCGCTATAGGTGGCTGCTGTCTAGATGCAAGGGAGCTGTTACTGCATTCATTATCAAACTGAATGGTTTTGCATGGAATGGATAGAACAGCTGACTGATTTGCAGGTACACACTCATCAAGAATAGGTGGTAAGAAAGGCAGTTTAAACCAGTGAGAAAAAATTAATGTAAGAAACTGATAAGGATTATCATTCCAGGAATTGCTTTTCAAAATCTCATAAGCCCACTGAAACAGATCTCCTTGCAATAGAACATAAGCTATTTGGAGAGCCCATGTGGACGAATCAGTAATCTGAAATGCAGGGTTAAAAAAAAATCTTACACATTCAGAAAGAAAGTCCTCTTTGGTTTCAGAGTCTAGTCTTTTAACCCTCTTAAAGGTACAAGAACCATATTCCACAAAATCGTACAAATCGGAAATTACCTCTACACTGGGAATTTCGGTTTGGCTGGTCATTCTGTAACGATTGTGGAATTATCTCCGAGGTCAGCGCACAACATGTGCGCTGACACTGCGGAAACCCTCCACAAGCGCTTGGAAAGGGAACCCAGCTATGGTGCAAATGCACCTGTAGAGAGGAATTCCAACCGGCAGATGGAGCTGTGGAGTGCAAAGGAATAAACCCTCTGCACAGCCACAGATGCCAGTAGACATTGTACGAAATGAAGCAATACAGGGCAAGATAACCTCTCTCGAGAGGGTGAGCACACAGACAGAATGTATGTATGTCCACCAATCTAGTCGCCACCCGGCAATGGTTGACATACAACAGCAAAGACCAAAGTGAGAAAGCAATCGCAAGAATAGCGATTGCTAATAAAGACACAAGACTGAGTAAAGACAGATCATAGGATGAATAAAGACAGAACCAATAACAAACTATAATCCAACACGAAAGAACAAGCAGGACTAGCTACACACGGTCACCACACGTTAAGCGCAATAGCGACAAAGCGTACCAACCCTCACTAACAAATAAAACACGAAAAAAGAAAACAAACAAAGAACGCGAACGCTTGCTAATCGGTTGCCTCACCCAGACAACAGCAAGCGTTCGTTCCGGACAAGACAGACAGAATGAGTAACCAGTAGCAACCGCTGCTCTGGCTACACTCCAAGACAGAGTACCAAGAGATCCACCACCTCTACCGCTAGGGCGAATGCAATCCCAACAGACAGACAGATGGAGCAACCAGTAGCAACCGCTGCTCTGGCTTACACTCCAAGACAGAATACAGAAAGATCCACCGCCTCTACCGCTAGGGCGAATGCGATCCAAACAGACAGAGCGATTCACTGTCAGCCGCCGTTGGAGAAAGTGCAATCATAACAGATAAGACAGAACTAGGCAATACAGATAATAAACAACCTGACTGCACTAGAAGGAATGCTAGTGCACTCCAAAGGATAACTACTCTAAGACAATATTTAGCAAACTATTAGCAGAGGGGCTGTAACTCAAGGTAAGTCCAGCAGAACAAAACCTTTATGACCAGCCAGGAATTCTGGGAGGAAATGGTATTTATACTGCAAGCCTTCAAGAGAGGCAGAGCTATCAATAGCCAGATAAGTAAATGCATATTCCTCACCAGAACAGCAAGTCTGAAACTTGCAGAGTGAAGACTGGTCTCCTTTCCAGGGATCTGCAGCATACAGACCTGAAAAACAGTCAAAAAGCTGCCTGCCTGTGCAGACAGCAGAGCAGATCATTACACAATGGTAGAGAAAGAACCATCGACAGTATGAGCAGCAATGGATTACTGGGTGCGCAGGCTTGACCTGTGGCCAGAGCTGTCACAATTTGCCATCCAACTTCTGTCTTGCCCTGCCTCAAGCGTCCTGTCAGAAAGGACCTTCAGTGCAGCTGGAGGCATTGTCACTGATAAGAGAAGTCGTCTAAGTCACAAAAGTGTTCAGTACCTGACCTTTATCAAAATGAATGAGGCATGGATCCCGGAGGGCTACTGCCTGCCCCAAGACTAAGTCAGTTCCCATACACAGCATCTGTGCCTGCACGCCGTGTGGCTGCCTGCCCCAAGACTAAGTCGCTCCCCACACAGCACCCCCCCGCAGGCCGCTTGACTGCCTTCTCCACCACCACCAACAGGGTCCAGGACTCCAGGTGGATTCCTGAATTTTTAAGGCCGCTGCTAGCAGCGGCCACTATAATAGTTTTTCTGGTGCGTGTACATGCCTGCCTAATTTTTCTGGCTGCACTGCGGCTGCAACAACAAAAGGCATGTACATGTGCCCATACCCCTTCGTGATCATTACCTTGCCGCGGTGAAGGGGCTTGTTGCGTATCACAATGAAGCAGTGACCGCCGGCTATATGAGTGTCTCGGGGGGGGGGCACACGGAAGATAATAAGGTCGTTGCTTCATTGTGGACAGACCAAATTTGATTAGCTGGACAGTCACTGTTGTTCTATCATTGAGCTACCACAGCCCAGCGACCATGTGGGCTTGAAAACCGCCACGGCCGGCACTCTCGCCATGGTGCGCACCAGTCCAGCACGGCCATCACTACACAAACAGCTGTTTGCGGTGCGTTACCCAGTGAGTTTGGTATGTCAGTGTGAAACAGTACTCTACACTCCCTGATTGATGTATACACATGCAAGATGTTTTAAAGCACTTTAGGCCTGCAATTTAGCATTCAATGTGATTTCTACCCTTAAAGCACTGCTTTGCGTCCAATCCAGATTTTTCCCCGGGACTTCTGGCGTCTATCCCACTCAGCCATGCCCCCCTCCAGGTGTTAGACCCCTTGAAACATCTTTTCCATCACTTTTGTGGCCAGCATACATTTTTCTACTTTTCAAAGTTCGCCTTCCCATTGAAGTCTATTGCGGTTCTCGAAAGTTCGCACGAACCAAACTTTCACAGAAGTTCGTGAACCGAAAATCGGAGGTTTGGGCCATCTCTAGCAGTCTTACATAACAGACTCAGGAGGACCACCTGCTGGTGAGCCAAAGCCCAAAAGAATTTTAATTGTGCAATGCCACCCGCAGGTAAGACATGTAGCCTAGAGGCTAACGACACATCTGTTGCTATGGAGGAAGGAAGATGGACAATGCATGGAGCACCACTACGCTATAGCTTCTGGGAGGCAGGGTGAGTGAGAGAATAATGCACTAAGGGTTCGCTCATCTGAGGCTCTCGTACACATGTGAAATGTGAGTATGTATCCCTCCATCCTTCCCGCAGACCTTTCTAAGTTGTCCAGATACTGGACCACTTTACCCTCTCATAGGAAACAGCAAAAGGAAGTCTGTGTCCCCTACAATTTTATGCCATATCCCCCAAAATCCCATGCTACAGCACAACATACCATGCCCCAGTTATGTTATTGCGACATCCCCAACATTCACCTGATTAGGAGCGGCTTGCTAATGACTGTAAGAGCTATGACACCCTGAATAGCCGCCAAAAGAAGGGAATAAGTGGTGTGTGCACAACTTTTCTTCCCAGAAGGCACTACTGATCAGTGCTCCCCCCATACACCCACTTCCACAGAAGACATTGGGATGCTCACATGAAGCACCAGCATGATGTCCTTACTGGAACTTATGGAAATATTTTTGTAAGTAGAGGGTTTGGGAAGGAGAGTTGGGAGACTCTGAGGAGGCCAGCAACATTAAAGTAAACCTGAAACCTTTATTTTTTTTTAAACAGATACTTAACTTAGGTGGGTGAAAACTCTGGGTCCTATAGAACCTTCCTGGTTCTCTCATGGTCCCCCCTTTCTAGCTCTGTCTCCCTTATTAGCAGTCTCTGACCAATGGGTTGTAGACTGCTCTCTTAGACCGTGGGAAAGCTTTGAAAGCAGGGGTGTTGCTAGCCTCAAAGATCAGTGGCACTTGCCCCAAATGCCCGCCAGGCAGGCTCACCTGTGATGTCTCAATGGCGGGCATGCTGGAAGCTGTGGTGCATCAATCAGGGGTATGCTGAGTGCTGTGGTGCCTCTTTGTGGGCATACTGGGTGCTGTGGTGCCATGCTGGGTGCTGTGATGCCCTTATAGGGGCATGCACCTGGTGGCAGGTCAGTTCGCCCAGCAGAAAGCCAGACTAGCCAGCACAGAAGCCAGGTAACTCTGCCTAGCTATGTTTAAGTGACATTGCCTATTTATGTAATATGTTGCATTTTTTTAAAAAAGTATTAATGGAGAGGGGGGGGGGGGGGGCTTTAGCCAACATTTTGCTGGGCAGGCCTACTTAGACAGCTGTTAAGTTCATGAAAATTTGGCTCCACCCATGGCCATACCCACATTCTGGTGCATGGCCACACCCATTTCCCAGCTGGAGTGCCCAAAAGTGCATGCGCAGTATGAAGCCGCCCGTCTTTGCGAGCACTCAGGAATGGGAAGGCTCAATAGGACCCAGGTAAGTAGCTGTTTTTTTTACTTTAAAGCCTCTCTCTGATGCTCTCTTCCTCGCCGCCGGTTCACTTCCAGAATTTGCGACATTAAAGTCTGCACAGTAAAGTACTTCACGGGCGCAGACTGCTCCTGGTGACATCAGCGGGAGCGAGGATACGGCTGCACAAGCGCAGTGGTTTTGCGATTTAAAGTCGCGAATTCCGGAAGTGAAGTGGCAGTGGGGACCGAAGCATTGGTGGCTGCATGGGCACAGGACGTCTGCTGGGGGCCGTTAGAAGCCCCAGGTAAGTTCAACACTTTTCCCCCTACCCCATACAGTACTACTTTAACTACTTGACGACTGCCCCACGCCAATGGGCGTGGTCGCCGCGGCAGCCCCAGGACCGCTTAATGCCAATTGGCGTCAAGTCCTGGGGCTCTAATTTGCATGCTGCGCGCGCATCTCATGCTCGGAGGGCGGAGCTCGCCCCCTCTTCAGTCTCCAAACGGCTATTGCCGTTCGGGAGACTGTTAGACGGTGTGATCGCCGTCTATTTACTTGTACAGCACTGCGATCTGCAGCAGTGCTGTACTGGGGACAGCCGTGTGACACGGCTGTCCCCCTGGGGGACAAGAGAGCGATCGGCTCTCATAGGCAGAAGCCTATGACAGCCGATCGCGTGATTGGCCGGCTGGGGGAGGGAGGGGATTTGTTAGAAAAAAAAGAAGAAGAATTAGTAAAAAAAACATAAAAAAAGGTAACATAAATATTTAATAAAACATAAATAAACTGTGGGAGAACGCGGAAAAGCCGCCGCGTGTACTGACAGCAAGGCGGCTAGTTCCACGTCCAGCGCGGCGGTTTGCACGCAGCAGCGTGCAGCTAGTGTGGCTGAGCCTGTTAGTCCACACAGGTTTAGGAATATGCGCACGCGCGCTGAAAGGCAGAACTTTTATGATGGCCAAGGAGGGATCAGCTGACCAGGCCGGTCAGCTGACCTCAGAGCTGGTAACCATTGGTTGATCACTTCAGGGTGGCGCCAGAGAGCACTGCGCTATATATGGTTACTGCTGGCCACTCTCAGGCTGTCTGCTGTTGCGATCACTACGTGGAAGCACTCAGATCTTAGTCAAATCCTACAGTGTGTTTGAACCAGGAGGACCTGGGAATTCACACTGAGCCAGATTACTTGTGTTATTATTCTGTTATACTTCAGACTAGTTCCAGGGTGTAGAGACCATGGACCTCACACCCAAGACTAGGGAACTTGTACTATCATTCTGTTATGCTTCAGACTAGTTCCAGGGTGTAGAGACCACGGACCTCACACCCAAGACTAGGGAACTTGTACTATCATTCTGTTATACATCAGACTAGTTCCAGGGTGTAGAGACCACGGTCCTCACATCCAAGACTAGGCATTGTTTGTTATTTGTTATGACCTGTTCCTTTCCTGACTATCCCTCTGCTTTCTGATTCGGTACCACGCATATCTGGTATCACGTTGCCAAACCCTGCCTGACTTGGATACCGAATCAGCCTTCTGTCTTTTTACTTTATCAGTCTGTGTGTTGCCGACCTGGCTTGCCCGACCTCGAGAGCTATCTCTCTCCACCTAAGAGATAGTCTCCAACATCAGTCAGTGACATCCACCTTCGGGTGTCACTCACTCTCTGGTCCTTCCTACCTTCAGCCTGACTCCACCCCTTGGAGAGTCTCAGGCTGCTGGAAGGTTTCTGTACCCTCCATAGCAGTATCTTCTGTACTGCTTAGAGTCACCTGTACATCAGGTGGGTTGCTCAAGGTCATACTGTTACACCAAACACTCACCATATATATATATATCTAGAGGTGTCCAGAGGTTAGCGCTATATCTGTATTATTGGTGATTCTGCAGATCATCCATAATCAGGTATAGATCTGTATTCTTGGTGATACTGCAGATCACCAATAATCAGATTCTCTCTGTGTGTTGACACCGATCGTTACATAAACACAAGGGGGGGGGGGGGGGCGCGATCAGACCCCACCAACAGGAAGCTCTGTTGGTGGGGAGAAAAGGAGGGGGGAATCACTTGTGTGCTGAGTTGTACGGGCCTGCAGCTATGCCTTAAAGCTGCAGTGGCCCATTTAGTTAAAATAGCTCTGTTTTTTAGGGGAGTTTTCCACTCAGTCTTCAAGTATTTAAGATTTCACTTTCGAATTTGCTTCTATTTAAACAATATACTATATGTGGGTTGCATTTTGTTTTAATTAATAATAATGTTTTGTTTAAATGTCATTAATTAAAATGTATGTAACCCCAAAATAGTACTGCACTGTTTACCATGTCTCCTGGAACAAGTGTGCAATTCAAAGAGTGTAACAGAAAGGATCAATCTACAAATTGATATTTTTAGAAAAAAAAACAGCCTGCTTATTTCTACAAGGTATCCTTTAAATTGATCAGCCAAGTAGTCACTATTAAGTTATTGGTAATATGTAGAAGCTTAAATTGAAATACTTACATAAACCATTTATGTAGCAATTAGTGATTTTGACTGGTGTTTTTTGCTTTGCTTGAAAAACAGATGCAATGATATCTCATGAAGGCCACAAATAGTGTTGTTCTGTGACACAAGGTTTTGCATTCATTGTAATGTTCCCAATGATAAGTGTTACAATAACTAAATGTTCCTGTTTATCCACAAGTACATCCACAAATAAACCTGGCATTAGTGCCAAGTTAAGCACCAACAATTATACAAATGTTCTGTCCATTAGCAAGACAAACTGCAGAGTTCCTTGCTGACTGTGCCATTTAAAAGTACACTTTGATACAGAATCTGTTTTCATTAAATAATGCCTTGGTACAAGACAGTGTGTCTACTTCCATTGATTTACATGCTTCTGTACAGGGGCGTAACTAGAAATCACCGGGCCACTCTGCAAAAATTTAAATTGGACCCCTACCCCCAGGAGGGGTCGCAGCATGAGGGGAGTGCACCTCGGGCTCTCCCCTCTGCGCTCCCTCCAGTATCTATCAATGCAGACGGGCGGGCAGGACACATACCTCCATCCACCGTGGAGATCTCTGATCTCTAAGTGCTTCATGCTACTTCCTATTTAAACAGGAAGTAGCGTCAGACACTGAGGAACCTCTGGCGGTGGAACGCTGGAAGATATGTGTTCCTGCCTGCTGCCGCTGATAGATGCTGGAGGGGAGAGCAGAGGGGAGAGCCAGAGGTGAAGGAGGGGCGGGACTGTCCCCCCTCCCCACTAATGTCCAATGTCTTCCTGCCCCCCGCGGGTGCAGGGGTTGCATCCCCTATTGTTACAACCCTGCTTCTGTAGCAAATAGAAAGCAGCTGTTAACACAGTGTAGACTAGGTATAAGTAGTATTATGCCACCGAAAAAGATGACTATGGTGCTTTTGTCCAGTCATCATTCACTCATGCTGTGACAGCACTCCGTCAATGATATTCATACCTTCCAACTTTGTGAGATAGGAAAAGGGAAAGAGCCACACCCATGCCACACCCTAATCATGCCCCCAGCACACCCCTAGTCACACATACCATAAAAAGTTTTATAAGAAAAAAATGTTTTATTATTCAAACCCCACTGGTGCTTTCTATTCTGGTTCATTTTCCTTCTTATTAACATATAGAAATTATAAATATATCAATTTAAAGGATGGAAATAAAGTTTAGAGTCAAGTAAACACATTTCTCAGTAGAAAAATACATATATTTATATCGATCTGTACATCAGTCCTGAAAGAGGGACAAATGAGGAAGAAAGAGGGACAGAGAAACAGGGTTCCCAAAGAGGGACTGTCCCTCCAAAAGAGGGACAGCTGGGAGCTATAGATAATTAGATTTTTTAATAAAGATTTATATTAGTTCTAAAGGCTGAAGGCTTGTGAACTTCAGCAAAGGTCAGTTATTCCATGATAGTGGTCTTTTTAGTAATGCACTAGCATACCGTAAGTCATTTCATGTGATTGTTAAGTTAGCGGAAGGCTTCAAATGATGGAAATATCTCTGTCACGATCGGTGTAGCAGAGAGGGTCTGATTCTCGGTGATCTGCAGTATCACTGGGAATACAGATATATATCCGATTATTGATGATCTGCAGTATCACCGATAATCCGATATAATGCTAACCTCTGAACACCTGAGTAGTGTGAGTGCTTGGTGCAACAGTAATACCGTGAGGACTAAGCCTCAGAAACAAGTGCCGTACTGTATGAAGTACTGCAGCAATACAGATTCCTTCCGAAGGCCTGGACTCTCCCGGTGGAGGAGTCAGGCGGAGCGTAGGAAGGACAGAACGTGAGTGACACCTAGGAGAGGGCGTCACTAACAGATCTGGGAACTGCCTCTAACAGCAAGGTCAGTTCTCGAAGTCGGGCAAGCCAGGTCGTAACACACGGACAGATACAGTACAGATACAGAAAGCAGAGGCGGAGTCTAATAAACAGGCAGGGTTCGGCAACAGGGTATCAGAAATATCGGGGTACAGAATTAGGAGTCAAATGCAGAGGGCTCGTTTCCACTAGGGCGAATTCGCATGCGTGGCCTGCATGCGAATTCGCATAGTCAATGAAAGTGGATGGGACTGTTTCCACTTGTCATTTTAAACGCGCGTTTTTGTGTGCAGAATTTTTCTGCACGGTAGGGCCTGCAGAATTCGCCTGCGTGAGGAATGCAGGCGAATCGCAGCCCATGTATTTGATAGGGAAAACGCGCGTGCGTTTTTTGCCGCGATTTCGCGTGCAAATTCGCACGCAAAGTAATGCAAATTGGACCAGGCAGTGACATGGTTAAATTCGCATAGACCCTGCCTATGCGAATTCGCACGCGAAATCGCGGCAAAAATCGCATGCGGAATCGCATCCGCATGCGATTTTGTCAGCGGTGGAATCCCAGCGATTCGCACCGCACTAGTGGAAACGAGCCCTAAGAGCGAGCCGAGGTTCGGCAACAGGGTATTAGAATGACAGGGTACAAGATCAGAATACAGAAGAATAGTAACAAGCTTGGAGAACCTGGGGAGCAGGTGCCCAGCAAATACAGAGCTGGCCCTGTGGAGCAGGTGCCCAGCAAATACAGTGCTGGCCCTGGGAAGCAGGTGCCCAGCAAATACAGCGCTGGCCTTGGGGAGCAGGTGCTCAGCAAATACAGTGCTGGCCCTGGAGAACAGGTGCCCAGCAAATACAGAGCTGGCCCTGTGGAGCAGGTGCCCAGCAAATACAGCGCTGGCCCTGGGGAGCAGGTGCCCAGCAAATACAGCGCTGGCCTTGGGGAGCAGGTGCTCAGCAAATACAGTGCTGGCCCTGGAGAGCAGGTGCCCAGCAAATACAGAGCTGGCCCTGTGGAGCAGGTGCCCAGCAAATACAGCGCTGGCCCTGGGGAGCAGGTGCCCAGCAAATACAGCGCTGGCCCTGGGGAGCAGGTGCCCAGCAAATACAGTGCTGGCCCTGGAGAGCAGGTGCCCAGAAAATACAGTGCTGGCCCTGGAGAGCAGGTGCCCAGCAAATACAGAGCTGGCCCTGTGGAGCAGGTGCCTAGCACATACAAGGCATGAACTATCTCCTATCGATAGAGATAGTTCTCAGGGTCGAGAACTCACAGACAAACAAAGTACAGGATCAGATATCAGGAGAGTAGTCAGACAGGCAGAAAGTCATAACAGATAATCACAATCAAACTAGTACTTTAAGCTATCAACAGAATCTAGCTAAGTGTAGGATTACAGCTCCAGCTGGTCCCGGCACACTTAAGGATCTGACTAAGGGTCTGCGTGCTCCCACATTGTGATCGCAACGACAGGCCACCAGCAACTGACCAAGCAGCAGAATATATAGTTGGTGGACACTGCCGCCCCGCCCGAATCATTCAGCCAATCATGAGTCCTGCCGGAATCAGCTGACCTTCCTGATCAGCTAACACTTCCCCTGCTAGTATAAAGGTCCTGGATTCAGGCCCGCGCATGCATAGCTCTCCATCTGCCTATGTGCACTAACAGACCCAGCCACACCAAGCACACGCTGCTGCATGCAAACAGCCGCTTTGCTGTCAGGACATGCGGCGGCTTTTCCGCGTTCCACCACACACCCAGACGTGTGCAAACCGCCGCGTAGGACGCGGAGTCAGCAGCCTAGCTCTTGGCACACGCGGCGGCTTTCCGCGTTTCCTCACAGTACCCCCCCCCCCCCGAGGCGTGGACTCCGGACATGCCCCAGACAGATCCCCAGGAGACAATGATAGCGAGGTCAGCTACCAAAGTCGAGGACCGTCCTGTGTCAGATTCAGGATTTTAGAACAAGGCATAAATGTGATAGTCACTAATTTCCTCGCATTCAGAACATAAATACAACCTTTCACAGGTGCGAGATTTCTAATGAGTGACAACCGGTGGATCAGGCGAAAAACATTTCCCACACTCAGAACATGAATATGTTTTTTCATCGGTGTGAGACTTCCAATGACTGAGAAGTTCAGTGTTGTTTACAAAACATGTTACACACTCAGAAGACGAATAAAGCTGTCCCCCGCAGTGTGAGTTTCTACAATTGACAAGATTTATGTTATGTTTAAAACATTTCCCACACTCAGAACATTAATGTGATTTCTCATCAGTGTGAGACTTCCCATGACTGAGAAGTTCTTCCTCACATACAGAACACCAGTACAGCTTCTCACCGGTGTGAGATCTGCCATGGGCTACAGACGGTAGTTCGGGTACAAAAGGGACCCCACACTCAAAACATGAATACGTTTTCTCATTGGTGTGAGACTTCCCATGACTGAGAAGTTTCTCCTCACATACAGGACACACGTATAATTTCTCACCTGTGTGAGATTTCCCATTAGTCACAGGTCGTCCTTCAGGTACAAAAGAGTCCCCACACTTAGAACATGAATATATGTATCCCTTAAAGTGGGGCCTACTATGATTAACAAGATCTAATTTCTAATGAGAAAAAAGAAGAAACAATCGAGAGCCCCCGATAGTGTATTATTGGAGATAAGTGGTTATAAGTAAGGTAATAAAAGTTTATACTCACAAGTATGGGTTGCCGAGATTAGGCAACCACTTGTATCACAGATTTTTTGTTTGTTTGTTTTCTGTTTTTTGTTTTTTGTTTTTTGTTTTCTGTTTTTTGTTTTTTGTTATTAGGAGTACTAAATTGATTAAAATTGTTTTACCATACAAAATTGGTCTTCGTTGTTTGTAGGGTGGGCAATTCCACCATTGCCACCCACAAATTTTATGGTTTTAATATTGGCACTATTTTTTATCCTATTGGCGCCTCTGGTTTTTCTATAAAGATCTAATTTCTGCTCAGAACATGAATGTGGTTTCTGGTTACTTAGAATCTGGTCAGATGATGGAGCTGAAGACTGTACGGTTTCAGACTCCTGAACTCGATTTGCTGCAATAAGCAAGCTTGACCCTTGCGCAGCAGATTCATGACTATAGATAGAGCCATCACTCTCATAAAGTTCGGAAATGTTATCCGCATAGTAGCTCTCTATCTGTTCTTCAAAACTATTTTCCGCTCCCAGTGAGGTCATACTTCCCCTATATGAGTTCTCACCAGAACGCGATTTCTCAGGAATCATAGGTTGTGCAGGATGTACGTGGGACTTTCTATGATTGAGGAGATCCGCATAATATACAAAATCCTCTTTACACTGTGAACATGGAAAAGATTTATCAGACGGACGGGAGGTATCTAAATCGGGGAAAGACTTGAGCGACAGACTTCCCACCAGGAGTTCAGATACACCAGCACATGGTTTCTGGAGACCGGGATCTGAACTAGCACCAGATCCCGTATTTCCCGGGGATGGCGCAGCAGACTCCTTAGAACTCAGGCCTCTCACCATCCCCCAAAAAATTTTTCTTGACTTTTTCCTGCAATCTCGTACCCAATGGTCATGTTGTCCGCAATAGAAGCAAAGACCCTCTAGGCGTCTTCGCGTCCTCTCTGATTCAGATAACCTAGAGTGGTGCCCTACGAATTTCCCTGGTGAGGGTACTCTAGATTGAATTACAGAGGGGGGTGACACTGGTGCAACAGAGTTAAAAATACACTTGGTTAACCTGAGTCTGTAATGTATCAACCGCTTTCCTAACCTCCTTAAGAGTAGCGGTTAACACATCGATCCGTTCATCAAGTGTAACCATGTTTTTTGGGCCTGTCGTTCTGTCACGATCGGTGTAGCAGAGAGGGTTTGATTCTCGGTGATCTGCAGTATCACTGGGAATACAGATATATATCCGATTATTGATGATCTGCAGTATCACCGATAATCTGATATAATGCTAACCTCTGAACACCTGAGTAGTGTGAGTGCTTGGTGCAACAGTAATACCGTGAGGACTAAGCCTCAGAAACAAGTGCCGTACTGTATGAAGTGCAACCAATATCAAACAACTAAGAAGTGACCATGCACAGGAGGCTAACTCAATCACTGAGGGAGTGCAACCAGCCAGATATAAACATAGTCCAAAAAGTAGAAAAGAGAGGCCTTGCACATCCCTAAATAAAACTTGGCATTTATTGGAAAAAATTAAAAGGCATACATTACAGTTCCACAAACTGGCAGAGAGAGGTACAGGCGGTTGGGGAGGTCAACAGCTGTTTCGCGCCGTTACATTCCGTGGCGCATCATCAGCGTTCCACCACACACCCAGACGCGTGCAAACCGCCGCGTAGGACGCGGAGTCAACCGCCTAGCTCTTGGCACACGCGGCGGCTTTCCGCGTTTCCTCACAATCTCCTTATTACTTTGGGTTCTTGGATAATTAAAGATGCATGCTAACATCTATAGAGGTCAAGAGACATAATCTGGGGTCGGTGCAGTTGCCTAACAAGAGAAATGAATCCTTCTAATCATTACTTTCAGGACCTGCCAATGCTATTCATTAAACTTGGCAATCCATCACCTGTTTCTTAAGAAATTAGCAAGTGAAGGCAGCAGATTACGTCACGTCTGTGCAAGCCTTCGGGTGCTAAAGCTTCAAGCAGAAAGATCTCTCTGTGCAAATAGCAAAGGTTATTGTTCTCTGGCAGAGTTCTCAAGTTTCTTCAAGGGAAACTAAGCAGATGATGTAAGTAATACATTAGGAAATTATTATATATTCCATACCGTTCATACCTGTATGATAAGGATTGCATGTGCCACAGATGGAAACATTTTAATTAGATCAATTGCGCAATCTTGAAAAATCATGCAATAACAGAAAAAGGGACCATTAGTCCAAAATATTTTGGCCTTTGTTCAATGCACTTTTTATCCTAAGTTTTCTCCTAGGTGATATTTTCACACCTTGGCAATAAAATGTCTGTTAAGCGACCAGCAAGAAAAAAAAAATACTCGGATTTCTTTTTCAGCTACTTTTTGGTTCTATTTTAATTGCAGAGAGCTGAAAAGATGAAAAAAATATCTCCTAGTAGAGAAAGTGAATTGAATAAGGTCCTAGGTCTGTCTAAACCATCAAAATAGCAATAGAGCAGAATGTTCACTTTTTATGTTGAGGCAGGCTTAGGGACAGACCAAGGATGGTTGAATAGTGTCGTCTAAGGTTAATGGACATCTTAGAAGTATAAACGTATTTAGATACATAAATGTTCTTTGGCCACTGCAAGGTCACGTGCTTAAAGGAAATTTTAAGTGAAGTGTAACATGGCCAGTTACTTACCTTGGGCTCCTTTCAGCCCCCTGAAGTACTCCTGGTCACTCGCCGTCATTCTGTGCTGCTCCGTTCCTCTGCTGCCCCCTCCGAATGCAGCATGCTTGGCCCGGTGCCGCACGCCTCCATGCATTATGCTCCCATAGCCAGTAACATTCTGCACCTGTGCAGTTAGTAAAAATTGCTACTGCGCATGTGGTACGTGACAGCCCGATGCATGGATGTGCAGTGGTAGACGACTGCCCGAGTCAGCCAGCTTACAGAGGGGGACACCAGAGGGTTGGAGCAGGGCAGAATGATGGTGAGGGACTGGGAGGACTTCAGGGGAGTAGGAAGAAAGCCCCAGGCAAGTGCTGCTATTATCCACTTACCCTCCCTAGTAAGCACCACAGCCCAGTATCTCCCCCCTGCCCTTTCCTTTGTTAATTGTGTCCAGGACTTTCTTACCTGTGTTTTATTGGCATTTCCTTTATCAAGAAAGAGTCACTTATCACTGGGTAAATTGGTGCAAATGGGAAGGGAATGTCACATTAATCAGTGTGCTCAGCAATTGGCTGATAGAACTTTCAATGTCTCACAGCTAATGGATGCCTCTAAACCTTCTCATAGCAGAAGTAAGCTATACAAACTAGTGCTTTTCCAAGAGAGTAGAGCCCCCCACCCCTTGGCTAGGAATCAGAAATTTAGGAACGAGTTGTAGTCGCATATATAGGGTAATAAGCAGCAAAGAAGTTCTTACATTTCTGAAGATCAGTAAACGTATAAATAAAACTGCATTATTGACCGACGACAAACAGCATGGGTTTATTATGTTTATTATATGCTACAAGTGTAGTAGTTTCTGGCTTTTCTAACTTTAAACACAAATTACATTTTTATGTGCACAATGTTTGCCAGGTAATATGAACCTTACTATAATATTAAATTCAAATAATATTTTTCACAATGGATTATAAAGGAGCACCTGTTTTAAAACCAAACAATAGCATACTGAACATGGTTATATTTAAACACAGATTTTGATGAATTGTTTTGTGTTCTCTAGGACGGTGGCCAACAATTCTCATAGAAATTAAGGAAATTAAGGACAAGGAAATGGATCAACAGGATAGTTGAATCTTTGCCCAGTTCCTTCAGCATTTGACAGTCTGCAGTAATGCAGATTTATGATGGTGTTAGAACATCATTATGTTTCGCTTCACACGTTGTAACCCAAAAACATTAAAGAGTAAATGAAGTACAAAAATCTATATAAAACATATCCTCAACAAACAAGTCTTTCTGTAAGTGATTACCATTAACTATTATCTCTCAACATCAGTGTACAGCTCTGAAGCGATGTTTCCCAGCAAACATGAAGGCAAAAGAGTCAAATATTTTCCTGTGCTTGAAGCAGCTGAAAAGTTTCTATTGCTCACCTGCCAGCTGCTTTTTCTTTTACTTAGAGATAAAATAAATATTAAAAACAATATGTAGCACCCCTCCCCAAAGCTTTCTATTAACCTCCTTTCCCCCATGCAAGTTGGCATATCCAGGATGACTGAGCCAACCCTAGGGGGGGCTCCGCCATACTAACCTAAACCAGCCCACAAGGTACATGATATGGGGGTCTTTGTAAAGCCTGCCCCTCTACTACAAAAGCTCTGTCCATATAATGGACATCCCCATCTCTGTGCATTAGAGATTTGGGATTATCTACTCCCAAACATGTGGTAATAGATGTTGAGGGGGCTTATGGTACCCTCCTTTTTTTGTTGTATGAATAAAGTCTATTATTTTATTAATACTAAATAATTGGGGGGGGGGGGGGGCAGGGGCGTAGCAATAGGGGGTGCAGAGGTAGCGACCGCATCGGGGCCCTTGGGCCAGAGGGGCCCTGAAGGGCCCTACCTCACCTTCAGTATTATCTCTCTATTGGTCCTGTGCTCATAATAATCACTTCTATAGATACTTTGAATAGTGGTAATCATTAACAAACTGTTCCCCATCCCCTTCTTGCATCTCTGACACTGTAGTTGCCATTGGCAGGTTTTGGTGCGCCGTATCAATTGTTATGTATAGAGTGCTTGGGGGGCCCCATTGTAAAACTTGCATCGGGGCCCTCAGCTCCTTAGCTACGCCACTGGGGGGGGGCACAAAAATGACTGCTCCCCACTGCTCTTCACTACACTATGATATGAGGGTTAAATGGACCAATGAGAATCATCTCTCTGTACGTGGTGGTCTGGTCATTGCAGACTATAGTACAATATGCTTTTTTTTACATTAGTGTCCACCTTTTCAATTAGTCAAAATATGTAAAGTAAGGGGGAAACAAACATCAATAACTTAAGTAGGAGCCAATTTCCAATTTTGTAAAAAAAACAAAACAAAAACACAACAACCTGTAAACAGACTTGTTTTGTGATATAATGGTACTGAAATTATAGTTTATTCATTATGTTTCATTTTCTAGCTAAGTTTAAATTTCCTAATCTACGGTAAGTGTAAGTTCAAACTGCATCTTTGAGAACAGAACTGGGGAATAAAGCCCTGCCCAGAAATTCCCCTTGTCGTGCAAACGTATGTAACTGCATAGAGCAGTATGGTTCTCATTGGTCCATCTAGTGGACATATGGGGACCCCCAGTGGGACATTCAAACATGTTTCTGGCGGGGATTCAATAAAGATTGAAAAGAGGATGGCATCTGCAGCTCTCATAGTGGTCAGTAGGTGACAATGCCAGCAGTGCCTGGCATGCAGCGTAGACTAGGTAAGTGGTTGGGTGCGTGCGCATCTTCTGGGGGAGCGAGGCAGCAATGCCGTGAGGCTAAAGGACAGCACCACAGCACAAAACACAGTCCCCAGGTACCTACCATGCACCTGTATCAATATACAATGTACGACCAATCCTGATACAGTAATCTTCTGATACAGTAAACAACTTGGCCATGTCCCTAGATGTTCACTGTAAATACTGTATGTATACTGTACATCCCATATACCATTCCAGCTTCTGATTGATCTTTGCAAGTGGTCATCAACATTAGTCAATCAGGATCTGCACTCCCAAGAAGAAAGCATGGTGGTGTGATGGAGGGGTGCCAATAATTCTCGAAAAACAAAGATCTGGCTTTCTCTCCACTGGATTAAACAGTCTTAGAATTTGTAAATTGTGTCATTTTATGTTATGAATAAAGCATTTTTATTGCTTGCTGAGTCAAAGTAAATGTTGAAAAGTGTTTGTCTAGATGTGGGAAAGTGAACAGTGTGCTCCTTGTGCGTTTATGGGGTTATTGTTCATTGTGTAAGCTCTCCAGTCTTCAGTTATTCAGGTACAATGTGAGCGCCCAGGGTGGATATATTATCTCATTGAGGCTGGATCAGCTGTTCATAACATGAACTGATCCAAAGAGCAAACAGGTTAAACAAGCTTTTCCTGCTGTCAGCTGCGGTTGACATGGGTGAGGGTGTTCACGTGTAAATAGTGCCCACTAAGCAGTATAAAATAGCACAGAGCAAAATAAAACAAACAATCCCCTTTCAACTAATTCTTGTGGATGGAGCTATACACTAACAAGGAGAATAACACTGCATAGAACGACTACAATGACAGAAAAGTATCAGCTTGTCTATGGTCTGAACCTAATCAGTACTGATATTGCATGTTATGGTAATCTTTGCTTTAACGTGCAAAAAGCAGTATAAGATATCACCCAATCAGAAATCTTTTATTCATCTATATTTAATAAAATGAATTCTAATTGACTCCTTTGTGAATTAAACTACTGGTATGTAATTAGTAGTCATTTGCTTGTGCTAGTTTTTATTTGATTACAATTGAACAATAACAAAAGCAAAAGTAAATTCAAATAAAAAAGGGAATTCAGAGTCATACTAAACCCATGACATGGCCTACAATTAACCTCTTTCCGCCCGCGTCACGCCGATGGGCGTGGCCGCGGCAGCAGCTCCAGGACCGCCTAACGCCGATTAGCGTAAAGTCCTGGGGCCAGCTAATGCAGGAGATCGCGCGCACGCCTGTCACACAACCGGAGCACCGAGGTAACCGCCATCTCTGACCCCCCCCCCCCCCTCGCATGATACACAGGGCAAACCCAGCCCGCTACCTCCAGCACAGTCCTCTGCTCCAGACACCCCAGAGATTATGGAACCGGATCCTCCCGATCGAAACTCTCCCCCAGCTCCTAGCCCAGCAGGCTGTGGCCACAGCTCCCAGCATGAGCTCACAGCCTCAGAGGACGAGCAGCTGCTCCCATCCTGCAGGCCTAAGCGTAAACAACTCAGCCATGATGATTGGGACGCACTGAGCAGAGCCTCGGGCAGCTCACAAGACATCTCAGATCACTCATCTACCGCCTCCAGACACTCAGATATAGCAGACATTAAAGAATACCTTCGATCCCTCCCAACCATCAAAGATTTGAACCGCTGTGTCTTTAAACTTGAAAACACATATAAAGCTGAAACACGTGAGCTGAAAGAAGAAATGTACAACATAGGTCACCGCGTCTCGGATATCGAAAAAGCAATAGATAACATCAATATCAGACTAGACAATCATCAAGAAGCCATTGTCTCTTAAGCTAATCAGCAAGAGGACTTTCTTTACCATATGGATCACATGGAAAACTGTAATAGACGGAACAACATTAGAATCAAGGGGGGTGCCTGAGTCTGTTGAGCCAAAAGATGTAGAAGAAGTTGCTAAGAAGATATTTGCTCAGCTCCTTGAGAATGAAGACCCAATCGAACTTGACAGAGCCCACAGAGCACCAGGCCCCAAGAGCACAGACCCTTCCAGACCCCGCGACATCATTGTGAGAGTCTACTTCTTTAAAGTTAAAGACTCCATCATGGCGGCTGCCAAAAACCAGGAATCCATCCTCTTCAATGAAACACCTATACAGCTCCTACCGGATCTTTCAAGACAGACACTTAACTTTCGCCGTTCTCTGAAACCCCTGCTCTCGTCCCTAGGAGAGCGTGATATCAAATACAAATGGGGTTTTCCATTTAAACTCATTGTTCTACAAAATGGAAAATCCACCATCTTCAGGAAATTGGGAGACCTTCCTAATTTTCTAGGTGCCTTAGGCCTACCACAAATCGCTCTGCCAGACTGGCCCAGGTATCCCATCCTTCCCGGCCTCCCTCCTCGCAAGGAACAATGGCAAGATGTTCCTCCACGTAAACAAAGAAGAAGACCCAAAAAGGCTCAAAATGTCTAAGCCAAGAAGAGTTCCTGTTCTTTTCTTCTAGACAGTTTATGCTCTATCTTTCTCCAGGTTTCATAGATCTCTCGCATACCTTCTTTTGTGATGTATAGATGCTCTTTTTTTTTATTTTAAACTAGGATGATACCTAATGCATGTCTCTACATTCACATATTGAAAATATTTTACCTGTCTATGCCGTTACCTGGTTACATGTTAATAACAGCTATTTCTAGTTTATTATGTTCCCACACTGCTTAGATCTTAGTATATAATACAACAAAGATAAAGCTCTGCTCCTTCAGTTGCAGTTCACACACACCACCGAGGGGCCTTTTTGGCTGTCTGTTGGAGTCCTCGGTACCCCATTTCTCCCCCACTACTTACTACAGCTCAGATTTCAACAAATGAGCATTCAGGTTATCCTGTTAAATCCCTCTGTCCACCCCCCGCCCTCTCCCCTTAATTCAGGTACAGATGCATTATTAATTCTTTCACGATTATTATTCCAACATGTCTTCCCCAAGTACGATTAAGCTCCGCATCTGTTCATATAATTCCCAGGGCCTGAACTCCCCTAGTAAGCGCTCTAAGATACTACACTATTTGCATAAATCTCAAGCTCAGATTATACTTCTCCAAGAAACACATTTTAAAACCACCTCCATACCAATTTGCAAAATAGCAACTATACAACCTGGGTGCATAGCACTAACCCTGTAGCAAAATCAAAAGGTGTTTCAGTTGCTTTCCATAAATCACTACCTATTTCTATCCTTGATGAACAAATTGACCCAGACGGCAGATTTATTTTGATCAAATGTACCATCTATGGAAATGTTTATACACTAGCAAATATATACAGGGCCGGATTTGTACTTCTTACCGCCCAAGGCCGACTATTACCAGCCGCCCCAACCGAAACCGTATCCTACCACCTCTCTCCACACACACACCCACCCAAAAATTTTTGGGCCGCTGGTGTCCACTATTGTGGCTAGTGCCGAGGTCTCCATGGCAACGTGAAGTGAATCAATCACGTCACACGGGGGAACTGGTCAATCAAGCGATCTACAGGTGATGGAGCCGTCCACCACACACACGTAGTCAAAAGTGTCTCACAATTGGACATTGGGTGGGGTCAGCAACACGTAAAAGTGAGTCCTGTACCCACTGCTTTCTCCAGGGTAACAGCGCTGCCAATCAATAATTAAGAAATGGGTACTGTGAGAGGCTGCCTTCTGTATTCTGTACTATTTGCTGGTGCTGCCCCTAGTCCTTTCATCCCCCACACCAAGTGCGTGAGACCCGGCCTTCTGTAACTGCCTGCAGCTGCTGCTATGTCATTGGACAAGGTCTGGCTTTTTGCTAGTCACACACTGTTCACAAACGTTTGGTTAATGGACTGCAGCTGCCTGCAGCACAGCCAGGGCCGGTTTTAGCAACAATGGGGCCCCAGGTTAAAATAAACCTGGGGGCCTCCCAACAGATACCCAGGAACAAAAATCGGCATTAAGGGACCTTTTTTGCAGCTGGTATACTCAGGGTGTGAAGCCCCAATCGGTCAGAGCTCCACATTCTGGCTATCCCAGCCTGCATGGGGGACAAGGGGTTAAAATGTTTCAGGAGGGGGTACCCAACATAATTTTTTAAAAAAACATTTCCCACACTCTAAACATAAAAAAATTGGGAAAATAGGAAAAAAATGCCAGGGATCTTCATACAGCCATATTGCGGCTGTATAGCGATCCCTGGCCAAAGCACTGCGGCTGCGGAAGGGTTTCCAGGAGGTCCATACGTACTGCGTATGAACCCCCTGGAAACCCCTTCAGGAAATTAATTGCTCTTTCTTCTGATACATGTAAAATTACACTACCGTTAGGTTTGCTACTAAAAGTGACATTTACCACATTTAAAAGTATACTTTTTCCCTTCAAAACTTTAAAATCGATTTTCTCAAAAACTATAAGGTCTTTTTGAAAAATTGTTTTTTTTCTTCTTATTCCCAATGATTTCCTGAACATATCCTGCAAATGTAGGGTTTCTAGCATTTAAGGTGGATTTTCTACCGTATTAACCATTAAAGTCATCGGGTTTTTAAATGTGTATTTTTTTTTCCTTTGAAACTTTAAAATTGATTTTCTCTAAAACTATAAGGTCTTTTTGGATTTTTTTTTGCCTCTTGTAGCCACTGGGGACCCCTGCAGGCTCTGGGGCCCTGGGGCAATTGCCTCCTTTGCCCCTATGGTAGAGCCGGCCCTGAGCACAGCACAGGCAGATGCCAGCTGGTACTAATAGTGCAGTTATCCTGACCCCTTTCATTTGTTTGGACACTTGCAAATACTGCCCTGCAAATAATGCCCACTGTCTGCAGGCCGCCCCTTGTTTATCTGGTGCCCTAGGCCATGGCCTATGAGGCCTTGCCAGAAATCCGGCCATGAATATATATGTATATATACCGAATCAAAACCAGGTTACCTATTTATTCCCTCTTCTTAATCGTATAACTACTTTTGCTCAATCACATTCAATTCCCATTTGTCTACTCAGCGTAGATGCAGAAAAAGCATTTGACAGGGTGGACTGGAGATTTCTTAAGTCGACCCTGTCTCAGATGGGCATCGGTGAAAGATTCATAAACAAAAGTTATGGCTTTATACTCCAATCCTTCTGCCCGGGTCAGGACCAACGGCATACTTTCAGAACCATTCCCTATCAAAAACGGGACTCGTCAGGGCTGCCCCCTTTCCCCTCTTCTATATGTATTGGTCATGGAGCATCTTGCCAATGCTATCCGCCAAAATAATTCAATTAGTGCAGTAAAAATTGGATACAGCACTAACAAAGTAGCGCTATATGCAAATGACTTGCTATATGTTTGTCAGCCAATGGTTTCCTTCCCAAACATTCTTTCAGAATTCAAAGAATTTGGTCTTTTAAGTAACTTTAAAGTAAACTTAGCTAAAACAGAAGCACTCAACAAATCCCTACCCCCACATGTCAAAACTACACTTAAATCTTCATTTAAATTCAAATGGCAGGAATCTGCTATACAATACCTAGGTGTTCACATTCCCTCTAATTTAAGCACACTATCCTTGAGGAACTTTACCCCTTTCCTTAAAGATATCCCTAAACAACTTAATTCATGGTCTCATCTCCCTCTTTCTTTTTCTGCAGAATCAACATAATAAAAATGGATATATAACCTAAACTTTTATATAAATTCCAGACAGTACCAATCTTCCTACACTCACATTTATTTAAAGCTTTAAAATCTGCTATATGCTTCTTTATCTGGGCACCTGGTAAACCAAGAATTAAATATAAAACATTAACTAAACCCAAAACTAAAGGAGGCCTAGGCCTCCTGGATTTTTCATTATATCATAAAGCAGTACATATAGCCAAGATTATGGAATGGAACTTTGCCTCCCCTTCCACCAAAGAATCCTTTTTTGAGGAATCTCTCTCCTCCATCAGCCTGAAAATCCTCCCATGGATCCCTCCATCTTGCAGACCTAAACAAATGAACATTCCCTTCCTAAGTAAACAAACCCTAAGATACTGGGATCAATTAAGAACTAAGTTCCTACTCTCAACTGACATTATGCCCTTTTTTAACAATCCATTATTCCCTCCTGGAACCTCAGCTAATCAAATATTTCAATGGCAGAAAAAAGATGAACCCAAACTTAAAGACGTAGTAAAAGACAAAGACAAACACTTATATTGCGCTTTTCTCCTGGCGGACTCAAAGCGCCAGAGCTGCAGCCACTAGGACGCGCTCTATGGGCAGTACACCCCCCCCCCTTGTATTGACACATTCGACAATTTAAAGTGGCTTTTATATAGACAGTTTCGCGGATTTATATCCTTATGTTAATCTCGAGGCTGCAAAAACAGAGACCTCACAAATTTCGAAATATTATACTCTTCTAAGGAGATAATCTTTAACTTATAACTTGCTGAGAGGGAACACTCCTGGTGACCCACCCCAATTCATGAGATACTGGGAGTCTGCTCTAAATCATCAGTTCTCCCCAGAAGACTGGAACAAAATCCTCTCCTTAACTCATTCTATCTCAATTTGTAACAGTTTACAAGAGAGGAATTATAAAATTTTTGCTCTCTGGTATAAATGCCCTACAACACTCCATCGAATCTTCCCAGATACCCCAGATCTTTGCTGGAGATGTTTTTCAGAACCTGGCTGCCCCCTTCACATATGGTGGAACTGCCCTCTAATTCATGATTTCTGGGATAAAGTTTTCAAAATCTACAGTGAAATGACTCTCACTCACGTTTCCAACTCCCCAGAAATCACCATTCTCTCTGTGATCCCTGGTTCCACAGCTGCAGCAAAAAAAGGCTTACTTAGACATTGTTTCACTGCTGGCAGAACATCCATTGCCAGGCTCTGGAAGTCATCTACTCCTCCCTCTGTATGTAGTTGGGCATCAGCCATGAATGAGTTAATGCAGATGGATGAACTGCTAAATTTAGATAATAATACACCAGATAAATTCTCCTCTACTTGGGATATTTGGCTAACCTATAGAGACTCCCATGATCTCTCCACCAAACTATAATGTAACCTTTTACCCAGGGAAGACTTCTCTCGCAAATGTAATAATTTTTTTAATTTCTTTTTTTAATGTTTATTCACACTACTATAACTTATACTGATTCAGTTCTCAATAAACTATTCTGACCTGAATTACCCCCTCCCCTAATTCCCTTCTCCACCCCATCCTTGTTCCCCTCCCTTTCCCCCTTCCCCCTCCTCTCCTCTTCTCATCCCTTGTACCTCTACCCCCCCCCCCCCTCCATCCTGTTAGGATGAGCCCCTTCCCCCCTTATTCCTTTGAGGCAAAATAGTCTACATGCTTTTGTTATATGTTTTCCTATATCTTACACATCTGTATTTAGGATCTGTATTCCTCTGGACCCAGATTTACACGTAAATGTGTTTATGTATACTTTCTGTATATTTAACAACATTATTCTGTTATGGGTCACTTGATTACCGAGATGTATATGCCTCACCATTTCACTTTACCTTGTTTGTTTTAATGTTTAAATGTTTATGTTTATCTTTTTCAAAAAATGTTAATAAAAATAAATTCATATTCCGTATATAGGGAAACAAAAGAAGTGATGATAATATCCTCTCAGGTGTACCACAACACCTACATAGACTTTATACTAATAAAAAGGATATATATAGCAAAAAACTGAAGAAACTTGAAGAGTTTATATGCAAAAAATACAAAAGATTTTTATTGAAGACAACACTTGTGCAAAAATATTCATAAAAAGTATCCGTCAGGGAACATTTTCCATAGCAAAGAATGGCAAAAATGCATCAGTTGTTAACATCAAGATTAGTGCAGTTGTACAAATTGAGGCGACAACGTCGACTTGTTTCGGGATAAACCCTTCATCAGGCCTCCACAAATAGAGACAAATCTAAAAACAATAAATATAAAGACATTAAAACCATATGGTAATGAAATACAACTGAAAAGTGAAACATACTGGTTGGTGAACAGAATTAGAAAGTGAATATGGGTGAAAACAGTAATAAAGAGCACCGACATAGTGAAAGATCAATAGAGCCATACTGTTATAGTGATAGGACCCAAAGAGTAAAATACCAGGAACCCTGAAAAGTGATAGCAAAAGCCACCAATTAAATAATAAATTTCAAAGTTATCAAACAGGTACCTGTATAGTTAACACATGTTCTTAATAAACATCTGGACAACATCAAGTCAGGTATAACCACCTATTGATCTTTCACTATGTCGGTGCTCTTTATTACTGTTTTCACCCATATTCACTTTCTAATTCTGTTCACCAACCAGTATGTTTCACTTTTCAGTTGTATTTCATTACCATATGGTTTTAATGTCTTTATATTTATTGTTTTTAGATTTGTCTCTATTTGTGGAGGTCTGATGAAGGGTTTATCCCGAAACAAGTCGACGTTGTCGCCTCAATTTGTACAACTGCACTAATCTTGATGTTAACAACTGATGCATTTTTGCCATTCTTTGCTATGGAAAATGTTCCCTGACGGATACTTTTTATGAATATTTTTGCACAAGTGTTGTCTTCAATAAAAATCTTTTGTATTTTTGCATATAAACTCTTCAAGTTTCTTCAGTTTTTTGCTATATATATCCTTTTTATTAGTATAAAATAAAAATAAATTCAACAAGATATACTGACCACAAACTGGCAGACTGCTCTGTCACATCAGCAGAATTTACAGCAGGGGATCACTAAAGTTATTGAAGAGCAGTTATATATCACTGTGATAGCTTCCTCTTATGGCAGCAGGCATCATATTTTTCTTCTCAACACCTGAGTATTGGAAATGAAATGAACACAGTGGGGCTTCATATTTACACATTTCATCCATTGGTACATTTGGGGACTCTACTAAGACTCTTCTAGATCAGTTTTCAAGAGTGTGGTCAGTATTACACTATGGGAGCAGTCCTCCATGTGCACTAGGAAGTGCCTGGGATCTAATTTGGAGAGCAGATAGTCCTGGAGGGAGTAGTGGCAATGGGGTGGGTATATAAATATGTCACATTGGGCATATTATGGTGCCAATCCTCCTTTTGAAGCTTTTTTTTAAAGTAGTGTTTGATCATATCACTTATCCCCTGAAGGTTTCTATGTTTTCTAGATTTATCTTAAAAAAGAAATGTATAGGCATCTATCATTTTTTTCCCCAAGTAACTATCCACACATTCAATGAATGTCTGGACTATGTGCCTCTTCAGCATCAAGTCAAAATACACTTGCTTCAGGGCCTGTTTCCTCTAGCCATGGTGCGATGTGATTGCACCGGAACAGAACCAATGCATGTCAGTGGAGCAGTTTCCATTGCTTCTGAGTTTTGAGATGCAATGCGACACGGCCCGGAAAAAGAATCATATGCATGATGTCGATTCTTGCAGCATGCATCCGATTCCTGTATGCAACAATTAGCAGCCGCATCAGGACTTCTGGAAGACAACCGGATGTACCCATGGCGCAATGCTATATGATGATCGCAACTCCTCCTATACATACTGTACAGTCAAGTTTGCACTATTTGCCCATGATTGGTGTTGTTGTGGAGCTGTTTTGTGTTTCAGAAGGCCAAGTGCCAGTAATCTGCATCTATAGAGCTCTGTGTGACTGCAGCTTCTATTTTGCAAGCTTTGAATGATCAGAAGTCAGGGCAGGCGCGGAGCTAGGGGGGGTCGGGGTAGGACAAGTGCCCCCGGGCGCTAGGTCCCCAAGGGCGCCCAGCTGCAGTGTCTTTTTTTTTTTTATATATATATATTTACATTTATCTTATCCTCGGCGCCTGCGGCGCCGGGCCGGATGTCACCACTCAGTGATGTTGTCACCAGTGACGTCACACGTCACCGCCGCACCGCCGCGCAGCGTCCATACGAGTGGAACGCTGCGCAGAGCGGGAGCTGCCAGAGAGAGAGAGATGCGCCGCCAGCGAGCCAGCTCTATCCTTCCTAGAGGCTAGACAGCGTGCGTGGAGCCCAGGTGGAGGCAGCCGGACCGGACCAGATTTAAATCAGCCAGGCAGCCCAGGACCAGAGGCAGCGCACACCGCACAGCAATGTCTGCCTATACAGGCATATTTGACGGTGAGCGAACTTGAAGCCTGGCAGAGGGAGGGAGGGTGGGTGGCTGAGCGTGAGCCTGGGGGGGTGGGGGGGATTGGTAGTGTTGGGGGAGAGCAGGCAGCGATTAGGTATATCTGTCTCATCTCATGTGTTCCTATAAACAGTTAATGGAACATGCTGGAAGGTTGGGTATATAGTTGATTGAAGGAGGGGGGGGGGTTATATATGACATACATACTTATCATCATGTCATATATACCCTCTTACCCCTCCACCTCCTCGCAATCTATACCCAACCTTCCTACAGATTCCATAAATTGTTTATAGGAGACATACTAAGGGAGGGAGGGTGGATGAGCCTGGGACAGGGGGGGGGGGGGGGTTGGTAGTGTTGGGGGAGAGCAGGCAGCGATTAGGTACAATGTCTGTCTCTTTTTTTTAAATGATTTTTTTTCAACTTATAGCATCAGCATGTGCCCTGCTGTTCCCTGCTCCTCGCCCCCCAGCCCCGGCAAGGTATGGATCACAACGGGCGTAAGAAGATTACAGCTCAGTTAACTCACATCTGCAGGCTACAGTCCGGACGCTAGAGGTCCAGGTGACAGGTCTCTTCGGTCTCCTCTGCAGCGCCGCTTGCGTACTTCCTGTATAGTGTATCAGGAAGCATGTGAGCAGTGGCGCTGCAGAGGAGACAGAAGAGACCTGTCACCTGGACCTCTAGCTCCCAGACTGTAGCCTGCAGATCAGGATGTGAGTTAAGTGTGCTGTAATCTTCGTACGCCCGCTGGCCGCTGTGATCCATACTTTGCCGGGGGTGTGGAACGAGGAACAGCAGGGCACAGTGACAGGATTGGGACCGTGGGGAGAGAATACAGAAGTAAGGCACTCTTCCCTGCGCCCCCATAGCCCAACATTCAGAGGGTGGAACCTGCCCAGCCTCGGCCCGGCTGTGGCGGCGAGTGTAACAATGTTGCAATGCTTAATGCGGAGGGAGGCGGGGGCCGGATCCACAGCGTGCCGCCCTGTCATACATAAGATTGCTACTGATTGGGCAGAAGAAGCAGCGTACAGCTCCACCTACCGCCGCTGCCGTCATATCGTCGCTAACAGGTGGTAGGCGGAGCTGTACGCAGCTTACACTACTGCTAACTTCCTGTACATTTGGCTCCACCCATAACTACGCCCACATTCATTATGTGGCCGTGCCCCATTTTTCACCATTCACCTTAGGGGGCGCATTAATAGTCTTTGTCCCCGGGCGCTGAAAGCCCTAGCTACGCCTCTGAGTCAGGGCATGCATTAAAACACGTAATTGTATAGCATCCTATCGCTAGTGGAAATTGGCCCTTAGGGAAAGAACAAATCAGGACAGTAGAATGCTGCACAGACTACCAAAGGCTACTACACATTATTCCTGCACAGGAGTGCTAGAAGCGTGAAAGCACTAGCAGGGAATGTTTCTACTTTTGTTTTACCACAGAAATAAAATGGAAGTGAGAAAAAGTTATGTACAATGATTTGCGATAACTGACCTAACCTGATCTCATGGAATGCATTGTGGAATTCTTCTTGGAAGGTTAGCTCTGTCCGAGACCTTTATTTATGCGTGGCTACTGATATATAAAACCAGACCAGATGGGGATTTATTATATCTAATAGACTTCATCATGGCATACCCACTGCTGTATCCATTACAAAGCAAATTATGCTATCACTCTTCTCCAGGGAATCATTATAATTTAGAATGACGGGGCAGTCTGGTTGGTGGACTGTGACGTGACAGCCCAGTGTGGGGAAATCTGGTTGCTGGAAGATACAAGACACCAAATTGCTGAATAGGGATGATTAAAGAGATGCAAATACTACTGAGTTTATGCAAATTTTATGCAAATATGTGCAGTTTGAAAATGAACCAATTTAAACCCAGGTTTAAATTGATTGGCCCATTTTGAAGCTGCATGTATTTGCATAGAAACGTGCATAAATTTGCATCAGCTCGGAAGTATTTGCATATCATTGATCATCCTTATTGCTGAATGCATCAGTTATTGCTGAAAAAATCTGAGCAGAACCCAGAAAGTAAAGTTGACTCTTTCTTCATCAAAATGAACCCCCATTTGCATTAGACACAGTATGCTTGCTTCATAGTACAGCGAGTCTCATTTATCCAGCACCAGGCAGGGGTAGACTGATGCCGGATATGTGTTCTTGTCGGTTGCTTACAGTCAAGCCACTGGCATTAAAATTAATACTAACCTTCCCTCTAGACTAAATGCAGAATGGTGTGCAGTGGGAACTACGGAAGGTATTTGGTTGTTTTATTATGTAATAGCATAGTCATAAGAGGTAAGCAGTATTTTCATTGTAACAGTTTCTATTGCCTTTCCCTCTATTATGGTGTTCCTATTACATATCCCCATTTTATGTGTCTCCCGTCTATTTGCCCCAATAAAATGCCCCCTATTATAGCGGCCCTATTGTGTCTGCTCCATAGCGCTTTCATACCATCCCCATACTGTGCCCCTTTATTGTGTCCCCTATGTTACATGGACCTCTATGGCATTGAGCTAGGAGAAGGTGAGTGTTCACTGTAACAGCTGCCCACTGCACCGTAGCTCTACAGTGGGTGGGGGTAGCAGGTGGGAAGAGTCAGACCACCCTCCCAATGCCACTAGACACCAGGATCATCTGGACAGATACCTTGGGGCACATGTGGGTGGGGTGAGAAAGGGGGGCTACATGTGCCTTGTGCCTACCTATTCTAAAGGGGTCAACTGGATACCAATACTGGTGGGACATCTGGCTACATGTGGCTTCTTATACTAAAGAGACTCCTGGCTACCTATATTAAGGGCACAACTGGGGTGAAGAAGAGGTATGCTGCATACGGCTACCTATACTGGGGGGGGGGGGGGGGTACATTTAGCTATCTATTGTCGGGGAGGGCAGCCAGCCAAGTGTTCCCTTAGTATAGGTGGCCACATGTAGCCGCCCCCCTCAATATAAGTAGCCAGATGTCCCCTTAGTGTTCTTGTCCACATGCAGCCCCCCCAGATGTGTCCCCAGTGTAGGTAGTCAGGTTTCCCCTTAGTATAGATAGCCACATTTAGCCCCCCCCCCCCCAGAATAGGTAGACAGATGTCCCCTTTGAATAGGTAGGCACATGTAGCCCCCCCCCCCAGATGTGTCCCCAGGTATAGCTGGCAAGAAGATCCCCGGTGTCTGGTGGCATTGGGAGGAAGGCTTGGCTCCTCTCATTGTCTCCTAAGGGCCCCTTCTGTGCTCCCCCCTCCATATGCAGAGAGTTACGGCGCAGTGGGCATTGCAGTGGATACTCACCCCCTCTAGGCTTTATGCTATAGATATCCATGTCCTGTCTGTCTTCTCAGTCTGCTGCACCACTCATTCTCTAGAATCAGGAAATAAAGCGAGCAGGTGGGACGTGGACATCTATTGCATGGAGCCTGAGGGAGGTGAGTGTCCGCTGCAACCTCTTTCCGCTGCGCTAAAGCTATACAATGGGGGGGTGGGGGGGGGGGTGAGCACAGAAGGGGGTACTGAGAAGAGAGAGAGACGAGTCTAGCCCGACTCCCTGCACAGCTCTGCTCCCCCTTCTTCTTGAGGTTGCTCCTCCCTCCTGCACTCCTTGCCCGCCCCTAGAAATGGGGAGAGGGAGGATTCAGTGTGAGAGTAGGGTCAGGTTTAGTTGTAGTAAAATAACGGTAATATTTACCAATGTTTTACTATGCTCATTATGACTGTAATTATTTTTTTTATTTTTATTGTTATAGACAATATTTAGCAATTTTGGCTTCACCAAGCGCCCTTTTTAATACCCTTATTTTCACGTATTTATTATTCTATCTCAGATAAAGATTAAAGAGTAACTTCAGCCAAAACAAACTATCTGTCATTAAGTTACATTAGTTATGTTAATTAAAATAGATAGGTAATATACTCTCTTACCCACCCCGTTTTAAAAGAACAGGCAAATGTTTGTGAAATCATGAGGGCAGCCATCTTTTTGGTTGAAAGGAGGTGACAGGGAGCATGAGACACAATTCCAACCATCCTGTGTCCTGATTACTCCTCCCAGTTGCTAGGCAATGAGAACAACAACATCAGATAATCCCATCATGCTTTGCACAGCATCAGAGGAAAAATGCCCGGGCAATTTTCTTTGATGGGGCGGAGCTTACCTTCTGTGCAGCTAAAAAATGAGGCTTTGGTAAGAAAAACAAAGTTCTGATGCTGTGCAACTGTTAAAGAAACACCAAGCCTTTTCAGTGCTGCTGAGTAGATTTTTAGTCTGGAGGTTCACTTTAAGAAAAGAATAAAAAAAATATTATAGACAATATTTAAATATTTCGGCTATACCCTGCACTCTTATTTCCTGGCGCCCTTAACCACGTGCCAACCGCCTAACATCGGCGGCAGAGTAGCTCTCTTGCTCCTCCAGGATACCATATGGCACCTAGAGCTAAAGGGGTGCTCTAGGGTAGCTGAACGCCGTTGGAGAAAAACTAATACTAATGAGGATTTCATTACTTACAAAAAAGAGTTGAACAAGTTTAAAACCGCTCTCTCTTCTGCAAAACAATCATACTTCTCCTCCCTCATATCCTCCCACTTGCACAATCCAAAGCGCCTGTTCAGTACTTTCAACTCCCTTCTCCGTTCACCCCCTCCTCCTCCTTCTTCATGCTTATCAGCTGAAGAATTTGCAACATACTTTACAGATAAAATTGCAAAAATCCGTAGTGTGACTGCTCTCTTTCCAGTTTCTTTCCACTCTCCGAACATTCGCTCTCTTCCCTTATCTCCAAATCCCATCTAACCACCTGTTCGTTGGATCCTATCCCATCACATCTCATTCCACAGCTATCCACATCCCTCATCCCTGCCCTAACATCGCTGTTTAACCTATCCCTCTCCACCGGAATGTTTCCATCCTCACTCAAGAGGGCTGTTGTAACACCACTACTTAAAAAAACATCTCTAGACCCCACCGAACTTGCTAACTACCGCCCAGTGTCACTTCTTCCATTTGCATCTAAATTACTTGAACGCCACATTCATGCTGAACTAAGTCAGTATTTATCTGCAAATCCCTTGCTTGATCAGTTCCAATCTGGCTTCCGGCCAAACCACTCCACAGAAACAGCCCTCACTAAAGTAGCTAATGATCTCTTCACAGCTAAATCCAAAGGCTATTATTCCATACTCATCCTTCTAGATCTGTCATCAGCATTCGACACTGTCGACCACACTCTACTCCTACAGATCCTTTCATCTATAGGAATAAAGGACCTCTCTCTCCTGGATATCCTCCTACATCTCTGGAAGGTCTTTCACTGTTTCTTATTCAGATCAGGCCTCCTCTTCACATCCTCTGTCTGTAGGGGTACCTCAAGGCTCTGTCCTCGGTCCCCTCCTCTTCTCCATCTACATGCACAGTCTTGGTAACTTAATCAACTCATTTCGTTTCCAATACCACCTATATGCAGACGATACACAACTGTACCTCTCGGCCCCAGACCTTAACTCCCTCCTCACACGGGTTCCCGACTGCCTGTCCGCTATTTCCTCTTTCATGTCCTCTCGCTTCTTAAAACTTAATATGAATAAAACTGAACTAATAGTCTTTCCACCATCCCTGTCCACCCCTTTGCCTGATATTACAATAAATGTTAACAACACGTCTATAACATCAGTTCCCAAAGCACGGTGCTTGGGGGTAATACTTGATTCTTCTCTCTCATTTACTCCTCACATTAACTCCCTAACCCGCTCCTGCCATTTCCAACTGAAAAACATAGCACGTATCTGACCTTTTCTCTCCCATGACACAACCAAAATGTTAGTACATGCTCTTATTATATCTCGATTGGACTATTGCAATATATTGCTTGGTGGACTTCCAACTAACCGACTAACACCGCTCAATTCTGTACTGAACTCTGCTGCTCGACTCATTCATCTCTCCTCTCGCTCTTCCTCTGCTGACCCTCTCGGTCAAGCTCTTCACTGGCTACCAAGTAATGAGAGGATTCAGTTCAAACTCTTAACCCTAACCTACAAAGCTCTCCACAATCTCTCTCCCCTGTACATCTCCTCACTAGTCTCCAGATACCAACCCGAACGCAATCTCAGATCTGCACACGAGCTTCTTCTATCCTCTTCTACAATTACCTCCTCACATTCACGTGTACAAGACTTCTC
This sequence comes from Hyperolius riggenbachi, assembly GCF_040937935.1. Taxonomy (NCBI): domain Eukaryota; kingdom Metazoa; phylum Chordata; class Amphibia; order Anura; family Hyperoliidae; genus Hyperolius; species Hyperolius riggenbachi. The sequence goes on from NC_090648.1 coordinate 321,732,728, forward strand.
ACGTGCCTCACCCCTCCTCTGGAATGCCCTTCCACAACACATCCGCTATTCTCCCACCTTTGAAATCTTTAAACGCTCCCTCAAAACCCACCTTTTCCGACAAGCATATTCTCTAGCTTAGGCCATGCACCCACTAAATAACCTAATTGCGCACTGCCTGTACATATACTGTATACATCCCCACCTCTTGTTTCCACCCCATTCCTTTAGATTGTAAGCTCACAAGGGCAGGGCTCTCACCCTTTTGTGTCATGGACTGTTATTAATTTAATTGCTTGCACACTGTTAGACATTTATACATTTTAGTCATCATGTTAAATCAAATTGTAATTAGCAGTGCTGTATCTTGTATCAGTGTTCATATTTGTTGTATATCATTGTCTGTATCATTATGTATCCCTTGTTTGTTTTCTTACATTGTACAGCGCCACGGAATATGTTGGCGCTTTATAAATAAATAATATTAATAATAATAATAATAATCTTGCAATGAGCGAGATTTGATGAAAGCTCGCACGAGCAGGCTCTCCCGTCATTCAGCACAGCAGGACCCAGCGATCAGCCTGCCAGCCCACAGGCTATTTTTTTTAATTATTTACTGGTAATATATTTATATAGGGCTGACATCTTATGCAGCACTGCACAGAGTATTGTCTTGTCACTAAATTGTCCCTTGGAGGGGCTCACGATCTTATCCCTGCCATAGCCATTTGCCTATGTATGTATCATGTAGTGCACGCATCTTAGTCTAGGGCCAATTAAGGGGGAAGCCAATTAGCTTATCTGTATGTATTTTTCTTATACAATGTAGGTCTGTTTTTTTAATTAAAAAAAAACTATAAATGGCAATAGCAATCAAAAGGCACCAAATGATAGCTCTATTTGTGAGAAGAAAAAGAGGTAAAATTATTTTGGGTGCTAAGTTGTATGACCAAGCAATAAACCATTAAAGTTGTGAGGTGTGCATGTAACCTGCTCAGGGAAGGCTGATGTGATGGTGGAGAAAAAGTCATTGTATTAATTATTAAATTAAATATTTAGTATTAAATACCAACACCACATCCTGGAGAATGGCAAACCAGACGACTGGATTACTGTATTAGTTACCTCTTTTCCTCAATCAAATTTACATTTTTTTTTCTTTTCATAATGCTCCACTTCATATCAATACAATAAGTAAGACCATTATATAACTTTTTCAATTAAAAAGAAAGAAAAAAAAAAGAATGAATCCCTCCATAATTAACCCGGATGCCATTATGGTTTTGGCTATCAGTGGGCAGCATGCACCAAATTTTACCAAACCAAGTTGTTTTACAACAAAAAAATAACTGAAATAGTCCCCTACAGTAAGGAAACATTAAAACACACATTAAATTAAAAATCTAAAGCTAAAGTAAAAAAGATGCAGTGAAGTAGGTGGAATCAGAGCTTTATTGACTCAGGAGAGGAAAAAACCTCTGGTGGGACCATGGCAGATGCACTGCCTCCTCACCCTGACATGGAGATGGTTTTGTAGTCTTGTAGATATTCATCTTTCTGGTGGTGGAAGATTTTTTTCTGGTGTTGCTCTGCTGTTATTCTTTTTTCATCTCGTCTTCCACAGCGTTCTGGTCTGATGTTATAATGAAGATATGCGCAGCCGCACCCCAGGGGTACAAGCTGGACAATGTGTCTGCCACGGGGGCCGGATGGCCAGCCACAGGGATCGAGTCCTGCATGAACGCGGCTAGACGACATCCACCTCCTTTTTCTAGAGAGTGGACGTCATCCACCCTAGCATGTGGAGGGAAGGCAACGCAATGAAGGGGAAGCAGCGGGCGCAGTGGTGGGAAAGGGGGGCCATTTGCCCCCCCCTTCCTTCACCTTGGGGCTCCCCCTTGCTCGCTCACCCTCCAGAATTAAACTTTATGCGTGGCTGGCATGACTAGGACTATATGCTTTCCCCTCTCTCTTGTAGTATAGCAGGCCAGATACTTCCCCCTTCACCCCTTGTAGTATAGGTGGCCAGAGAAGCTTCTCCCATCAGTGGAGAAAAGGAAGCTTCAGCACTGGAGGTGAGCGTAGAGGTGAGTGACTCTCTCTCACTGGACTGGCTGCCGCTAGTCCTCTTTTCTCCATTTGCCATACTGCACTAGACTTAATGGGGCTGTGGAGCTGCTGGGGGTTCTACAGCAGTTCTACAGCCGTGACTTGGGGGTACTCTCTGGGTCGCGGCTTAGCTTCTGATTAGAGGAAGCACACAGAGGCGGGCAGCGGCGGGGACAGAGGCGGGGGATCCGATATAGAATGACAGGGTGCAGGTAAATACAAGGCTAGCGACAAGCAGATTGTCGCTAGCCTATAGTTTTTTGGGGGGCACAGCAGACCCCAGAGGGGACTAGAGGCGGCAATCCAGATACACAGAGGCATGTCATTACGCACAGAACATGCCTCTGTGTTCTCTTAAAGCGGAATATAACCCTGCATTTCAACTTTGCTCTAAAACATTATTTACAGCATATTATATGCAGCCAGCATTTTTTTTTTTACTAGACCAGCATTGGAAGGGTTACACACAGAGCTTTAAAGTTCTGTGGAGAGAAATGCAGGCGCATCCGAAGTTTAGATAGATACATTTAAGTAAACACAATGTAACAAGTGTGGAATGTGACACACACTCTGAGTAGGAGCTCCCGGACACAGAGAGAGTGAGTGAGTCATATTCCTCACTTGTAATTTTCCTATTCGAGTCCCCGCAGATTCAATTCATCTACTGGGAATAGTCTCCCTCAATATGGACGATCAATGGAGTTCATTCGAAAGTATTGTTTAGACAGGATGGAAAATCTAGTTACAGGAAATTAGGGGTGGAGCATGCGCAAATAGGGTTTTTGAGGTGGGGGAGGGGGGGAGATATGTGATTTTGTGATTGTAACACTCTCAATCTCTCAATTTGTGAGCGATTTAGCCTAGAAACTTCCCTGCGTAACCATATACACTATAGTAAAACACTAATGCAAGGTTGCAGGGAAACTGCATGTGTGCAGAAAAAGAAGGCCATGCTGCATATCATATTAGTAGCGGATTGTATTGCATAGATGAAAAAAACTGTCCAGCCAGTTGACACATCTGTCACACACAAACACCCATACCGCACTCGCTGCACTCACACTAAGGAGTGGGCTCAGTATGGTTCAACCAACAATGTTGATGTGATAAAGAATTTTTGGGTCACAGTTTATTTGCCAAGGAGTATAGCCACATTACTCTGCAAGTACGCTTCAGGACAACAGTTTAAATGAAATACATCTTACAAGTGTAAGCTGGTTCATGGCTCAAATTGTACAAATCTCCCTTACCCCACTCCAATTGCACAGTTTATTAATCTCCATGTGGCGATACTAGGGAAGAATCCAGCTCATCATGCAGTGGTGGTGTGTGATGAGTACCACACATGCAGCTGCAGCTCCACCCACCTACACATTTTATGTTCTAATTGGACACTTCATCAGGGTGTAGATGTACTGTCCTCAAAATGGGAACAGGTAAATATGAGCAGCCAGAATGCAAATATTTTTTAGTTAAGTAATCTTTCAAGTATATAATTTATGAAAATTACTAAACAATTATCTTCTTAGGTACAGTTCCCAATCCACCACCTCAGTCATTCCTGTGGCTGCTCTGCTGATCAGGTATTGTAAAATGAACAGAGGCGCCAAAAGAATAAGATCAATATTTAAAATATTTAAAAGTGCTTAGGAGGCAGTGGTGGACTTACCTCCTTACAGCAGACACAATAAGCTGTGTCAGCAAAAACTCAGTATACAGAGGCGCCAGAGTAGAGTAAAACGTTTTAGAAACAGCTTAAAAGCAAAGGGGAATGTTAAGGTGGACTCACCTCCCTCTTACAAAAAAAGAAAACTCACTTGAGTCTTGATAAAACAGATGGGATTTTTTCTATGTAGAGGCTGCCTAGGTTGCAGAGAAGCCAATGGAATACGGGGACAACAGATTACATCAAGGAACACAGGGAGAACCTATAAAATCCAGCAATGCATTACCTGTAGAACAAAAGGGGTAGTGTATATACTGTGGTGCCCCTGTGGACTAGAATACATCGGACGAATCACAAGAGAACTTTTTAAACGGATTAGGGAGCACGTCAATAATATTAAAAAAGGTTTGGAAAGCCACAGTGTGTCTAACCATTTTAGAATACATCATAACAAAAATCCAAAAGGTTTGAAATTTATGGCCCTGGAGAAGTATGTGAAAAAATGGAGAGGGTCAAACTTCACCAAAGAAATCTCCAAAGCAGAGGGAAGATGGATTTTCAATTTAAAAACAATGAACCCACAGGGGCTGTACATTGAGTTTGACCTGAATTGTCATATTGCTAACGATTGGCACAGGAAATTATTTTGCTATTGAAGAGCAATGATATTTTTAAAAATTAATATGCACAGAGCACTTTGATATTTATAAAATTGGAATAAGTGAATCATTCGGGTAAAGGAATGACATTGGCATAGTTAAGCACAACACTATACATTTTTACAATGTATTTATTATGAATGTAGCACCATGCACTTTAAAATGAACACAGATATGAATTGTAATTAATGGCACGTTAGCACTTTAGTTTATATAGAGTTTACAGCACGGGGAGTATAACATAGATAGATTTCTGATCACGAGGATAGCACTTACTAGCAAGTTTGAATATAACTTTTGTACAGGAGCGATAGAATTCACATATATCTTAATAATACTAGGAATGGCCACAAGATGGTGCACTATAGTCTATAAGTACACGGAACACAGTGGAATCATGATATAACCAACACTACCAAGAAAAAACACAAGATGGTGCACTATATGAGCATACAAGTAATAGGAATTGTGTAATTTGTGATAAAATAAATATATGTAACAAATGGTGACAATTATAGATAATAATATATAGGTTTTAAGTTGTTTTATGTGGTTTTGTAAACAATGCCCATCTGCAAACATTAGTAGTAACCTTCCAATCAGCAGGCTGCAGGCACTATGTAGTTAGACGTCAGACGTCAGGAGGCGGAGCCCCTGATGAGTCTGGTGTGAGGACGAAACGCGCGTAGGGCGGAGCTAAACGTCTGACGTCGTAAGGATCTAGGAAGCGCACGGACTGGCCGGTCAAGTAAGAAGCGCACGGAATCAGACCCTGCGACGGGATGAGTAGGCGGAACGGGGGAGCGCGGGTTTGCTAGAGACGCAACCGGGAGCCAGACGGATGGGCATTGGCAGTCATCTGTATACGATATGCGCAGAGTGCTTCTGAAAGCGTAAGTGAGATTTTGTTACTGCGCACAGAGGCATTCTCAACAGTGTTACGCTATATGCGTTATCTTTCTCTTTTATGTTTTTATGAACAATTTTAACAGTGAGAATAAAATAAAGTCCCTGTAAGAGGCTTTTTGCAAAATACTGAGGATCGTGTTGTTGATTGGATTAACACAAAATGCAGTCTCCACCTATGCAAAGAGGTGGGCTACATCTGGTGAGCAGTGTGGCATGTATTGTGGTGGATTGGCACTGGTCACAGGTGTGAATACGGAGGCACGGTGTTTGCAATAATTGAACTGTATTGCTGCTTGAACTGTATTACCCTATGTGGAGATCTTCTTTTTTTCTACAGAAGCAAGTGGATATGGTTATAATGCTATGCCTAAGACCCACCTGATAATTGAGGTGGATATAATCTGGTGATCATCTAGTGAGAAGGGACAAGGGAGATAGATGTGATTTATCACCTGGGGAGCACAAGACACGTGTGAATTCTAGGGGTTGAATAGTGTAAACCAAAAGACTGAACAATATTGCCCTATGTGGAGTCTGTTTTTTATTTACAGGAGTGGAGAGTGCAGCAGTACAATTGAACCTTGATAAAACAGAAATGACAAATAATTTATTCAACTCCACAAATGCAACGCGTTACGCGTGCGTGACCCCGCTTCTTCAGGCAAAAATGGGAGCACAACTCAGTGGGTCAAGCAATAGGTTTGAGCGCCTCTGTCTGTCAGACAGAGCCGCTCAAACCTATTGCTTGACCCACTGAGTTGTGCTCCCATTTTTGCCTGAAGAAGCGGGGTCACGCCCAAGAAACGCGTTGCATTTGTGGAGTTGAATAAATTATTTGTCATTTCTGTTTTATCAAGACTCAAGTGAGTTTTCTTTTTTTGTAAGAGGGAGGTGAATCCACCTTAACATCCCCCTCTGCTTTTAAGCGGTTTTTAAAACGTTTTACTCTATTCTGGCGCCTCTGTATACTGAGTTTTTGCTGATCTTCTAGTCCACCCTGGGTGGAGGGGTGCATCCCCATCTACTATCTACAGAGAGCGACTTCTTAACCTGAGTGGGGTCAGGTCCTAATGCTCCCCACCTGCATTTAAAGTGGTTGCCTATGGGTAACCCGTGTTTGTGAGTATATACACATAAAATTGTATTGAACTCTTCATTTTACCTGACAATACTGCACCATATTGGGCTCTCGATTCTCTTCTTGTTTTTAAGCAATAAGCTGTGTATTCAACAAAAGGTATATTTATTGGTACACTCCAGGGGTTAAACACAACGCGTTTCGCGGGCCTAAACCCGCTTCATCAAGCAGTAAGGGTAGGAGTACACAACAGCAGTATGTCAGAGTCACACCTCTTCACTCCTACAGAGAGTGACTTCTTAATCCTGAGTGGGGACTCACCTGCCTATACAGTGGTTGCCTGGAGGTAACCCTGGTTTGTGACTATAAATTTACTCTTTTTCACCATATCAATTGCCTTGACTTACTACACTATATTGGGCTCTCGGTTCTCTCTTCACATATACCTACACTGCTGATCAGGTGACTCTCTTCAGAGCTATAGCGGGCAACAAGTTTTCCTCAATCTAGGGTAGTTTGCTTTTAATAAGCCACTGTGAATTTTTGCTTTTACAATCTTACTGTATTTTCCGCTGTATAAGACGCACTTTTTTTTCTCCCCCCAAAAAGGAGGAGAAAAAGTTCCTGCTTCTTATACGACAAAGGCAGGGAATCCTCGACTTATGAACGCCCGCCGCTATGAACCGCGACCCCCCACCACATTGGGGATTCCCTGCTTGCGCCTCCTCTCCCTCCACATGCCACATGATATCTCCCTCTAATTTGTCTGCAGACCCCCCCCCCCCATGTGCCTCCACTATTCCTCGCTAATGCCGTGGCCACCGCTATCCCCCTCTAATGTTCTGGTCCCCCTCCTTGTCTGCAGCAGCAGCAGCGGCTTACACGATACATGCCGCTGCTAGGACTGCAGACACTTGGCTTCCCCATACACGCTTCCTCTTGTGCGTGGCTTGTACTGATTGTGTCATCAGTAGCCGTGCACAAGAGAAAGTGTGTATGGGGAACCTGTGTGTCTGCAGTCCTCGCAGTGGCATGTATCGGGTAAGCCACTGCAGCTGCAGACAAGAAGGGGGGGGGAGCAGAACATTGGAGGGGGATAGCGGAGGCCAGAACATTATCTGGGAATTGTAGAAGCATGCAGGGGGACACACAGACGCTGCACACACAGTGGTCTGCCAACGGATTAGAGGGAGAAATCAGAGGCACGCAGGGGAGACACAGGAGGACACCAGGGATGAAACGGGGCAAAAATACGTACACATGAGGGAAACATGGGGCACACAGAAGGACACATGGGGTAAACAGGAGGAGACATGGGGCACATAAGGACACATGGGGTACACAGGAGGAGACATGAGGCACACAGAAGGATACATGGGGTACACAGGAGAAGACATGGGGCACAGAAGGACACATGGGGTACAAAGGAGGAGACATGGGGCACACAGGAGGACACATGGGGGACACAGGAGGACAGATGGAGCACACAGGAGGAGACATGGGACACACAGAAGGACACATGGCACACACAGGAGCACACATGAGTAGACATGGGGATCTCAGGAGGATACATTGAGCACACAGAAGGACACGTGTGGGAGGCATGGGGCACACAGGAGGACACATGGGGCACACAGGAGGGACACAAGAGGAGAACATTTGGAAGATAACATGTACAAGACGCTCCTTGAATATGGACGCACCAGGTTTAGTATTTTTTTTCCCTGGTTTTGCCCTCTAAACGTGGGTGTGTCTTATATTCCAGAGCGTCTTATACAGCGGAAAATATGGTAACTATAGTAAATATGGGAGGTTGTGGTAGTGAATGCATTTAGGCCCCTGAACCAGAGGGGCCAATTAGGGGCCCTCCTTCTTAAACTTGTGTATTTAGACTTCATTGAAGCTATGCTGGTAATGGCCAACTTTATATGTGCTTTGAATTGTTATATTCATTAACAAGCTTTTCCTCTCTCCTGCTTAAACTTTGTTTACACTGCGACTGTCCTTAACAGGTTTTGGTGCTCTTTATCAATTGTTATGTATAGAGTGCGTGAGGGGGGCCAATGTAAAACTCACACACTGAGGCCTGAGGTGACTCTTGGAGGTCCATTCCCTTTACAGGATTATGAATGACCCAGATCTGGTGTACGTTGACAGCCTCATTTAAAGCTTGTATAAGGTTTTTCTAATATGTGAGTACTCTACGAGACGGCTCCATCTTTCACAAAGCCCATACTTTCACGTCCACGCATTGCTTCAGTTTTGCGTAGTAGTACTACGCATACGGAAGATATATGTGAGGACATCTTGTGGCCAAATAGTAAAATGACATGTACAAACATTTGTTTTCATTTTTTTATATTTAAAATGAACCCCTTACCTCCCACACTCCCCAATAGTTACCTTAAAAAATGTTTTGAAAAAAAACAAAAAACACACAATTAAAAAAAATACATAAATACTTGGCTACCTTAGGGACTGAACTATTACTTTTACTTTTTAAATTATGGGCTTGTAAATAGTGATAGATGCAAAACTGAAAAAATGCACCTTTATTTCCAAATGAAATATTGGCACCATAAATTGTGATAAGGACATAACTTAAATGGTGTAATAACTGGGACAAATGGGCAAATAAAATATGTGGGTTTTAATTATGGTATCATGTATTATTTTAAAACTATAGTGGCCAAAAACTGAGAAATAATGATTTTTTTCCCCAATTGTATTCTTAATTACCCTGTTAAAATGCATTTAAAGTAAAATAGTTCTTAGTACAATGTAGTACCCAAATAAAGCCTAATTGATGAGGGAAAAAACAAGATATAGATCATTTTGTTGTGATAAGCAGTGATAAAGTTATTGGCAAATGAATGGGAGGTGAAAGTTACTCAGATGCATGAGGTGAAACAACACTGAAGGGTTGCCAGCGTTGAAAGGCAAGAGCACTAACCACTACGCCACCGTGCTGCTCGTAAAACATGAGTGATAAATGATCAGGCAAACTTTAATCTCTAAGAAAAATCATTGGTAGGTGAACAGAGGTGCCAGAAGGATAAAAGTACATAAAATTTTTAAAAAATTGCTGGGAGGAAGTGGTGGACTCGCCTCCGTTAAAGCAGACACCAAGGACTGTAAATGTATAGATATACACATTTGTTGAAAATACCCCAAAGATGCAACGCGTTTCGCGGGCACTGCCCACTTCTTCAGGCAATAAGCAGGGGATAAACAACAGCAATTCAGTTATAGCAAGCAGAGCACCTCTGTAAAGAAAAATCATTTTTTTTTCCATACTAGACTGCCCAAGGCTTAGGGCAGTGTTTCTCAAATCTGTCCTTGTGTCTCTATAACGGTGCATGTTTTGCAGGCAAGCTCTCCTATGCACAGGTGGGGTAATAAGTGTTTCAGTTGGGGACCATCAAAGCTTAGAGGGCTATATGGTATGGTATCCCTTCTGTTTGTCTGGTGTGGCTATACGTGTCTGGTGTGGCTATACGGTATCCTTCCATGTGTCTGGTGTGGCTGAATGTAATATTCCAGCTACTCTAGTCCCATACTTGGTGACTAGTCCCATACCAGTGACTAATTTTGGTCAACAATGTATTTAGTTATGGTCTGACCAGATAAAAAAGGATACTTTGTGCATGCTAAATCTTGGATGTACATCTGTTCACACATGCTATGTTTTTAAATACCTGTTGTCACAACTACTGAAATTTCAAAGATTTGTCTTGGAAGAAGCGGCTGGTTAAAAGGCCTCGAAACACACATCAGGCTAATCTTTTATACTGACTATGTTGACACGTGGACTTTTATGATATTTGTTATACCTGCTGACTAATTTTAGGTTTATAATTAAAAGCTATGTTTTATAAATCCTTTTCTTGTAAATTGGCAATGGACCTGTAAAACCCTCACCTTCTTTTTTTTCTTGTTCTATGTATTGATCTATCGAGAGGTGGCCTACACACTAATATTGTTTATTGTATATTGTTACTAGACAAATTCCTTAGAGATGTGCAAAAAAAAACCCTACAAAAAGCACTGTCAGTATCGACCAAGCAAAATCCATATTGTACTCTAGTCAATAGTCCAGCTTCAATAAACTACAATATGATTGGTTGGCATAGATCGGTCCATTTTGTACTACGTTCTTGCTTCTGGCACTGTTTATTGATTAAGCCTGGTCGTTTCTGTTCAAAGAAATGTGAATCTGTCATATGTTTTTTATTTCACAGGTAAAAAGCAAAGACTTTGTGCCAAGGTTCATGAAAGATCACCACTCTTTGACATTTGATTTTAAGCAAAACTGCATGGAGTGGAACATAGGCTCCATTCAGCAAGCCAGAGTTTGTCAGAATAATGTCAATCTAACATACAGTATGCCACCAGATCTTTTACTTGGACTTCTAAGAAAATATTCCTATAGCTGAGTCAATGGCAGATGGTCTCATGGGACTCTAGCATTTTATTGACAGTTAAAGCTCTAGTTCAGATTCTGTTTTTGATATTTACCATAGATATTAATATAATTTTGAAACAATGAAAAATGTAAGAAGAGTAGAGAAAATACATTTTATGAATATTTGTGTATGTTTTCTCTTTCTAATGGTTAGTGTTGTTTAGATTTTTTTTTCTAGATCAAATTTCATGCTTCTGTTCTGTAGAATACAGTTCTATAGATAGAAACGTAAATCATCTATAGCTGCATTTTAGTTTTCACATAACATACCATGATAACCATAGTGCCATGGCATACAATTAGAAAACCTGTCTCCAAACCTCTTATTGTCTACAAAGTTATCTTACTTGCCTCTGGCCTAAAATCACTGTTACCCCTTTTATCACCCTAGAGCCCCTGAATAGTGAACTGGTTAAAGACACCAGATAGGTCAGTACCCATTCAGGAGTCAGTACCTATTGAACACTGTATTATGTCTATGTTATAAATCATGCCTTCTTCTACTGCAGACAGAGATCAAAGCACAATCTCAGCAATCTGTAGGGTTCAGGGTAGCTCTCTGTATCGCGGTTCAGTGACTACTAAATTTGCTATTATTTTCTCCAGGGAGCCCTGATAACCTTCACAGGCACTTAAAAAAAAAAAGTGTTCTTAGAATGTAAAAAAAAGTATATATATATATATATATATATATATATATGTATATATATAACAGCATGGGCAATATACTAGAGCAGAAAGGAAGTATTGTCTTTCATTTCCTTTAGTTGTTTTACCGCAAACAAATATGCCACAACCTGGCAAATGGAGTCTTGTAGAGACAGACGGACATACATTCCCATGGAAAATAGACCGTGCCAGCATTGTGACCAGAGGATCCTGGAGGCTGAAGCTCACATCCTGCACTGCCCCAAATATATACCAGCCACGGACACTTATTCCCGAGCCTTTTTTGCATGTACGCCTGTCTAGTTATACAGCAGAGAAAGGCCTTGATTCACTAAACTGTGATA